>NC_089499.1:11023706-11330086 GCF_036850765.1 Saccopteryx bilineata
GTTCCCCCTGAGAAGTGAGGGGTCCTAGCCCCACACAGGGCTCCACACAGGGCTCCTCAGCCTGGACCACCAACATCTGGCTGTAAAAACTAGCAGGAATTTCGTCCAAGTGAGATGGAGTCCCAGGCATCCTCTTAAAGGGCCTGCACTCGGACTTATTTGCTAAGGAACGCACTTGCTCTGAGCTCCAGTGCTGGGTGGCAGCTCAGAAAGTGCCAGGGACGTGTGAGGAGGAACTGAACTGTCTGGCTTCAAGGCTAGCACGGGAGGAGCAGCTGTCTCTGCAATTTTGTACCTTTGCTGAGTCCTCCCCCCACAGAGTCACAGGTGCATGTAGGTGCCGCTTCTTAGTCACCACCATACTCAGCCAATCCTAGTGATTCTCTGAGAACCTGCCCCACCCTAACCTCTTTCAGGCCTCAGCTCACACTGTGGTCTCCCCTAAAATCCCTGAAAGGTCCACAAACCCCTCCTTGTGCCTTGTTCCTCTTGTTAAAGCAGCCCCCAATCCGCCACTAGGGAAAGCTGGCCTTGGTTCATAGCAGAGCCTCGTGCAGGTATCTCCAAGCCCAGCACTGGAAACTACCAACCACAGATCACTTTGTAGGTTCCACTTGTGGCCCTGGGCCGGCACCAGAGCCCCTCCCAAGGGGCTCCAGACCCAACACACCTGGTGATTGGCTTCAGACAACCACACCAGAGCACCACCCAGTTAGGTCCACAAACAATACACCCAAAAGGTGAACTCAGCAGGCACCAGAGCCCTGCTCCAGTGAATCCCACTCCACGGAATCAGCCTACACACAACAGCTCATCTGCTGTAGTCATGGCAGGCCCTACAGCCAGTCAGCCTGACGGTCAACTCTACCCACTGGCATGCCAACAGCAATCAAGTACCACTAGAGGGCACTCACACAAGGGACACCCTCGGGCAGCCTGGTGCAGGTGACCAGGGAGACTATGTCACTGGGCCCCACAGGACACCTACTACAAAAGCCCACCCTGCCAAAACTGGGAGACATAACAGATCTACCTAAAACATAGAAACAACAAAGGGAGGCAGTCAAAACAAGGAGACAAATGTTAAAAGTAAATAAATAAATAAATAAAATCCACCAAGGAGACGAAGAAACAAGTCCCACATGAAAGAAAAGGACAAAACTCCAGAAAAAAAAAATACTAAATGAAATGGAGAAGAGCGATCTAGCAGATACAGTGTTCAAAACACAGGTTATAAGGACGCTCAATGAACTTGGGAGAATGGATGAACTTAGTGAGAGCTTCAAAGGAGCAGGAAACAAAAATGGAGATAGAAAACATAAGAAGAACCAGTTGGAAATGAAGAATACAACAACTCAAAGTAAGAATATGTTAGAGGGAATCAACAGCAGAGTAGATGAAGTAGAGGATCGAATAAGTGATTTGGAAGATAAAGTAGTAGAAAATACCCAATCGGAACACAAATAAGAACAAGGATCAAAAATAATAATAATATGGAGACGCCCTGGTCAGTTAACTCAGGAGGTTAGAGCATCGTCTCTGTTGGGAAGTTATCTATGAACACACAACTAAGTGGAACAACAAGTGAATGCTTCTCTCTCTCTCTCTCTCTCTCTCTCTCTCTCTTCCTCTCTCTATCTCTTTAAAATATGAAGATAGCGGCCTGACCTATGGTGGTGCAGTGGATAAAGCGTCGACCTGGAAATGCTGAGGTCGCCGGTTCGAAACCCTGGGCTTGCCTGGTCAAGGCACATATGGGAGTTGATGCTTCCAGCTCCTCCCCCCTGTCTCTCTCTCCTCTCTAAAATGAATTAAAAAAATAAAACAACAAAAAACAAAACAACAAAATATGAAGATAGCTTAAGGAGCCTCTGGAACAATATTAAACATATCAACATTCACATCACAGAGGTACCAGAGGGAAGAGAATAAGAGCAAAAAATTGAAAACCTATTTGAGGCTCTGGCTGGGTAATTCAGTTGGAGTGTCATACCAATACATCAAGGTTGCAGGTTTAATTCCCAGTCAGGGCACATACAAAAATCAACCCATGAATGCACAAATAAAAGGAGCAACAAATTGATATTTCTCTCTCTCTCTTTCTCTCCCCCTTCCTCTCTCTCTAAAAAATCAATAAATAAAAATTAAAGAAAAAAAGAAAACCTAATTGAAAAAACAATGACTGGAAAATTTCCTAACCTGGTGAAAAAAAAAGACACACAAGTCCAGGAAGCACTGACAGTCCCAAATAAAATGAGCCCAAAGAGGACCACACCCAAGACACATCATAAGTAAAATGTCAAAAATTAAAGACAAAGAGAGAATCTTAAAAGCAGCAAGAGAAAAGCAGTTAGTTACCTACAAGGGAGCTCCCAAAAGACTGTCAGTTGCCTGACCAGTAGTGGCGTAGTGGATAGAACATGGACCCGGAACGTTGAACTCGCTGGTTTGAAACCCTGAGGTCCCTGGTTTGAATGGGCGCTCATCAGCTTGAGCACAAGCTCATCAGCTCAATGCAGGATTGGCAACATGATCCCAAAGTTTCCCTTAAGCAAGGGGTCACTGGCTCAGCTTGAGCCCAAGGTCCAATCCCTGGTCAAGGCACGTACAAGAAGCAATCAATGCACAACTAAAATGTAAGTAACTACGAAGCTGATGCTTCTCACTCTCTGCCCCCTCCTTCCCCTCCCCCTCTCTCCCTTTCTGCCCCCATTCCTGTCTGAACAAAAAAAGAAAAGACAAAAAGACTGTCAGCTGATTTTTCAACCAAACCACTTCATTAGCATGAACTATCAATATTTAAAGTGATGAAAAGCAGGGACCCTGCAACCAAGATTACTCTACCCAGCAAAGCTATCATATAAATTGAAGGAAAAGCCTGACCTGTGGTGGTGCCGTGGATAAAGCGTCAATCTGGAATACTGAAGTCGCGGGTTCAAAACCCTGTGCTTGTCTGGTCAAGACACATACAGGAAGTAACTACCGTGAGTTGACGCTTCCCAGAACCTTCGCAGGGGAGGGGGAGTTGCTTAAGGGGAGGGGGAGGACAGGGGAGGGAGATGGTTAATGAAGAAGCTGCCCCAGTGGGAGGTTGGGTGAGGGGAGTTTGAGTTTAAAAGGCGTGGAATTTAAAGGAGCCTGAACCCAAACCTAACAGGAAGCTCTTTATTTTTCCTTCAATTATTTTTAATTTTTATTAACTTATTTTTTAGAGAGAGGAGAAAGAGTGGGAGAGATAATAAAAGCAGGAAGCGTCCACTTCAGAAAAGGGCAGCTTCTTCATTAATCATCTCCCTCACCTGTCCTCCCCCTCCCCTTAAGCAACTCCCCCTACCCTGGGAAGGTTCTGGGAAGTGTCCTTGGGACAAAGGAAAGGGCCTGAGGGTTAGAAAAGGGAGACAGTCTATAACCAAGGCCACAAACCAAGATAGGCTAATCTGAGCAGGCCCAGGTGCAGCCAACTCCACACCAGCAAATGTCTGCAGGAACTCCTATATCAAACACCCCTCTGGCAGCTCTCCGCTGATGTCACTCGGGTCTCAGCCCATCTGTTTTGCAGATGCATAAATAAACTTCTTTTTTTTTTTTTTTTTGCATTTTTCTGAAGCTGGAAACAGGGAGAGACAGTCAGACAGACTCCCGCATGCGCCCGACCGGGATCCACCCGGCACGCCCACCAGGGGCGACGCTCTGCCCACCAGGGGGCGATGCTCTGCCCATCCTGGGCGTCGCCATGTTGCGACCAGAGCCACTCTAGCGCCTGGGGCAGAGGCCACAGAGCCATCCCCAGCGCCCGGGCCATCTTTGCTCCAATGGAGCCTTGGCTGCGGGAGGGGAAGAGAGAGACAGAGAGGAAGGCGCGGCGGAGGGGTGGAGAAGCAAATGGGCGCTTCTCCTATGTGCCCTGGCCGGGAATCGAACCCGGGTCCTCCGCACGCTAGGCCGACACTCTACCGCTGAGCCAACCGGCCAGGGCCCATAAATAAACTTCTTATAAAACTTATTAGGCCTGTGTGTCCCTCCTTCAGCTGACCTAACACAAGGAGTTCATCACTACCAAACCAGTATTACAAGAAATGTTAAAGGGACTTTTTTTTATCATCACCAAACCAGTATTACAAGAATTGTTAAAGGGACTTCTTTAGGAAGAAAAGGAGAAGGAGGGGAAGAATGGGAGGGCGGGAGGAGAGAGGAGGGAAAAGGGGAAAAGGGGAAAGGGGAAAATAACATAAAATTATGAATAATAAAATGGCAATAACTGCATACTATCAATAACTGCTTTAAATGTAAATATATTAAATACTCCATATAAAATACATAGGGTGGCTGAATGGATAAGAAAACAAGACCCAAGTATCCACCAATAGACAATTGGATAAAGAAGATGTGATATATATATATACCCACACACACAATGGAATATTAATTGGCCATAAAGAATGAAATTTTACCATTTGCAACATCATGGATGGACCTAGAGAGTATTATGCTAAGTTAAATAAATCAGAAAGAGAAAGACAAATATCACAATTTTCATTTATATATAGAATCTAAATAACAAAATAAATGAACAACAACAAAAAAACAAAACAGAAAAAAAGTCATACATACAAAGAACAAACTGATGGTTGCCAGGTGGGAGGAGTCTGGGGCTGGGTGAAAAAGGTGAAGGGGTTAAGAAATACCAATTGGCAGTTACAGAATAGTCATAGGGATGTAAAGTACAGCACAGGGAATATAGTCAATAATATTGTAATAACTATATATGGTGTCAGGGGGGTACTAGATTTATTGGGGGAATCACTTTGTAAGTTATATAAATATCTAACCACTATGCTATACCTGAAACTAATATAATATTGAATGTCAACTGTAATTGAAAAAACATTTTTAAATTTAAAAAGAGAAAATACAAGGATTATTTGACCTAGCAAATGAATGGACCCCGCCCTGGAGGCCAGGCAGCCAAGATGCACAGGATACAGTGTTGCTTCACCTTCAGAGCAAAGCTTTAAAAGCTTTACTATTCTGACACACTCCTGGCACACTTTTTAAAAACACGTTGGACACATCTATGACAGTGAAAAGTAGTATCACATTTTCAAAACACCTGCTTCTCTCTTGTAACTTCCAAACCACAAACTTGCCTTCCAATTTAAAAGTTCCGTTAATGCCCATGTTTACTCACTTCCATTAGATATGGTGCCAGAATCTCAGACCAACTTCTTCCATTGACGGCACGCCAGGAAGGGAATGGTGCTCATCTCACCTCTTCCATTTCCTCTTTCCGCATCCTCCCCCTTCAGCCACCCACCATGTGTTGTCTCTCCTCTTGTACATCTATCTGCCCTGGGTCTTGTGCTCAGGGCCTTGGGAGGGAGCTGCTTTCCACTAAGGCGGGGTGAGGGGCGTGGGTGTGCAACCCTCTCACCACTTAACAGTCCCCTGCCTTGGTACACACATATTTGTTTGAAGTCAATGTATTTATTCATTTGTCAAAATATCCTCAACCATGTATCACATGTAAAAGTTCATGCAGTCATTCTCCAGATGTTTTCTCAGATGGGTTGGGCCTCCTGAAGTTATCACTCTTATTCTGTAGGCAGGTGTATGGCCAGTAGTTGTGGCCATCACAGCCGCCAGGCACATACAGGTTCACATTAGATTTGGACAGACAGTAAAGAAACAGCAGAGCCGAAAACTTGTGGGCCATTCTTTTTATTCTAGCCTCGCACCTGGCCGGCGAGTAAACACAAACACACAGGGCTCCAAAACCCACTCATTCAGCGCTCACAAAGCTACTGACACATCTGGGTTTTCTACAATAGAATCAAAGGCGCCCACCAGTCTGCCTCTGGTTCCCCATCTGCACACCTTCTCCCTCCTCCTCTCTGCACAAACTGGCTTCTCCTTCAGCACCCTGCCATCTTGGCTGCTTCTCTTCAGCACACTTCCTCCCTGCTCTCACTGCAAAAACATGGCCTCCTTCCTCCTCCTTCTTCTCCTCTTAAAACTTTTTGGGATGGAAACCCGTCCTCCAGCACATATTAGCATAACAAAGCCCCTTCCCAAGCAGGAAGGTAATTAGCAGTTTCACAGATCACATATCTGGGCAGTCATTTTTAACAATACAAGTGAGCAACTCAGAAAATACAAATTTTACAAACTCATTTGCCCCACAGCAGGGTTGCGCAGGCTCAGAGACCGGAAGTCACTTGCTCAGAAACACGGTTGCTCAGAGCCTCCTGGGCTCTCTGACTACCACCCTAGTGTCTACCATGTCTGCGAATATTCTGTTTAATTCTTTGCTCCTTCCTTCTCACCAGCCCCTCCATCTCAGACCTAGTTAGCTTTCCCAGGGGAAAAAATTATTTCTTACTCATCGGAGGAACGCTGACAGCATAGCCGAGCCCGCACTTGACAAGCAGTAGACACTCCATCAGATCTATTGAGTGACACGTGTTTTTATAATACGTGCAGAGACTTCCCAGCTTACCCACTCTTTCCAAAGACTTGTCCCAGTGCTTTTTGTACTCAGGACTCCACTACCTGAGCCTTTGCTGGGGCTCAGTTTCTCGTCTGCAGAGTGGCGATAGCGGGTTCCACTTGAGGATGTCCACACCGCACCAGTTCTGACACCCCGTGGTGGGCTCTGGAGCCGAGCCCAGGAGGACTGCTGTCTGTCTTTCTGGGAGCAAGTGACCGGAAACCAAGACGCCCAGCCAGCGCCACGTCGGGGAAGGCACACCGCAGCAGCTGCGCACGCCTTCAGGCACCGACCGAGCAAAGGAGTCAACATTGTGTAGGGCTTTGGAGACTGGGGTGTTAAAATAATAATAACAAAAAAAGAAGATCAGCCCTTGAAAACTCCATGAGCAGCCAACACCAGTTTAATTATAAAACAATGCTTAATTCAGCTTATTTTCTCAGATTGACCTGACCTTAGTCATTTCTTGCTAATGCTTTTGAAAAACATGAGCCAAACTTGAACATCTTCCCCAGGTTGGTATGAGGCAACCACTGATCAAGTCCCTCTCATTTAAGAAAATTCTACATCTTGACTGGAGTAGCTCAGTTGGTCAGTGTTATCACGATATGCCCAAGTTGTGAGTTCAGTCCCCAATCAGGGCACATACAAGAATTAACCAATGAACGCACAATTAAGTGGAACAACACATCCATGTTTCTCTCTTCTCTCCACCTTCCTCCCTCTCTCTCAAATCAATAAATCAAAAATATTTTTTTAATTCTAGTATTACAACCAATCGCTGTGAAGAACACAGAAGTCCCGACTTTCTCGCCATGTAAGTGGCTTTAGATCAACACACCGCTGAGCTGCGTCCGTGTTTTGGCTTGCATGCTCCCGGTTTGCA
This sequence comes from Saccopteryx bilineata, assembly GCF_036850765.1. Classification (NCBI taxonomy): domain Eukaryota; kingdom Metazoa; phylum Chordata; class Mammalia; order Chiroptera; family Emballonuridae; genus Saccopteryx; species Saccopteryx bilineata. Next base: position 11,031,080 of record NC_089499.1, read on the forward strand.
AACTGTCTTTCTGGTGTGTGCACAGTAAGTTTTTCCTCATTACTGCTCGAGTGGCTCATTGGTTTTCCTTTGGCTGTTTACGAATCTTTGGCAGTATTTACAGCTAAGCCTGGAAGTGGGTGGAGGTATGGACAGGCGGAGCCACCAGCTTTCTGTGGCCAATTTCATTTCTCCGAAATCATGTTTTTAACACTTTCAAATTCTTGGAAACTGATGTGCTGACTGCCACTCAACAATGTAGCACTGGCAGCTTCGCCTGGCCACTCCTTCACCTTTCCGCCCATCTGTCCCTCCAGGGGGCCTTCCCCGAGTGTCTGTCCTGGGCCCAGATGGCCCGACTCTCCCACTCCTACCTCGACCCCAGGCCAGTGGCTGACTACACTTCCCTTCCACATCCAGATGTTTCCCTATCCCCACCAGATAAGTTCTGTCATTTTATTAAGTTGTTCATATGGCAATTTTCAAACACTCCCCGCCCCGCAAAAAAAATGCCAGAATAGTATAATGAAGTCCCCTGTGTCCATCCACCAGCTCCAACAATTACCGACTAGTGACCAGTCTTTCCCACCTACCCTTCCCTCCACTTACTCCTTCCTGTATTACTTTGAAACAAATACCAGGCATCATGTAGTGCAGGGGTCCCCAAACTTTTTACACAGAGGGCCGGTTCACTGTCCCTCAGACCATTGGAGGGCCAGATTATAAAAAAAAACTATGAACAAATCCCTATGCACACTGCACATATCTTATTTTAAAGTAAAAAAACAAAACAGGAACAAATACAATATTTAAAGTAAAGAACAAGTAAATTTAAATCAATAAACTGACCAGTATTTCAATGGGAACTACAGGCCTGCTTTTGGCTAATGAGATGGTCAATGTCCGGTTCCATATTTGTCACTGCTAGATGTAACAAGTGATGTGATGTGCTTCCGGAGCCGTGAGGTGTGCATCCCACGTCACTGGAAGTAGTACTGTATGTGAGTGATGCCATGCTTTACGTCTCTCACTGACCACCAATGAAAGAGGTACCCCTTCCGGAAGTGCGGCGGGGGCCAGATAAATGGCCTCAGGGGGCCGCATGTGGCCCTCGGGCCGTAGTTTGGGGACCCCTGGTGTAGTGTAATCTGTAAATATTTGAGTATGTGCCTTTAAAAGATAAGGATTTTGACCATGGTCACACTGAAAGAAGTTAACACTAATTCCTTCATATCATCCAGTATCTAGTCACCAGCCTCACAAAATTTTTCGTTATGTTTGTCTATTCAAATCAGGATCCAAGTCAGGTCCACACACTGTGAATGATTGACTTAGTTTTTTTAAATCTTTTTTTTTTTTTTTTAGCGACAACATTTATTGTGACCTTAATGGTTTTATAGAAATTCAAAGTTATATAGTAGGGACAGGGTGTCACCAAAAGAAAGCACTGATTGGCTGCTGCAGGGCCATCTCACAGGCATCATTTGCTTTGGAGATCACCATGATCCAGGTCACGTCCCAGAAGTCATCCAAATCAGGAGATGGAACTGTGCTGATTCTATCAGAATACAAGGGGATCATTACAGAATGCGTATAAATACCATTCACTACGATGTACACCTTGAAAATCACATCTTCCCAGTGCAAGACAACAGTAAGAGCAGGGTATCATTGTCAATAATCCTCATTGTCTTCACTGGATATCCTATTTTACTAATGCACCAAGAAAACGGAGACATACTGCAATCCCTCAAAAGCCTGTTTCCGGGTGGGGAGGGGGGGAGGGGGAGGAGGAGGAGGAGGAGGAGGAGGAGGAGGATGGGACCTCAGGCCGGATGACGCAGGAGGAGGTGCGGAGGGGGAGGGGTACTGCCTCCGTTGGGGGGTCTCTTCCAGATAATCCCCCTGCAGAGCTAGGAGGCAATGCTTTTTTTGGAGGCTTGGTTTCCCGCGTGTTTCCAGGCGGGAGAGTGAATCTCCCGGAAGTACAAGGTTGGTCCCCCAGAAGGATTATATAGGACCTGGCGTCAGCTCTCTCTGGTGGGCCCTAGTGAGGCAAAGAGACCTGAGATGGTGGTGGGTCCCTTTAGTTTTTTTTAAATCTTTAAAAATCTATAGATTCCATCTCCACCTCCATCATTTCTCTTTTCCTCACAACTTACATATTGAAGAAACTGGTTGTTTATCCTATAAGAAAAGCTCTCCTAGGCCCTGGCCGGTTTGCTCAATGGTAGAGCATCGGCCTGGCGTGCGGGGGAACCGGGTTCGATTCCCAGCCAGGGCACATAGGAGAAGCGCCCATTTGCTTCTCCACCCTCCCCCTTCCTCTCTGTCTCTCTCTCTTCCCCTCCCGCAGCCAAGGCTCCATTGGAGCAAAGATGGCCCAGGCGCTGGGGATGGCTCCTTGGCCTCTGCCCCAGGCACTAGAGTGGCTCTGGTCCGGCAGAGCGATGCCCCGGAAGGGCAGAGCATCGCCCCCTGGTGGGCGTGCCGGGTGGATCCCGGTCGGGCACATGCGGGAGTCTGTCTGACTGTCTCTCCCCGTTTCCAGCTTCAAAAAAAAAAAAAAAAGAAAAAAAAAGAAAAAAGAAAAGCTCTCCTATAGCCCAGATTGCGCCCAATGCATCCTTGGTGTTGTTTAACACGCTTCTCTGTCCTGTGTCTTTCATGGAAACTGGCAGTTGGGAGTTTGGTCTGATTTAAGCTCCAAGCTTCTCGGGTGGCGCTGTTCATCCATCAGGAGGCACAGACCGGCTGGGGTCACCCTGTGTGTGGAGGCGAGCGGTCATTGACAGTCAGTGCCAGATCCATTCGTTCTTTACTGTTGGTACAATGGTGGCTGGCTTACTCTCTACGGCGTGTGGTCTCCTCCTGCCGACCCTTGTGCGCCCCTGCCCTTGCTCTAGAATCTTCCTCCAGACTGGCTGCCGAACTACTGGCATCTCTTGGCCCTTGGCTGTCAGACGTCTGTCAAGGCCACCAAGTACCAGATGCGTGCAGGTATAACAAACAAGAGACAGCACAAATTCCACCTGAGCCTTCCCAGTTAGGGGGCTGTTTTGAGGGGCTGGGATGCTCAGTGATTATACTGCCACTCCTGCAGCTAAATCACAAACTGTCTCAGTGTCAGCTGAGAGCACATTGTCCTTTGACACAGAATGAACTAGGCTTGCCTCTGGGGATGAACTGCCTTGCACAATTCCCAGGAGCTGATATTATCATAATGATCATTTCTAGTTCTTAGAATCTGCTCCTTTGAATTCTCCAGCCAGCTCACCTCCCACCGCTGTTGGCCTGGCCCTGCAGGTCCAGGTATGACTCAGCCCTGTGACGCTGCTTTGTCTCCTGAAAACCACTCACATGTCTCATCTGTGAGTGGGGCAGATACTCCTCAGGCTGGGGGCAATGGCTGCATTTCAGGCTGCCACAGGCCTGGCTGGGCCCCTCTCACTCTGCCTCTGCCTCTCTACCCCACAGAGGAGCTCCCCTCCTTACGCTGAAAATCAGCCCGGTGACGCAGCTGTGAGAACAGACCCTCAGCTTCAGGTCTCACCCAGCAGCACAGAAGACCTAGCCTGTGCCCCTCCCCCCCAGTCCTGCGGACAGAGGGAATAGTGTGGAGACAGAGACTTCTCTCCTTTAGAACGACATTTTTGTACCAATGGATTCCTTGGGCAGTGGCAAAGACTTGGACTCCCTCTCAGAATGGTTTTTTAAATTTATTTTATTTATTAAATATTTTAATAAATAAATATTTTAATTTATTAAATAAATAGAGTGGAAGAGGAGAGAGAGAGAGAGAGAGAGAGAAACATTGATCTGTTGCTGCACTTATCTATGCATTCATTGGTTGATTCTTGTATGTGCCCTGACTAGGGATCGAACCCACAATCATGGTGTATTGAGATGACATTCTAACTAAATGAGCTACCTGGCCAGGGCTCAGAATAATGTTTTTAAAAACGTAAAAGAAAATATGTTAAAAAAAATATAGCCCAGAACTGAAAATAACCCAAATGCCCAGTGAGCAAATGGTAAGAGAAGTCGGGTGCATGCCTTTCATGGAACACTACACAAGTACAAAAGGACAAACTGTTATCTACACAACAATTTGGATAGCCCTAAAGGGAATTATAAGAAATAAAAACCAAAAAGCCAATCTCAAAAGGTTACATATTTTTGAAAGTATGTAAACCTCAAAAGGGTGTAGATTCTACGATATGACATTCTTGTAATTACAGAATTATAAAAAAATTCAGAACAGATGAGTAGATTGCAGGGGAGAGGAGAGAAGGGTCTGGAGATGAAAGAAGAGCGGCAGGAAGGACCCTGTGGGGATGGAAGTATTCCTGGTGGTCACACAAATGTGCACATGTGATAAAACTATATCAAACGAAACACGCACATGCACAGAAATGAGTGTGTACGAAACTGGTGAAATCTGAGTGGGGTCCATCTTTATGTTCAGACCATCCAATGGGGTGACTTTCAGTCTCTTTAGTTTGTAAGGCCACCATGCCAGCCTACCCTGAGCTTGCCAGGTGTAGTTCTGTGGCCGCTGCTTTGTCCACGCTAACATTTGTAACTTTTGTGCATTGGATTTATAAGCATGACTTCCTGCCTGGGAAAGCTTCGTTTATTAAAGTCAAAGCAGTTGAAGTACATAAAGGAAAATGCTTGAGATAATGCAGTCCACCGTGTAAATATTTCGAAGTGCCCTTCCTGTTCCGACCCCTAGACCCCTGTCACTTCCCAATGTAAGAACAATAACAAAACGGGGTCCCTCTATAGAAAAGGTTGCCTGTTTACTAGCAGGTTGCTACCCTGTTCTAAATTTATAGCTTCCACCAAGATGGACAGCCGGCGGTGTAGAGGTCCCTTCTCGCTTCCTCTGCCCATCAGATCTGGCATCTTAGCACACAATTGGAGGAAGGAGCATGATAGAATAAAAAATGCGAGGCATGCCCCTGGGCTCCCCAGTTTATTAGTTCTTCATTGCAAGCTCTGCATTTCTTCTGCCACTAGTAATGCGGGAAGCACCCAATAAGAGATGATCCAAGCATTAGGAGCTATCCGCTGGGTCCAAGTTGTTAGGTTTATTCTTCGGGTAGTCTAAAGTGACCCCTACTGGAAGGCAGATGCTACTACAGAAGAACCCCTTTCTCCTCCACCCGCCTCCAAACGGCATTCTTCCCCAGGAAAAGAGAGACTCATATCTAAACTCCAACTAAGGTTCTCATTTTACGGAACAATTTTTTTCAACATGTGTATATATTACAAATCGCACATTCCTTCCAACCTCCAAAGTGCTGGTGAGATAGAATCAAAAACTGTGCGCTAAGCAAAACCAAATAAAACTCGTAACAAGCCAGCTTAAGGGACCTGACGCCTCCCCAAGAATCAGGATGAAAGCGAATGCTGCAATTGTACAATCCACCAGGCGCTAGAACCCAGGCCACAGCAACACCACTTTCTAGCTGGTATTCCACTGGTGTCAACCCAGGAAGCGTTCTTACTTGTCTGTCGCTATCTTATCAAGTACTCACTTAAGTCCTAGATTCCTTTGCAGCCCAGGCAGGATTACAGGCCTATGAAAAGGAATTTCAAGAAAGAACCCAGCTGGAAAGAGCCCTGTATGTTCTCTTGACGATTCCCATAACTCTGGGGGGGGGGGGGGGGGAGGTTCTATCCTCAAAAGATACAGGGTGAAAAGCCACAACTACATCAAAACAGATAGCAAACAAAGTCAATCTGGATACAATTCATGGAGAGCGCCAAAGCCCTGTGGCATCTATGACGACAGGCCTCTGGAATGTCTGAGTGATCTCCTTTCCCAGATCCCTCAGGGCACAACCTCTCACCTGAGCGCCTCGCCCTCCCACTGTTATCTTGTGGCCCACACACCACCTCCATGTGCTGTAAATGTTAGCTATGCTGCACCCACCCATGTAAAAGAAGTTTGTGTCTCTCCATGTTACTTTTTGTGTTACTTTGGTTTTTGTTTTAAAGAGAGAGAGAGAAAGAGACAGAGGAGGGAGGGACAGATAGGGATAGTCAGGTTAGAAGGGAGAGAGATGAGAAACATCAATTCTTCCTTGCGGCACATTAGTTGTGCATTGATTGCTTTCTCATATGTGCCTTGATGGTGGGGGGTGGGGGGGTGCCAGAGCAGAGTGGGTGAGCCCTTGCTCAAGCCAGTGCCTTGCTCAAGCCAGTGCCTTGCTCAAGCCAGTGCCCTTGCTCAAGCCAGTGCCCTTGCTCAAGCCAGTGCCTTGCTCAAGCCAGTGCCCTTGCTCAAGCCAGTGCCTTGCTCAAGCCAGTACCCTTGCTCAAGCCAGTGCCTTGCTCAAGCCAGTGCCTTGCTCAAGCCAGTACCCTTGCTCAAGCCAGTGCCTTGCTCAAGCCAGTGCCCTTGCTCAAGCCAGTGCCCTTGCTCAAGCCAGTGCCTTGCTCAAGCCAGTGCCCTTGCTCAAGCCAGTGCCCTTGCTCAAGCCAGTGCCTTGCTCAAGCCAGTGCCCTTGCTCAAGCCAGTGCCTTGCTCAAGCCAAGTACCCTTGCTCAAGCCAGTGCCTTGCTCAAGCCAAGTACCCTTGGACTCAAGCCAGCGACCTTTGGGCTCAAGCCAGTGACCCTGAGGTCATGTCTATGATCTCACACTCAAGCTGGGTGACCTCGGGGTTTTGAACCTGGGTCCTCTGCATCCCAGTCCGACGCTCTATCCACTGTGCCACCACCTGGCCAGGCAAAAAAACCACTTTCTTAACACAAAAATAGATTAATACTAATGGGTCTTTTTTCTTAAAGATTTCTACGCTTCATTCTAACGATTCCCTGGGTTAAAACATGTCTATCCCTCTAAAAAGGCATAGCACACCAGCACACTGGAGCTATTTACTAGCAGTCACTTGGGCTGAAGCTGAGAATTTTGTTGGAGATCCCATGAGCAACCCTAAATTCTCTATATAATGATGCGAATGACTCCATATCACTAAAGGGGTAATAACAGGGGAAAGATATGATATCTGGGGTTTGCTTCAAAATACTCTAGTGTTGGTCAAATAAGTTTGTAAATATGATATATTTGTTTGCTCGCTTGTGACTTATATTGAGTGTGGGGGACAGGCTATAAGCAGGCCAGGTCGTTGTAGCCTAAGGTTTGGTTTTAGGACTAAGCTTTTCCCCACACCCTTGACTGATTGTATGATCTGGGTGGTGCACTCTCATGAGGAATCCAATTATGCCTTGGATAAGTGACTTTGTATCAGAGACTTCCTTGTTTGTATATTGGATTAAGGGATTTTGGTTTTCTACACTATAAAGTGGGACAGACCAGGAGCTGGCTCACTCAGTTCCTGCTATCACGATTGCAGGGGCTTCCCTGATCCCTTGCCCTTCATGGGAAAAGCTGGTTTTCTGCTTTTCCCTTGTCTTCTTTTGTGGTTTGCCTGTCTTGGTGAGACACCAATAAATAGGATGGCCCCCCATCCTCTGACTCTGCCATTTCTTTATTGTCTGCCCGAATCAAATGGGAACCTGCATGTGAATGGCCACGATGGCGGCTCCTGGCCTTACATCTAGAAAAAAGTTAATACATAAATATATACACCTAAAAACATAAATAGGGGAGTGACCACCTAGTCTACTTCCTTGGATTAAAGTTTTATGTTATATATTTTTTCTTCTTAAAAGTCTGCAGCAACTAGCCAAGTAGATTACTTGATTAGGTTTTGAAATCTTAAGATATATAAATGTACAGATGTTAAGATATGTAAATATCTTTACATAAAAAAGTAAAGGTATGTAAATTTCTCTGGAGACCCTTGAACTTGATATTCCATGGTGTCTTTTGTATTTAAGACACAAAGACTTGATAGAATTGTGAATTCTTCCATATTCATGGAACTAGGTAATGTCTAAAGAGCTCTAAAATTAGATCCAGTTGAATTTTGGATATTTCACATAGCTCCATTTGACTCAAGGTCAATATTTATAAGTTCATTCTGCTAATATTCCCGTAAGTCAGAAAATATCTCCTAACTGCTATTTTTAACAGTGTCTGTGTTCTTCATGATGCCTGTAAATGGGTGAACAGCAACATGATTGAGCAACAAGGTCAACAGTAATACTCAACAGTGCTCCTCCTTAAATTCTTGTCTGAAATTGTACTTTCCTTCCATACTGAAAATGTTGATTCCTAAAATAATACACATAACCACTCTTATGTCCACTTGTATCTAATACAAGAAAATGGTTGAAAAATATATTAATATGATCCATAAAGCTACAGAATTAAGTCCAATATTTTTTATGCAATTTCTTTTTCTTTTTTCACTGTCTCCCAAAGTGTCACTCCCATTAAGTATGTGTGGTCAAAATAAAAGTTATTGCAAAAAATAAAAATGTATGTGTGGCCTGACCTATGGTGGCGCAATGGATAAAGTGTCAACCTGGAATACTGAGGTCGCCAGTTTGAAACCCTGGGCTTGCCTGGTCAAGGCACGTACGACAAGCAAGCAATGAACAACTAAAGTAGAGCAACTATGAGTGATACTTCTCACTCCCTGCCCCTCCCTTATCTCTGTAAAATCAATAAATAAAATCCTAAAAATAAAAAATGTATGTGTGGTCAAACCATGATTTAGCCATTAACCACACGTGGCTCTGGAGCACTTAAATTGTGACTAGTTGGAACTGAGTGAGATGTGCTGTATTAGTCAATGCAGCTGGTCATGAGGTCATGGCTTTTGTCTGGTCTGTGCTGCTTTTCTGGGCCTGGAGCTGAAACACAACTGAGGCCCAGATGTTATCTCTAGGGGTTCATGCTTAAGCTCTATTTTTCGGCTTTAGTGTTTGTTCCTCCTCTAAGGGGGCCTAAAGCCACCCGACCAGTGATATGCAGGGGGAGAAAGTCAGGGGAGGGTACGAACCCCATGACCAGTGCTACGAAATCAGGGTCTGAACCGCATGCCCGGCTAAGGTGGGAAGGGTCACCCTGGGGGCGAGGTGTTTGTTTTCCCAGAGTTGCCCATGGGTGGGCACCTGGGGCCTTCTGCCCTGGTGGCCTTCTGTGTGTGGCTATCGTCCTTGCTCTGCTCACGTCTGTCTAACTGCCTGCCACACTAAGGTCTTAAGGGGTGGAGGCTTTCTGCTGTTTGACTCTTCTCCGTGCTGATTGCTACTAGAAGAAAATGGAGACTCTGTCCTCTTTTTCCAGAAATCTGTCTCCGAAATTTTGTAAGAGTTTTATTTCACTCCCATTAAACCACACAATGGTTTAATACCAATTCTAAGTACAAAACTCCTAGATATGATTTCTGTCTGGTTAAACTGGTTTTGATTCATTTTGTGTCATTCCTAGTAATAGTAGGACCCATGTATCTTCACATGGTCAGTGGACTTTGGGATTTATCAAAACCTCGACCTAATAGGGCATTGTTTTGCTTACTAGTAATTGCATTTTCAACATCATGGCCCATGAAAGGACGGTGAGGAGGCAGTAACCACAGTGACTTGAAAAAGGAAATTTTAATATAAAGTATTATTAACTATTTAAAGGGACCTACTATGAGAGAATAAGAGTGAATTCTAAAGAACTCTATGGCGAAGGGAAAGTACTCAAAGAAGGAACTAACTTGGGTGGGGCGAGAGCCTCTCCCTAAGGCCCAGACACAGGTCTCTCTGGAGGGGGTGTGACTGCAGCCACTGGGCGGCAGAGAAGTTCACTGGGCTGTCAGGGCCAGAGCTGGTACAGCTGAGGCTGGCAGGCAGAATACTATGGGCCTTGGCCAGCAAGCAGGAATCTGCCACCTCTGGTTCTTAGTATACAAAAGCTAGATGGCTAGAAACCACCTTTTCACATGGATGAAATTTGCCCTCTAGCGCCCCCTACTGATAACATTGAGCCTGCTGGCAAGGAAGAAATCTTATTTATTTTTTCTTATTTATACAAATAAAAATGTAAATGTTCGTTGTTCAAAATCTTAAATTTCTGCCTGACCTGCTGTGGTGCAGTGGATAAAGCGTCGACCTGGAAATACTGAGGTCGCCGGTTCGAAACCCTGGGCTTGCCTGGTTAAGGCACATATGGGAGTTGATGCTTCCAGCTCCTCCCCCTTCTCTCTCTCTCTCCCTCTCTCCCTCTCTCTCCCCTCTCTAAAAAAAAAAAAAAAAAAAAAAAATCTTAAATTTCTGAAATCTTCACCGATTGCTTTGAAATTTTGACACAACGTTGCATTCAAATATGAGTGTTTTTATATACCTACTATTATATAGATGTCACACCTGTGACAGGTAAAAAACATGCTTTTTTTGAAAAACAGCGCCATCTGCTGGACGTAAAAGCAACAATTTATTGGAGAACGACCAACACTGGGATGTAGGCGTTAATGATGCGTGCAAACAAGCCACATCCAAATCAAATTCGTGCATTGTTTGCAATCATATTGACCACCTGCTCTCCTTCATCTCCAACGGAGTTATGGGAGAAATATAAAGCGCACATGGCTGAAGATATTTTCCATCGAATACGCAAGGAAAATTCAAATATGAACATGGATTTCACAGCAGAAATCTACAACGAAGCATTGATAATGATTGAAGATGTGTGCTTAGAAATCGAGAACAAAGTTCTCAATCAAATGGGAATGCATCGATTTGCTGCTGCTTCGTTCGATGTAGAATTGTGTCTTGAACAAAATTACAATACAGGTGATCTTTTGTCGTATGTGCAATCAACTATTCCTAAGCTAACGCTTGAGCAAAAAGGCATTTACGATCAAATAATGCAGTGGTAGTCAACCTGGTCCCTACCACCCACTAGTGGGCGTTCCAGCTTTCATGGTGGGCGGTAGTGGAGCAACCAAAGTATAAATAAAAAGATAGATTTAACTATAGTAAGTTATTTTATAAAGATTTATTCTGCCAAACTTAGTGAAAATCCGGCACAAAGTACTTGGTAAGTGATTATTATTATATGCTTTAAATTGCTGTAACTCTGCTTTATAAATTTTATAAAGTAAAGTTACTTCCCTACTTTATAAATCACCATTACTATGGAACCAGTGGGCGATTAGAAAATTTTACTACTAACAGAGATACAAAAGTGGGCGGTAGGTATAAAAAGGTTGACTACCCCTGAAATAATGCAAACTGTCAATAACGGGGTTGGAGAAATCTTCTTAGATGCACCAGGAGGAACTGGTAAAACATTCCTAATTAGATTGATTCTGGCAGCAATTCGACCCCAAAATGACATAGCCTTAGCTCTGCGACATTGGAATAGCTGCGGCATTGCTACCAGGTGGAAGAACTGCTTATTCCACTTTGAAATCGCCACTGTGCCTGACCTGTGGTGGCGCAGTGGATAAAGTGTCGACCTGGAAATGCTGAGGTTGCCGGTTTGAAACCCTGGGCTTGCCTGGTCAAGGCACATATGGGAGTTGATGCTTCTAGCTCCTCCTCTCTCCCTCTCTCTCTCTCTCTCTCTCTCTCTCTCTGTCTCTCCCTCTCCTCTCTAAAATGAACAAATAAAAAAAAACAAAAGAAATCGCCACTGAACATCTGAACATGCAATTCATTGAAACTCCCACGTGCAACATTTCCAAAGCATCTGGCATGGGAAAAGTATTGCAGAAATGTAAACTTATTGTTTTGGATGGATGCACAATGGCACACAAAAAATTGCTCAAGGCTCTTGATCGATCATCGCAAGATTTGTGTGGAAACATCAGACCATTTTGGAACGCATTAATATTGCTTGCAGGAGATTTCAGGCAAACATTACCTGTAATTCCTCGATCAACACCAGCCGATGAAATAAATGCTTGCCTGAAATACTCTACTTTGTGGAGACACGTAAAGACGTTAAAATTAACTACAAATATGCATGTCCAGCTGCAAAACTATCAATCAGCTGACATATTCTCACATCAATTGCTGGACATTGGGAACGGAAAGGTGCCGGTTGATCTGACCTCAGGACGAATTTCATTGCCTCATAACTTCTGCAATTTAGTGACATCAAAAGAAGAATTGGTTGAAAAAGCATTTCCCATATTCAAACCAATTATAGGAATCACGATTGTCTGAGCAAACGAGCTATTCTTGTGGCCAGGAACAAAGACGTCTATGAACTTAACAGTATTTTTCAGTCTAACATTCAAAGCGAGGCAGTCACATACAAGTCTGCTGACCCTGTTGTGGAAGCAGATAAAGCGGTTAATTATCCAACAGAATTTTTGAATTCACTTGATCTGCCAGGGATACCATTGCATATACTGTAATTAAAAATGAGCATGCCAATTATTATGTTGCAAAATATCAACCAGCCAAAGCTTTGCAATGGCACGTGGCTTGCAGTAAAAAAATTAATGAGCAACATTGTAGAAACAACAATCCTGATAGGACCTTTCACAGGTGAAGATGTCCTCATTCCTCGCAGATGAGGAGATGTCCTATAATTCCAACAGATATGCTATTTCAATTTAAGAGATTGCAGTTCCAAATTCAATTGGCATTTGCAATCACCATCAACAAAGCTCAGGGCCAATCTTTAGAACTGTGCAGTTTAGATCTAGACACGAATTGCTTCTCACATGGACAATTATATGTTGCGTGTTCTAGAGTCGGCAAACCAGACAATCTCTATATCTGCACAGACAATGGAACAACAAAAAATATTGTATACCCACAAGCATTGTGAAATTAAACATGTTAGAAACGTGCGCTTTCTCTTTTCTTTCTTTTCCATTTAACCAGACTGAGCCACAGCAACGCGTGGCCGGGTACAGCTAGTATTCTAAAATAAGAAAAGCAATGAGGGGTGGATTTGGAATAAGGAGGCATTAAGTGACAACTAGCTCACCCCCTCTAACGGTAGAAGGCTTGATATTTTGCAATCAGGAACATAAAAAACTTCCCAGAAAAGAATTTTACCAACATATTTGATGAGGTTTTCCAACTTCTCTTGAGTGGCAACTAAAGAGGTAGCCTTTTACTTTTTAGGCCTCATTTTCTCACAGTTCTCTGACTCAATGTGGCCCCACCGCGAGGTTCCTCTCTTCCCTGAAACATTTCAGGAAAGTACAATCCCGGGATCTATCTCAGAAGTTTGGGGTCCTCTCTGGTACACCAATCCCAAATTATACGGAAGGAGGACCAAAATGTTTGCAATTCACTGACGCAGGGGAAGCTGGAGTTCCCTTCCTGACCAGACAGGAGCACCATGGAACACTGACCCAGCCCGAGGAGAAGAAGAGGACTCGATTCTGATGGGTCTGAGCGGAGAGGGCTACAAGAGAGGCCAGTCAAACAGGTAGACCAGCAGGCTCAGTTTACGATCCTTGCCTGAAACAATAAAGCCTTTTGGAAGAGAAAAGCAGCCCAGGTCCCGCAGCTCCCCCAGGGGTGGAAGGCAAGGCAGGAGGAGACAGAAGCACAGTGAGGGATCTGTATCACCGGGTGGGCCCTGGGGTCCCCTCCTGCCTCACCCCTCTGCTCTTCCGGGAGCCTGCGCTGCTCCCTGTTGTGCCGACTATGCCAAATTGTTGGGGGAGGAGTAGGCACACCAAATTTATGAGCAAGATTTTGTTATTTGTAAGGGCTTTGTTGCAGAAGGAAGCAGAGGAGTGCTTGTCAGCCTAGGTCAGAGACCAGCACCTTCCATTTTTTTATGCGTGGAAATGACACACTTCCTTTGATACATGGATACAATGCTGTGCCCTAAACAAAACTGTGCCATAAAACCAGATTTTCTCTTGAGAATAGGACACAGAAGATGAGCCTCAGCCCCCAGACTCCTCCTGCCTCCCCATTTGTTCCCTGGGGGGTGAGGGACAACCCCTTCCAGCTTCTGCTATGGCCTGTTCTGTGTCGCCTTCGCCTCTCAGTTTGCACAACAAGGAGAAGACTCAAAAAGGAAAGCCGCGTGGTGGAGGACAGAGTGCAGGGGGCTGGGAGTCTGGTCCCGACTCTGAAAGCAGCGTGCTGTCGGAATGAGGGCAAGTCCCTTCCTCTCTCTGGGCCTCAGGGTCTCTATCTATAAAGTTAGAGCTATTTCAACTGCAGGGCCCTGTCGGAAAACTCAAAGGATGAGAGACTGACAAAACCAGAACTTAGGAAAAGGTGAAGAGAATGAGCAGCAGAAGCAGAAGCTCTTGACCTGACCTCCTGGGATTGGCACTGGGGAAGGTGACAGACTCTGGCCCACCCAGAACTGCCCGTCAATCCTGGCCCACCACTCCCGTTTTCTCCCCCGACCTTCTTGGGAAGAGAATTCCCAGTAAGTCGTAGGTGGATTGCCTTAATCATCAGATCAGTAGGACCACTGCCAGAGTACCAAGAGTCACGTGGGTGAGTTATCTGCACATAGTGAGCCGACCTTCCTGTGTGGAAGCTCTAAACGTCCTGACGCACCCATGTGAGCACATGGGAAGCAATTTTCCTGGGGCTCACCTCTCCCAAAGCCCAGGTCTACAGCCGTCCAGGTACTCTGCATTGATCCAAAGCTCACCCACTCTTCCACTCTGCGTAAGGGACAGACGGGATACCCGCTCTGTCCCTCCTCTAATTCGCCAATATCAGATGGCTCGATGTTCCCCTGTCCTGGGAGTGCCTTTCCCAGTAGCGTTCTGACTGGCTGTGAATAAATGAGAACATAATGATTGTGATAAAGAGACCATCCGTCTAGCCCCCATTATATACAGCTGTGGGCCAGCCCTTGCATTATCCTCCCGCTTTACAGAATGCCCGTCACCAAGATAGTTAGTATTATACTTCCTAGTATACTTTCTTTTTAACAGAGACGGAGAGAGTCAGAGAGAGGGATAGACAGGGACAGACAGACAGGAATGGAGAGATGAGAAGCATCGATCATTAGTTTTTCGTTGCACGTTGCAACACCTTAGTTGTTCATTGATTGCTTTCTCATATGTGCCTTGACCATGGGGCTACAGCAGACCGAGTAACCCCTTGCTCGAGCCAGCGACCTTGGGCTCAAGCTGGTGAGCTTTTGCTCAAACCAGATGAGCCCGCGCTCAATCTGGTGACCTTGGGGTCTCGAACCTGGGTCTTCCGCATCCCAGTCCGACACTCTATCCACTGCGCCACCACCCGGTCAGGCCTAATATACTTTTATTTTCTAATATAATTCTATTTTCAAAGATTACTAGAGAGGAAAGTTTACATTCTGGCTTGAAAACCTTCATCACACTGTAATCCTGATAGGAAACTTGGAGGAATAGCCTGATTAGCCCCAGATATCCCAAATGGAAACAAAATGCCCAACTAGTCTGAGGGATGAATTCATCTACCCAAACCCCGTATCCTCAGACCTTCCCAGCACGTTAGCATACAGGTGGTCTCTAGGAGAATAACAGGCCTCAGAAATATATATATATATATATATATATATATATATATATATATATATTTTTTTTTTTTTTTTTTTTTTTTTTTTTTACAGAGACAGAGAGTGAGTCAGAGAGAGGGATAGACAGGGACAGACAGACAGGAACGGAGAGAGATGAGAAGCATCAATCATTAGTTTTTCGTTGCACGTTGCAACACCTTAGTTGTTCATTGATTGCTTTCTCATATGTGCCTTGACCGTGGGGCTTCAGCAGACCGAGTAACCCCTTGCTGGAGCTAGCGACCTTGGGTTCAAGTTGGTGGACTTTTTGCTCAAACCAGACGAGCCCGCGCTCAAGCTGGCGACCTTGGGGTCTCAAACTTGGGTCCTCTGCATCCCAGTCCGTCGCTCTATCCACTGCACCACCACCTGGTCAGGCCTCAGAAATATTTTATTTCAGTTCTCCCAAAAGTGACCCTCTCCGATGAACCTGATCCAACTTCCCTTGCGTGATATTGAAGTGTGATATAAGTATCCTTTGACCTATCCCACTGGGATTAAAGCTTATGACTAGAGCTCTTTCCTTGTTGACTTTACACATTCTCTAAGAGATGGAACTTATAATAAAACAACTTCCAACACACACAAAAAGCTCAGGATCAGATGGCTTCACTGATGAGTTCTAACAAACATTTAAAGAAGAATTAACACCAATCCTCTCAAAATCTAACAAAAAAATACAAGAAGAGGGAACACTTCTCAACTTATTCTATGAGGCCACTATTACTCATACTAAAACCCAACATAAACATTATGAGAAAAGAAAACTGCAGACCATATCCCTTGTAGATAGAGATACACACACACAGAAATTCAACAAAACACTAGCAAGCCAAATCCAACAACATAAGAAAAGTGTAAAAACAAATTAACAAAAAGAGCTAACAGGTTTTTTTAAACTACTGGTTAACTGCCCTTAAGCAACAACCCATCTGGTTTCTAGAAAATTCACAATCTGTACAGAACACTTACCACCTGGCCATCTCACTGCCAGTGGTTTCTCTCTGATCAGCCATACTGCACTAGGCAACAGGCCCGGGTCGCTAGCTTACTTTTTTAGTGGTTACTTTAATACTCGTTACCCTTGAAAACCGTGTCTAGCCCTTAGAAAGCAAAGTAGAAGGACTCTGATGGCTAACACTTGACTTCTGATTCACCAAGTTGAACTTGGGGTCAGACAGATGCTCTTTCTTTTCTGGTTTCCCCTGAAGAGGGAAGGGAGGTCCCTGTCCCAAAGCAAGAGCATCAGCATAAGGGAGAGTCACTCAGGGTCACCAACGTGAGTGAAGTGTCTGCTTGTATAATCCATTTCTCTTCCAGATCTAGAAAAGTAATCTGTCCACCCATCATTTTGTCCTTATGGTGACTGAATCTAATTTAGATGTCAGCTGCCTTCTGAGCCCTCAATTCATTAAAGCCATCAAGATAAACAGATGGTGCTTTGCACTCAGTATGAGGGCAAAATGACTCGGAGCGCCTGGAGATCAGTCAATAAAAACCTATTTGCAGTGCCATTGAGTACAGCAGTGCCTCCCAGAAGAGGCACCTCATTATCAGAGAATTAACAGACCATAAAAATAGCCCTAAATCGATATTGGGAGAGACAGAGTGGGAGAAAGTGGAGAGACAATCAGTATCCAGGGCCGTGGAGGGGAAGCCAGGGGGGGTTCTTTTCCAAAATGTGTAATGGTGGATGGTCAAGAGCATTAAGAAGCCACAAGACCCCACAGGCAGCCAGTGTCACTGAACTCAGGTGCTCACCTCTGGAAGAGACAGCCCGAACCATTCAACCAGTAGTTACTGGAGGATGCCTACGTGCAGAACACCAGGCTCTGTGGGTGAAAATGTAACAGAGGTTTTGCTGCCAGGGTACTTGTGACTCAATGTTCGTGCACAACCAAGTACTCATCATCACACCAAGTGTCAGGAACCAGCCAGGGAGTCCGGGCACAAAACCACGTTTATCCCTTCTGGTGGAAAGAGCTGTTTGTGGTCAACAGAAAGCTTTTGCTTCTAGTAATCAATTTGGTTTCTGTGTAATCTTGTCCCATACCTGTACAAATACAAGATTATAAAAATAAGTCAGGTTTTTTTTAGTTATATATTATATAGGATTACAAATTTCCTAACTTTTAAAATCAGGCTATAAACCATATAAAACTGAGTATTACAGACACCAAATTCTGCCTATTCACACTTTACTGAAATAACAAAATATATGAGACATAAAAATATGTAATTTTTTTAGGTGAGATTAGGGGAGATAGTGAAGCAGACACCTGCATGCACCCCAGCCGGGATGCCCCCGGCAACACCATCCAGGGACGATGCTCCTGTAGCGAGCTATTTTTAGCACCAACCGAGTTATTCTCAGCACCTGGGGCCACTCTCAGACCAGTGGAGTCACTGGCTGCGGGAGGAGAAAAGGGAGAGAAGGGGGAGAGAAGGCATGGTTGTTTTGTTAATCCCAAAACTAAATGCCTTCAAAACAAGGCGAAGAGGTGGGGAGGTTTCAGCTATGCTAGGGGAGCTCTGTGCCCACCACCCCATGTGCTCATCTCTCCAACTCCCCCCATTCCCACAAATAACTAAGAGGTCAAAAAGGAATTTTGTTGAGCTGCAATGAATCCAAGATTCATTTTTCAGTGACCACCTCATAGCCTTTTGTTTGAAAACATAGTCAGTCTTGTGTCAAGCCTAAAATGATACAAATGTATTATTGCCTTACTTGGTCTGTTGAAGTGCCTCCCTGTGAAAATGATCCTTTCAATATGGCTGCATACAAGAATTGTACAAACCTGGGCCGGTGTGATCAGAGCAGGGAACTGTGAAGTCTCATCTCCACCATGGATCTTTCCCCAGATTCTCACAGGCTGGCCCATCCCATTCAGCTCTCTGCTCAGATGTCACTGGTTGGGTGTGGGCAAAAGGAGGGAACAGCGTCAGGGACTTGCCCAGGTTTCCTGCTTGGTTAATGGGGTAGACAGCAGTTCCACCAACCAAGTCAGGGAGTCTAGGAGAAATTGCAAACTTGTGGGAAGGGGATGTTCAGCGCAGGGGGAAGGAGAGCAGAGAGATGATGAATCCAGTTCACTTACAGACATGTCGAATCTGTGCAATACTGAGGTGGAGCTGTCCAACACACAACTGAATACTAGACTATATGTGTAGTTCTGGAGCTCCGGCAAGAAAGGTGGCAGAGAGAGAAGAGAACGTCAGTAGACAGATGAGAGTAAGAAACCATAAGAGTACATGGCATCACCCCAAGATAAGGAGAGAGTAAGAAGAAAAGAGAAAGAGCACAGAACACTGGAAAACACTGACATTTAAGGGACAGAGAAAGTGAATTCAGTGACAGTAAGGAAAAAAGAATGATCAGACTGGATGGAGAACCAAAAATAAGGCATCAAGAGAAGAATCGTGGTGTCAAATAAGATAGAGGAGCAGGTAAGAAGACGGGCTGGGAAAATGAATTATGTCCATTGAACTATGTCCTTCACACTGTAGTTTTTGAAATGTGATAAGAAGAGAAACCAGTGGGATGAAGGAACAGGCTGAAAATGTGGAGATCATATATGCATTTTTTTCTCTCCTAAACATAGTTTTATTTTATTTTATTTTATTTTTATTTATTCATTTTAGAGAGGAGAGGGAGAGACAGAGAGAGACAGAGAGAGAGAGAGGAGAGATAGAGAGAGAGAAGGGAGGAGGAGCTGGAAACATCAACTCTCATATGTGCCTTGACCAGGCAAGCCCAGGGTTTCATACCGGTGACCTCAGCATTTCCAGGTCGACGCTTTATCCACTGCGCCACCACAGGTCAGGCCGAGGTTTTGTTGTTTTATATAAGGCTATTTAGATTACACAATGTGAACTTATAAGGTACTTATTAATATCTTGTTGGGCAGATAAAATATATTATGCTCATTTTGTTAAAGATGGCACTGCCCATGTGGAAGCCCGTCTACCAGGTGATGGTATTGGTTGCCCTTCTTGCGTGGGATGGGTGTGATTATATTAATGTGTGTTGAGGATGGGCTGTAGGCAGGCAGGATCCTTGTAGCCTGGGGCTTGGTTTTGGGACTAAGCCTTTCCCACCCTTTTTTGTTTTTTGGGTTTTTTTTTATATATATATATTTTTAATTTTATTTATTTATTTACTTATTTTTTACAGAGACAGAGAGTGAGTCAGAGAGAGGGACAGACAGGGACAGACAGACAGGAACGGAGAGAGATGAGAAGCATCAATCATCAGTTCTTCACTGCGCGTTGCGACACCCTAGTTAGTTGTTCATTGATTGCTTTCTCACATGTGCCTTGACCGCGGGCCTTCAGCAGACCGAGTAACCCCTTGCTGGAGCCAGCGACCTTGGGTTCAAGCTGATGGGCTTTTGCTCAAACCAGATGAGCCCACACTCAAGCCAGCGACCTCGGGGTCTCGAACCTGGGTCCTCTGCATCCCAGTCCGATGCTCTATCCACTGCACCACCGCCGGGCCAGGCTTTCTCACCCTTTTTGATGTGGGGTGGAGCACTCTCATGAGGAATCCCATTATGCCTCAGATAAGTGACCTTGTATCAGAGACTTTCTTGTTTGTATATGGGATTAATGGTATTAATTTCTACACTATAAAGTGGGGCAGACCCGGAGCTTGCTCTCTCAGTTCCTGAGATTAGCATTAGAGAGGAGAGCAGAGAAAGGCCACATGGAGGAGAGGAGAGGCAGCTAAGATGGCAGAGTGCTAAAGGAGAAGCCAGTTTGTGCAGAGTTTGTGCAGAGAGAAGGAGATGGGAAACAGAGATGAATAAGGCTGGTGAGGTAGATACCTTTGATTCTAGGAAACTCAGATAAGTCCGTAGCTTTGTGAGCACTGAATGAGTGGGTTTTGGAGCCCAGTGTTTGTCTTTACTTGCCCGCTGGGTGCAAGCTAGGATTTAAGGTAATAATGGCTCACCAGTTCTTGGCTCTGTTGTTTCATTACCGCCTGTCCGAATCTAATGCAAACCTGCATGGGCCAGGCGGCTGTGATGGTGGCCATGGCCATTGGCTTCATATATCTCCATTTTTTTGTTTAAACAGTTGAGGTTCCAAGAGGCTAAATAACTTGGTTGAAGGTCTTAATGCTAATGAGCATCTGCCTCCGTGTCTTCGGCCTTCGTGTGTGGTAGCTACCCTGGGCCCCCAGGCCACTGTCCACTCCGCCACATTCTCTCTCCTTGGCCCTTGTTAAGAAGAATGCTGCCGCCTGGGCCACAGAAACAAATAAACCGAGTGCGTCCGTGGAAAAAAATCACTTCAAGACTAAGATATTTCAAGCATAATATTTTTGTTCACTAAAGAAAATATCACTACAAAAACACACAAATTACTGCCAGGTAGGGAATCGCCCATCTAACCTTAAACCCTCTATGACTGGGATTGGGGAACTTCAGTAAAAAGCCCTGAGTGAATGTCTCTTGGATGCAAACACCAAGAAGCTGTGTGAGTGGGTGACCTTTGAGCAGACACAAAGGAATGCATGTGACCGGGCTTTAGAAAATTAGCCTAGAGGTTCTGGATTGCCCCTTCCTTTGGGCTTGTTAATTAGCAAAAAAAAAAAAAAAAAAAAAAAAAAAAAAAAAAAAAGAGAGAGTATTCTGACCAAATTAGCCCTTCCTCCATGTAAGGGCTTTTTTTCTCCATGCAAAAAGTCCATTAGTCACTCTTTCCCCTTGTCACATGGCCTCCCTCCCTTGTCATCCTGTTGCCTCTCTTCTGTTTCTGATCAATAAAAGCTAAGGGAGAAGGAGACTCAGGAGGTCTCTCTTGCCTCCCTTGGCAGGCTCCTTCTCTCAACCTGTTGTGTCTTGAGAGAGGGAGTTTATGTCTTGAGTAGGTTTTTTCCACGCAACACTGGTAGTGCCCAGCGGGCTGGAGTACTACACTGCCACATTGGTTACTATCGAAAAAAATGTTTTACCTTGTTGACTGAAATGAATGACATAAAAGTAGGATACAGTGAAAATTAAAAAGATAAAAGATGCCTGATAGCTCCTTGTGTGATAAGGTGCCAAAGAACTGCAAAAATTCTTAACATTAGTATTTTAAAAGGAAGAGTCAGGCCCCCTTACCCTTCCTCTCTGAAAAGAAAAAAACCCAGGGAAAGCGATTAAAGGGACAAAAGTTAGTCAGTAACTAATCATAGTTCTCTGAAAGGACTGAGGCCCTTACTTGCTAGACAGCAAAGAAGGTAAAACTTATCTGAAAACTTCCTCTTCCCCATCCTTAAGATCCTTTAGGAGACAATGTTTACATATCTTAATTAAAAATTCCTACACTGATTCTAACTCTTCCTCCCCTCCTGGAGTGCTGAGGGTGACGTATACCAGTGGTCAGCAAATTCATTAGTCAACAGAGCCAAATATCAACAGTACAATGATTGAAATTTCTTTCTTTCTTTCTTTCTTTTTTTTTTTACAGAGTCAGAGAGAGGGACAGACAGACAGGAATGGAGAGAGATGAGAAGCATCAATCATCAGTTTTTCGTTGCGACACCTTAGTTGTTCATTGATTGCTTTCTCATATGTGCCTTGACCGTGGGCCTTCAGCAGACCGAGTAACACCTTGCTTGAGCCAGCGACCTTGGGTCCAAGCTGGTGAGCTTTGCTCAAATCAGTTGAGCCCGCGCTCAAGCTGGCGACCTCGGGGTCTTGAACCTGGGTCCTCTGGATCCCAGTCCAGTGCTCTATCCACTGCACCACCGCCTGGTCAGACTGATATTTCTTCTGAGAGCCAAATTTTTTAAACTTAAACTATATAGATAGGTACACTGTTATTAAGTTAATTAGGGTATTCCTAAACTGGCCTTTGCACCCGCACTCAAGGAGCCAAAGAGCTGCATGTCGCTCGCGAGCCACAGTTTGCCGACCACTGCGACAAAGGGATCATGAGCCCACTCCCCTTGCTTGAAAAACCTGCATTCTGTAACATTTATATGCTTTCTAATAATCATCCCTTTTGAAATTCTTTATATGTATAAAACTTGTAAACTAAACAAGCGGGGACTAGCTTATTAGGTTTCCTAATAAGCTGGCCCCAACACTTTTAGCAAAGATAATTTCATTTAGCTTCTCTCCTTATCCTAAGCTAAGCATTTCACTGTGGCGACAGGGATGGGTGGTAGACACTAGAGGATTTGGGAATGTCTTTGCCGGGTGTGTAAAACAATTCACTATTGTGTTATCTTGTGGTCTTGATGTGTAAGAATGCTTGCTTTTTCCTTTTAATAGATCCTATAGCTAAATGTTGTAAGCTTGTTAGTAATTGGCTATTGTATCATGTTCCCCCTCCTTACCAATGCCCAAACGGGACTTCATTTTGTATAAAAGAAGGCTCAGAACTGTATGAGAGCCTACATGATTTGGGACCATGCCCCATGTAGCATGCTGACTAATTAATAAACTCCTCAGATTTCTTCTATAACCTGCCTGGTGTCTCTATGTAACCCATGGATTGCAGTATTTTATAACACTTGCTTCTTCTCCGCTAACATCCTGGTTGTGAGCATCTTATATTTATGGTTTTTACGTAAATCCTTTGTAATGGAGACTTTTTAAAATGGAAAGCGCACACACACATGAAACTATCAATTGTGTTTACAGGTTAGCTAAGTAAGACCTACAGGCAGTCACAAAAACAAAAAAATCATTGTATTTTTAATATAATTATATAATTAATATATATAGCATTTACTATGTGACAGCCAATGTTAGGGTTTTAAATATTACTTAACTCTCTGAAGAGCCCTATTGGTAGGTCCTATTGTTATACAAATGAAGAAACTGAGGCACAGAATGATTAAGTAATTTGCTGAGAATCACACAGCTAGTAAGCAGCAAAGCAAACTCCAGAGTCGGTGGTACTATATATACACTATTGTACTGTGTCATAAAATTTAAGAGGTGGCTGTGACTTTTCCCCCTTTGGAGAGTTCTGAAATTGCATTTTAGAACTGTGTTCTTCATAAAGGGCAAAGGATGGACCAGGTATCTTCAGAATTAATGTTTGGAAACACATAAATCATAAAAAAATAAAAACTGTCTTAAACCTGGCAGAACATGGTGGTCTGATAGGATTATCAGCTGTTCCTTTGGGGGGGAAGAGATAGCATTTCTTATAAAGCACTTGAATAAACAATCCAGGGAGGGGCCCGATTACTTTTTGCCAAGAGAGAATACTTTGTTTGCTTTAAATCTCCTTCCTTTCAGGCTAATTTAAAGCAAAACTTTCAAACGTGTATTAATGTGCCCTGGAATTTAACCAACAGTTTAAGCACTATTCCAAGTATCCCTTCAGGGTAGTCTTCCAGCATGGAACTTCGTGATGATCTGGACCCGGCCAGTTCTGCATGGGGACTGGTCTCCACGCGGGCTATTGCTGCTTCAAAGCAGCGGTCCGTGTCAGCGTGATAGAGGGATGACACTACTACATGAATCAGCCTTCCACATCCTTATGACCAAGGGTATATGGCCTCAATACAAAAAATATAACGAACTATGTACTGAACAGTTTTTAATTCCTTGGCCGAGTAATACTAATATTCCCTTTTTAATTCATTCTACTTCACCACCAAGTACATCCGATTTGTCTGTTCTTGTCCACATCCTTAAAACCTCCAGGGCCACCTAACAGAATACTGTCCGAGTTCTTTAACTCGCATTTAAAGGCCCCCCAGGGTAGCTTAAGCTTCTTTTCCGCTACTCTCTTTCTACGCTTTAGTCACACATTTTTGCCTTTCCCCCCTCACTGCCCTCCGTGCCGGAACTATAACCGGAGTCTACCTCTCTATTCCTCTCCCAGTGATATTCTCACTTACACGGTCGTCATCTTTTAAAGCGCACTCACTCAAGCCCCAGCCCCAAGTAGCCTTTGAAAATTGCTCCCTCACTGTGATATCTACCTGAATTTACATTCAAGGCCCTTATCATTGTCTTTGAAGTTTTTCTATACTCATTCTTTCTATCTAATCCGATTATAAATCATTTCGGGGAAGGGACTGAGACTTAAACTTCAGTCCAGTCCAGGAGCAGGTGCCCCTGAGGGTAGGTCCGTGCTCCCGCTTCACCGCAGCCTCCCAAAGACTGGCCGCGGCCGAAACGCCGAACCCCCGGCCCCGTCCGGTCCTCGCTCGCCGTACGGCGTTTGCACTGCTGGCCGCCGCTGCCCGAGGACCAAAGGGCGAGAGAAACCTGAGGTCCCGCGGGGACAGAACCCAGGAGCACTCGCGCGCCTGGCGCAAATCCCACACTCCCAGCGCCGGCTCTGACGCGACCCAGACGCCGGAGCCTGGGACTCTGAGCCGCGGCGCGGCGCCCCAGCCAATCCGAGACCCGCTCCTGGCCGCCCCGCCCACCGCGCGCAGGCACGTACCGGCCTTCTGATTGGCTGGAGCCGGCTGTGGGCGGAACGGGGAGAAGCCGACCCGACGGCGCGCGCAGACGGGGACCAGAAGCCGGTTGAAGTTTGCGAGGTTTTGTGTTCGGTAAGTGACATGTGAAGGGGTCTTGGGAGTGGTGGACGGCTGAGCATTGGGTGGGAGGAAGTGGGGTCGCGCTTGGCTGGGCTGAGAGCACCTTGGGAAGGTTGGGGGCTGCGAGGCTGGGAGTGGGACGAGGCCTGGGATGAAGCGGGTGAGGAATTGTTGGCGGGGCTCAGGCCGGACCACGTGGTTCAGGGAGGATGGGGATCCAGAGACAAAGCCTGCCGCCCTGTCGGGTGAGGGGTACAGAGCCGGCGCGGAGATGCGGCGGACGCCTGTGCAGTGAAGGGTGGATGCGGGGGAACACACACGGATGGGACAGTAATGAGTGACCTGTAGAGGCGGCTGTGGCCCGAGCGGACCCAAAGCGCCGGCGCCCTGCGAGCGGGGCCGAGCGGTGAGTGAGGAAGGATGGGGAGGGCGAGCACTCCAGCCATGGAGTCCTGACAAGGTCACAGGGAGGGCAGAAAAGCGCACGACCTTCCAGCCCTAGCTTCCTCTCCTCCCACACCCCGTGTTTCCTGCCATCCTCGGCGACCCTCTCCTTCCCTAGGAACCGGCAGGCGGGAAGGCCGCAGTCCCTGTCTTCAGCACCTGTGACGGAATTTAGGTCTCTTCCGGTTAGCGAGTACAAAGCTTAGCCTGGGTTTACCAGCGGCAGCAGCCGAGATGATTCGGCAGTGTCGCCCGCCCTTGTCGTTTTCTTGCCGGTGTGGGAAGCAGCTCTTTCCCTCCTCGGGGTGATCCTCACCAAAGGCACTTTCGAGCAGAACAGAACCTGTTGGGATGAAGAGTTAGGACAGATGGAAGTACCAGGCCCCCGCATGACGAATGTATTTGAGTACTGTGTCCCAGGGCTTTTCTTAACTTCCGTGTGCATCAGGATCGCTTGAAGTCCAGGGGGGTGGGATGGCGCTTCTGCAAACACACAGGCCTTGAGACCCTGTCCCCAGGTCCTCTGAGTCCGAATCTTTAGGGTGGGGCTTTGGCAGCCATCTTTAAACAGGCTGACAGGTGACTGTTGCAAAATCAAATTTGTAGATTATTGTTGGCTAGTAGTTCCCGAGACCAAAATGACAGTCTGAAGATCCTTCAGTCTGCTTGCACCACCTGATGCTGGGCAGCTCATCCTCCCTCACGCCTCTTCTAGGTGCCTATGCATTTGGAAAGGCCTTCGGTAGTAGTATCTGACTCAGTGTACAGAATAATTCATGTGTACTGGTGCCTCTTTTTGCACCCATTCAACTTTCTGACAGAAATCTGGGTTAGTTGCTCTGTGTGGATGAGAACATGATAATAAGGGAAAATCTAGAAGTGGTGCTAAGTGGGAAAAAAAATCTTTTCAAATCACAATTGAAATTCTGAGATAGGTTGCTGGGGAAGAAGGTTCCATTTAATTTTAGGTGTGACTTAAGTATTTTTTAACAAATCAAGGAAAGAGATGCAGGCTTCTGTTAAGGAATGGATTTTTAACATTTTTCAGATTAAAAATATACCATCATTGCCTGACCAGGCGGTGGCGCAATGGATAGTGTCGGACTGGGACACAGAGGACCCAGGTTCGAAACCCCAAGGTTGCCGGCTTGAGCGCGGGCTCATCTGGTTTGAGCAAAGCTCACCAGCTTGGACCCAAGGTTGCTGGCTTGAGAAAGGGGTCACTTGGTCTGCTGTAGCCCTTCACCTCCACCCCTGTCAAGGTACATATGAGAAAGCAATCAATGAACAACTAAGGTGCCACAACGAAGAATTGATGCTTCTCATCTTTCTCCCTTCCTGTCTGTTCGTCCCTATCTGTCTCTGTCACACACACCCCATCATCATAAGATCGGTCGTTTGGCATTATATTGGCAATCAAAAGGACCCCAATTCCCTGCCAGGGCACACAGGAGAAGTGCCCATCTGCTTCTCCACCCTTCCCCCTCTCCTTCCTCTCTATCACTCTCTTCCTCTCCAGCAGCCAAGGCTCCATTGAGCAAAGTTGGCCCGGGTGTGAGAATGGCTCTGTGGCCTCCGCCTCAGGATCTAGAATGGCTCTGGTTGTAAAGGAGCAAAAGCCCAGATGGGCAGAGCATCGCCCCCTGATGGGTATGCCGGGTGGATCCCGGTCTCTCACATGCCTCCCCACTTCTCACTTCAGAAAAATACAAAAAACAAAAAAAGGACCCTGGACTATGTGTGTCAGGAGAGCTTGATTCTAGTCCTATCCTGCCAGAAATGTATTCCTGCTGTTGAGCAATTCATATAACCCTTCCTAACCCTTCCCAACTGTAAAATAAGGCTATTGGCATGAATTAATCATCAGTTGTTATTTTCAAGTTATATGATTTATAGTTACTGATGCTGGTGCTTTAAAAGTTAACCAGGCTCAGTTAAAAAACTTGGGCCTGACCAGGCGGTGACGCAGTGGATAGAGCGTCAGACTGGGATGCAGAAGGACCCAGGTTCAAGACCCCAAGGTCGCCAGCTTGAGCGCGGGCTCATCTGGTTTGAGCAAAGCTCATCAGCTTGGACTCAAGGTCAGTGGCTTGAGCAAGGGATTACTCGGTCTGCTGTAGCCCCACGGTCAAGGCACATATGAGAAAGCAATCAATGAACAACTAAGGTGTTGCAACGCAAAACTGATGATTGATGCTTCTCATCTTTCTCCGTTCCTGTCTGTCTGTCCGTATCTATCCCTCTGACTCTCTCTGTCTCTGTAAAACAAACAAACAAAAACTTGGGAAACTTTTAGGTTGTAATTAGAAAGAATTATCAAAATCTTATATTCAGGGAATGTAAATATAACACAATTAGAATTTTTAAGATAGTATAAAATATAATTTAACTTGTATTGGATTTTATCTGCCAGGGTCCAGCCTGAGGGGAATCCAGGGGTCCCACAGGAAGAGATGAAATGAGTGAGAGAGCCGAATTCTCTAGCATTCACTGCCAGGCATCTCCGCCAGTGGCTAGTACAGCTTTATTTTTATACACACACACTAAGTTACAATCACATGGTATCCAGAATACACTGATTAATAATTGGTTTTGTTTCACTATGGTTACATATTTCTAGGCAACAGTTAGTACATTTCTATAAATAAAGTGGTAAGTCATTTTAAGTATAGTTATACAATAACTTTAAAACAGCAACAACAGTTTCTATGCGAGCTTGCGAAAGGTCAGTATTGATTAATAACTCTACCTTACCTCATGTCCTATTGTCTAGTCAAATTTTATTTGTCTACTGTATTCATATACTAGTTATAACTTTATTTTTCTCAGAGTGTTCCACCACCTGCAGGTTAGGTATGCAAGAGGAACGGGAAGTTTTTCTATTCTATTAGATGAAAAGGCTAGGGAGGTAAAGTAATGAATTAAGTGAAGGCTGAAAGGTGCTTCTGTGTATAGTTACTGTTTTCTACCTATTCATAAGTCACAATCTATTTTTCCTAACATGATTTATAGGAGGGAATTTTTCTACAGATTAGCCCTTTTGGGGGATATCATAGCCAGCCTCCTATGTCTATGGGCCCAGGCAAGGGGGTTTATAGGCTTTTCTGTGGAACTCACACCCTCTGTCTCATTTCCAGAGAAATTACTATGAATCTGCTGGGAAAGCACGGTGCTATTAACCCTGTGCCATAAATGATAGCACACACACCTAGAAAAGGGGGAGATAAAAATCCAAGTTAATTTAAAAAGTTAAGGGGAAAGTATCGTTGCGCCTTTTCTTTGCTGTGACTGTGTCAACCAGCGGTTGTTGATCTTCTCTGCTGTGAGTGTGTCAACCAGCAGCTGTTGATCAGCTTCCGACATTCCTCTTTATTAATATTATCCTGAAATGTTCACACAAGAGTATTCTGGATCAGAGACGGATTATCTTTAGTCACTTAAAGCAAGTAATGACCGCATGGTCCCCCCACATCTGATTCTTACCCCAGGGACGACTTTCTGAGAGCCAGATGAACTGTCCTACCCATAAACAAACTTCAGAGTCTGTATCATAGGTGAGGAATGGAAGTCCGTGGATTGTCTTCTGTTCTTTTATACACAGGACAGAGACAGCCATCACCCTTCTTCATAAGGAGGTGGGGAAACTTTTATCTACAAAAGAAGGTGCTAGATTTTTCAAGTGGACTGGTATATAATAGTTTTTGTCTCTTGTGGTTGCAAGAAACCAAGACCTACTCAGGTTATCATTTCTTTCATTGATAAAAATAAGAATTACAAACAAATAAGCATTCAGGTATATATGGTTTGGCATTTTTCTTACTAACTTATTCAACTCTACAAATATGTGTAATTGTTATTTTTCTCACTAAATATATTTAAATAAATTGCCTAAAAATAAGTTTAGTTGTTGAAAAATACTACTTTTAAATTTAGCCAACCTTTTGTGGTGTACTTGCTACATGCAGAGCCTTGTGCCAGGCAGTGTAGATATAGACACAGGCGGGGCAGGTGTAGCCTCCTCACTGCAAGGGTTCTAGCACGAGAAACAGTTAACTGGGCATTTATAGGAAAGAGTTAGGATGGAGAAAACAGCATGCTATGGGACTGCATAACCGAAACACTTATCATAAACTTACAAGAATCAGAGAAGACTTTCTAGAGGAGGTCAGTTAAGATGAGAACCTGAAAAGTGGAAGGAGTTAGCCAGGGAAGAGAGTATGTGCAGGAGACGGAAAGAGAGAAAAGTGTTAGAGCAGTCAGTTTGTGCAGAGGCTTGGAGGGGTAGAGATCATCTGTACAAGGTGCTTAATGTGATGGGAATGTGAATTTCCCAGGGGAGGTGGAAGGAGAATTTGTGATAAAAGTTATGCCTTTAAGTTTATGATTAGTTATGAAGGCAACTAATAAACATATACTAGCCTAAAATACAATGTTTAATTTCCATTGAGTCCATTTATGTAGTTTCTTAAAGGCTATTCTCAAATATTATATTTCTCTGTGAAGCTTCCCAACCCACTTTAGCTAAAGACACCACACTCTAAATTCAGTCACACACTGTCATTTCTGTTTTTTAAAAAAATCTAATTTTTAAAAACATTTCATGTGCTTTTATTTATTTTTAATTATTTTTATTTATTCATTTTAGTGAATAGAGGCAGAGAAAGAGATAAAGAAAGAGAGAGAGAGAGAGAGAGAAGAGGGGAGGAGCAGGAAGCATCAACTCCCATATGTGCCTTGACCGGGCAAGCCCAGGGTTTTGAACCGGTGACCTCAGCATTCCAGGTCAATGCTTTATCCACTGCTCCACCACAGGTCAGGCTAAAATATCTAATTTTTGAAACACTAATTACCTTATCACTTCAGATAATAGAAAGAGTGTCTTGAACCATGAGCTTGTTGAACCTTGTATGTGTAAGGTGGGGCAAATGTAGTTTTACAGTTGTGAGTACGTGGTGAAATAGTTATTCTTGTATCATTAATTATTGTATTATTTTCTATGCAAACAATGTAATAAAAGCTCAGTAAGCAGAGGTTTACTAGCAGGTGATGGAGTACAAAAAGAGGAAGTCTGGTTCTCATCTGAGTTTTCTCTGTGATACT
Organism: Saccopteryx bilineata; assembly: GCF_036850765.1. Lineage (NCBI taxonomy): Eukaryota > Metazoa > Chordata > Mammalia > Chiroptera > Emballonuridae > Saccopteryx > Saccopteryx bilineata. The sequence goes on from NC_089499.1 coordinate 11,061,517, forward strand.
GCATAACTCCTCTGGATTAAGGTTGACTTCTCCGTCAGATGACAGAATCAACTCTTCCAGTGGAGATGGGGGTTCGGAGAGATAATTCACTTTTCAAACTAAGTAGTAAGCCTCGTCTTTAGAGTTGGCTTTTCATTGAGGGCCTAAGCTACTACCAACAACCCGTAAATAGCAAAGTATTGAATGAGAGCTTTTGTTATTGAAGGTGGTTGTGATGCCCATGAGAAACCCAGAAGTGAACGTAAGCTTTTACATGGGTAGCAGGGTGGACCGCTGACTTTTGACTTTATTGTAGTTGACAGCAATCAGAGACTTGTGCACATACTATGTTTGACTGCCTTGTTTTATCTATGAGTAAAGTTTATAGGCAGTTCAAATCAGCTCCTTGAAGAAGGAAGTACATACGTAGTTACTGTGACTAAGGTGAAACTGAATTTATTAACTCATTGTGATGAAAGCCTGTTAACTTCTTGTGTAAAGAAGAATGACAGAAATGAGAGAATGGAGCCTTTAGGCCCTGTGATCCAAATCTTTTTTTTCTGCAACTTCTTGTGTAAAGAAGAATGACAGAAATGAGAGAATGGAGCCTTTAGGCCCTGTGATCCGAATCTTTTTTTTCTGCCCCCATATTCATATAATGATCAGACTCGTTTCTTGCCTTTTTTGATACCATTTAAAGGAGTAACGTTATAAAAGAGAATTCTAAGAGGGAAGCCCAGGGATATAATGTATGTAAAGGAAGACAGAGCTAACACTTAGGAGACATTCTTTTATTAAGAAAACCCTGAGAGAAGTTTGATTTTATGCTGTAGTGATGTTCAAAATGATAGTCCCAAGTCATAAAAAACTGAAAGATGCTAGTGGTTCTATTGAACATAAGTTATGTTTAAAAGGAGATATTTCTGTTTAAAATGAAAGCTTTGTCCTTAAAAGATGTAAATAATGAACTAAGTAGAAATTTGGGGCTGTTCAGAATAACTAATCTTACCCACAGACAGCCACCGTCGATGATGGAGACTGGTGTCCTAGGTTGGAAACCTCAGAAGTGAGAACTGAAGGAGTGAATAAGTCAGTTTCAGTTGCAAGGAGTAAAGACTACACTCAACTACACTTGGAAATGCTTAGGATTTTTAACATGATATTGAAGAGGCAGTAAGGAGTATTAGTTTGGTTTGAATAATTTAAAGTTGTCAAGTTAAAATTGATTAAGGATGAAGAAAAGATAAAATTTAAAAAAAAGATGAAGGTAGTCAGAAAATTAGTAGCTACTATTTTAATTGACAAAAGTTATTCCAAAATTCAGTTATTAATGATGCCATGCTAAAAAGGAGCCGGTTGTATGGAGAAGCATCAAAGCAATAGAGGACATAAATGCATACAACTCTTCCAAAAAGTGACTGAATTAAAAATACAGTTGATTTCTAAAAATACTTTTTATAATTTGTGGATAGCTTATACCAGGTTTTTATGGAAATTAGGGTTATTTTAAGTACATCAGTCATTTAATGTTCTAGGTGCTTTTAATTGCAGAAGCTCATGGACATTCTCTTTCAGGAAGATTCTTCAGTCACTATGTCATCCGACACAGATGTTTCTCTTTCCTCATACGATGAAGATCAAGGATCTAAACTTGTACGAAAAGCTAGAGAGGCTCCATTTGTTCCTATTGGTAAGTTTGACTTTGACGCTATGCTATAATCAAAGTGTGATCAACTTGTTCATCAAGCACATCCATAAGCATTATTTTCAAATATTTTTTCATAAGTTGAAATATATGCTGAGATTGGCAAGCCATAACTCTCATTGTAAAAATTCTTCTGTGTGTATTTAGACTTCTTGTTTTATTGACCTTTATTTCAGTGAATGTGTTTGGGGACCCCAAGGCCACGCTTCGTTTCAGTGATTTGCTAGAATGACTCACAAGACTTTTAAAATGCTGTTCTGTTCACAGTTACTGTTTATTACAGTCCTGTTATATTAATCATTCCCTTCAGAGAAGGAAATAACACAGAAGGAAGAGTTCCCCTGGCTCTCTTAAAGAAATTCAGCTACTGGTTTCACAAGCCCACATTCTGAAGATCTTAACTTTCTGGATCTGGTGCTGTTTGCTACCATCTTTGGATTTTGGTTCTGAAGGGGTGGGGAGTTAAAAACACGATGTGCGCTCTGGCCGGTGGCTCAACGGTAGAAAGTCGGCCCAGCATGTGAAAGTCCTGGGTTCGAATCCTGGCCAAGGCACAGAGGAGAAGCGCCCATCTGCTTCTCCACCCTTTCCCCCTCTCCTTCCTCTCTATCTCTCTCTTCCCCTCCGGCAGCCAAGGCTCCATTGGAGCAAAGTTGGCCCGGGTGCTGAGGATGGCTCTATGGCCTCTGCCTCAGGCACTAGAATGGCTCAGCTGCAATGGAGCAACACCCCAGATGGGCAGAGCATCACCCCCTGGTGGGCGTACCGCGTGGATCCCAGTCAGGCACATGCGGGAGTCTGTCTGACTGCCTCCTGGCTTCTCACTTTGGAAAAATAAAAAAAATAAACACAATGTGTATATTAGCTAATAGTCTCATAAAGCATTTTTATAAAAATAGCAGAAAGTACATTGATTGATGGTAAAATCATCTTGTATTGACATAATTGTGACTCTGTTTCTCAGGAATGGCGGGTTTTGCAGCAATTGTTGCATACGGATTATATAAATTGAAGAGCAGGGGAAATACTAAAATGTCCGTTCACCTGATCCACATGCGCGTGGCAGCTCAAGGCTTTGTTGTGGGAGCAATGACTCTTGGTAGGTTCCTACAGAAAATATCAAAATTGCAGTTCTCCATTAGTGGATTTCTTTGTTGATAACTTTGAAGCAGGTCTCAAATATCACTTAGATTTATTTTCATGGAAAAGTGAATTAATAAAAAATAGTTCAAGTAGTGGCATAAAAGAAAGCAAGCAAAGACAGTCCTGTCCATCACTGAATTTATAATTTCACTGACGAGTCTAGACATGCAATTAGGGTTGAAAGTAAGATCCATTATCTGGGAGAGACATGATTGCTCTTTTATTAAGTTGAAGGTGGAAAAGATTTGTTTGTGGCGGGGGGGGGGCTTTTTAAAATTTTAAGTTGAATTTATTGGGGTGACATTAGTTAATTAAATTGCAGATTTCCAGTGTACCATTGCATAATGCATTATCTGTACACTGCACTGTGTTCATCACCCCAAGTCAAGTCTTCCATCACCATTTATAAGATTTTTTTAAAGTAGGTATTACATGTTTTTATTGGCTATATAATTCATGGACTTTATCTGGTATTATGTAGCAAAAGCAACGCCTTTTAGAGTTGCCAGATAACTATTGAACAGTCTGAGTCATACTAGTCTCAAGCTACTTGGGGAACTGAAAAGCATTTAAAAAAATTTTTTTTTAATTTATTTTGTGACAGACAGAGAGAATCAGAGAGAGGGACAGACAGGAAGGGAGAGAGAGATGAGAAGCATCAATTCTTTGTTGCAGCGCCTTAGTTGTTTGTTGATTGCTTTTTCATATGTGCCTTGACCGGGGGGCTACAACAGACTGAGTGACCCCTTGCTGGAGCCAGCAACCTTGAGCTCAAGCTGGTGAGCTTTGATCAAACCAGATGAGCCCGCGCTCAAGCTGGCGACCTCAGGGTCTTGAACCTGGGTCCTCTGCATCCCAGTCCGACATTCTGTCCACTGCGCCACTGCCTGGTCAGGCCTGAAAAGCATTTTAGAAAAATTGTTTAAGAAGGCAAGGTTTTAAGCAGCCAAGGGTCTTGTTCCCCTTGTAAATATTGCATACTAGCAAAAGTGGTACTTTTAGCTATGTTATGAACTGTTTTTAAGTGTCTTAATATTGAAAAAAGTATTTAAATGTTTAACTCTCATTCTTTTTCTTTAGGTATGGGCTATTCTATGTATAAGGAATTCTGGGCGAAACCTAAATCTTAGAAGAAGAGATGTTGCCTTGGTCTTGTTGGTGTGTTTGCTATAATTAGACATCTAATATTGAGGTTATCTGTTTATGTTGAAAATAAATTGTTTGAATAGTCAGACAATAACATGGTAATTTGAATATTGGCTTACTTTATTGCATTTGTGATTTGCCAGGGGACTAAATTACTAGTGACTACTTCACTAATTAGCACATGAGAAACATGTCACTTTTAAATGCATTTGATTGATAGTGGTAAATGTCCACTTTGTTAAACTCTTCTGGTGGAATTAGTTCTAAAGAGACAACAGTGCTCCCAGTTGCAGAAAGCATCACATCTTTTTGTTATGTAGGAATCCCATTTGCCTCAGTTAACTTTTTTCTGCCTGCCTAGTAGATTGAAGTATTTCAGTTTTTAGGGTGACTCTTAACCCTTTCAGAGGTGCATTGCAAGCCTCCCCACAACTGAACATGTGTGTGTGTGTGTGTTTAAACCAAAGCTAAAATGCTGATAACAGCTTCTAGAAGGTAGTATTTATTTTAGAATCATACTTGTAAACATAAAATTATTGTGGATCCCGGTTTAGCTCTTTTATAATTGCAGAATTATATTTTTGCTGCTGTTATTTATTAGAATAATTTTTAAATGTCACCTTGAAAATACAAATATGTATTTTAAGTGCCAATGCAAAGGTAATGAAAAAGTTTTTAAATATGTGCTGTATGTTTATTTTCTCTGTAAGAATTAAACAAATGACCTATGATGGAAGTGATTAACGATTTCAGAGCCAGCTCTGGTCGGACATTTATACACAAACTTGTGTGTGCTACAGAAGGCTGTATTGCACTTGTGCAGTTCTATTGTCTAACCTGAATTTACATTCCATGGTGATAACATGGTAAATAGTGCTATTAAAGTAAGTGAACACCTCAAATGTCTTGTATTTATTTTAATTTGGAAAAATAAATTGCTCCTCAAAGTAGCAGAATTCAATTCCCAGAAAGAGAGAACACTGTATACCTTTGGTCAGAACTGTATAGAATATCCCCCATCAGGAACAGTGGCTAACACTCACTGACCACTTCCTGTGTGCAGCACAGTGCTGTGCGCGCTTCTCAAGTACGTGTAGTGTCATTTAAGCTTGCTGATAAGCCTGAACCTTGGGAGCTGTGATTCCCATTTCACAGAGGAGGAGACGGCATGAAGACTTAAGGAGCTGACCCAAGACGGCATAGTTAGAGAATGTTGCAGGTTTGGGACGGGACCCTGTGTGGTCAAGTGGCAGATGCCAACAGGTGTTAGACTTGAAATGTTGGCGTTGGTGAAATTCATGCTAAAGTGGCAGCATTAATTTATGTCAGAAATAAGATTAGACAAGAGGTTATAGTGTGGTCTTGGTTCACCACTGACTATATAACCTGGACTAAATCAGGGTTTCTCAATCTTTTCCTAGCTCTGAAGTGAGAGATTGGTCTAGGTAACATCCGTGTTCCTGTTTATCTTACAGACCATTATATGGGTCTGTGAGAAATGATTGAAATCCAAGCTATTGCCTAGGAACTTCAATCAGCTTCCAGTAGACGCTTTAACAGGGGTCCCCAAACTTTATACACAGGGGGCCAGTTCACTGTCCCTCAGACCGTTGGAGGGCCACCACATACAGTGCTCCTCTCACTTGACCACCAATGAAAGAGGTGCCCCTTTCGGAAGTGCGGCAGGGGGCCGCATGTGGCCCGCGGGGCTGTAGTTTGGGGGCGCCTGCTTTAGGAGATGCCTGTAGGCCATCCTAACAATTGTTTCACAAAGGATAAACCTGCAGAAGAACAAACTGAGAACAAGTTTCAGAAAATTGTCGTTTTAATAGATGAGTATATGCTTGGTTCTGTAAAAATAAACTAAAACTAATCAGAGAAGTTGACTAGACAAATGCCAGAAGACAGAGCAAAAAGCAAGAGGGAGGTGTTGAGAGGGTAGTAAGCATTTTGTGATGAAGAGAAAACCAGAAGGGTTGCTGGCCAAGGGAGGGTGGGTGAGCAGGCTGGCATCGGATTCTGGAAGTTTACAGAAGTGACTCAAGGGACGTGATGTTACTTTTTATTGAATCAGACCTGGGTTCATGGTTCTGCCACCTAGCTGAGTAGCCATGGTTTCCTCATCTGTAAAATGGGGACAATATCAGTGGCCCGGGGTTGTTGGGAAGATTAAGTGCAATGATGAATGTAAACGGCTTAGCACAGCACCTGATTCATTAGTACACTCAGTCTCACCCTTGTTAAGTTTGGGACTGCAACAGCACAGGAGAGACATGGGCCCTGCCCTCACAGCTGACAGCCCAGCATCAGGGGCTGGCATTAAATAAGTGATTACTGGAAGCATGATGAGAACTGCGTAGAGTGCAGCAGGACATCGAGCTGCGGGCCTCATCCAGGGTTGGAGTCAAGGCATCCCTGAGGAAGCGATGCCCTACCCTAGGAGGTTCATATGCTGGCTTTTCACTGAGTTGGAGCCTTCGGCTTCCTTGTTGCTGAAGCATTGGTGTGGGACTGCTTTTGCACCCTTCTCCACTCGTCTGTTCAGAGCTTGGGGGTCCTTTTCATCCACAGCGGCTGGCTCATACAGGTGCTCGATATGTCTGTTGAATGAATTAGAATAAGGTTTTTGTTTTTTTATATTCAGGATCCTATGTCTAGTTAACAAGCAACAGTGACATTGGTGATGAGAGTTAGACTTGGACTCCACGCTTACATAATCCCCCAAAGTGCCCTCCACTTGGGTATCAGGATTTGGGAGCAGAGGGTTGGACATGCAGGCCATGCCTCTTGCTTCGGATGAGGAAATGGAACTTGAAATTTAGGGCCAATGCTCACGTAAATCTACAGCCTGTGGCAGCGTATCTACTCAGCCACAACAAAACTGAAGGAACATAGGGTATTTTAAAGTTCTCATGTGTCCAGTAGTGGAATTGCCAGTTATTTGTATATGTGATCCTGTTGGAAAGCTCTTCAAATAGAACGGGGAAATCTGAGAAAGGAAACCACACACACACCAGCCTCAACTGGATTGCCATCAGCTCAGCGAATGACGTACCTGATACAAGTTCATGAATGAACCAGCGCTGCTCATGAGTCCTAGCTTTATTCTTAAAGGGAGCCTGCTCTCCCCTTAGTCACTGGCGTGAGGGAAAAGAGTTTGTTCCCAGCAAGACAGAAGTGAGAAGTGGACACCTAGATTCAGTAGTGATGAATGGTTCTCGAGTGGGGGCCGGCGTCCATTTGCTCCCCTCAGGAATGGAGGAATAGATCCTCTCGAGTATTCTGAGCCTCTCAGAACCTTGGGGTCAGATCCTTTTCCCATCCCCAGTGTGACTCTGAAGTGTCACAGAGTGACTAGAATTTTGCAACGTGACATGGAAATGCCATCGTACTTTTCAGCTAGAGCCCTGCTACCTGAAGTCAGCTTGTCTATGACCACACTTAGTGTCTTCCCCTCCGGGGTCCTTCCTGGCTCCCCCAGTTCTGTCGGGGATGCCCTCTGTCTCCCGCTGTCACACTCTGGGCTCAAACTCAGGAGCATCTGTCCTTCTTCTTGTCATCTGTCACTATTAAACCCGTCGCCAAATCCTGCCAGTTTTTCATGAGCAAAGTCTCGACATTCAGATGGATCTGTTCCTCTCCATGTTGCCACCACTTTGATCCCAGGCCCCTCGCCTCTGGTTCTGCCACCCAGCCCAGAGGTGCCACGGATGCCCACACCCTGCGCCTGCCACTGCCCGACACCTTGCCACACGCTCTACTCCTTTCCTGAATGTTCCTTGCACTCCCAGTGAGTTCAGTGCCCTCCTTAAATTGAAGTTTTTTCATTCTAGGCCACAGTGAACTTGACCTATTTTCAGATTTTGCCATATTTGAGTTTAAAATACTGCATGTTGCACTGTGATAATACTAAAGCACACTGCTGTATTGAAAATGCTTTCATACTCTTCCATTATTTCCTCATAAAACCTCTGAAGTACATATTACCCTGACTTTCTATTTTAAAATTTTTATTTAGTGAGAGGAGGGGAGGCAGAGAGACAGATTCCCACATGCACCCTGACCAGGACCCACCCGGCATGCCCACTAGGGGGCGATGCTCTGTTGCTCAGCAACTGAGCTCTTAGTGCCTGAGGCAGAGGCCATGGAGCCATCCTCAGCTCCCAGAGCCAACTCCCTCCAATCAAGCCATGGCTGAGAGAGAGAGAAAGTGAGAGAGGAAAGTGTGGAGAAACAGATGGGCACTTCTATGTGCCTGACCAGGAATTAAACCTGGGACATCCACACTCTGGGCCAACACTCTACCACTGAGCCAACTGACCAGGGCTACCCTGACTTTCTCAATGACAAAAGCTGTATTTTAGTCAAGGCCATTCAAGTGACAGAGCTAGAGCACAAATCCAGAACGTGAGACCCTTGGTCACGTGGGGAGACTGCATGATGGAAGGGGAGGCTGGTATATCAAGTCATGCCTGTTCATGACACACATGTTCTTTTCCTTCCTCTCCACCGTCCACCACACACACTCCCATCCGGGTCCCGGGTCCAGTATTCTTTCCCTATATACTGTAGCTCAGGGGTACCCAAACTATGGCCCGCGGGCCACATGCAGCCCCCTGAGGCCATTTATCCGCCCCGCCCCCCCCCTTCCCGCGCACTTCCGGAAGGGGCACCTCTTTCATTGGTGGTCAGTGAGAGGAGCATAGTTCCCATTGAAATACTGGTCAGTTTGTTGATTTAAATTTACTTGTTCTTTATTTTAAATATTGTATTTGTTCTCGTTTTGTTTTTTTACTTTAAAATAAGATATGTGCAGTGTGCATAGGGATTTGTTCATAGTTTTTTTTATAGTCCGGCCCTCCAACGGTCTGAGGGACAGTGAACTGGCCCCCTGTGTAAAAGGTTTGGGGACCCCTGCTATAGCTACTCTGTCGTCAGACTTTTTCATGTGTGAAAATCTTTAGGCAGTATTTGTTTCAGCCTTTATAAGAAGGAAGATGAGATTCCCATCTACAAATGGTCTGCACTGTGGAGGAGGTGAATATAAACAAAGTATACAGGCATTGGGGACCTAATCATGGGGGAAACCGATCATCACTGAGACCAGTTGAATTTCACCCATGTGTTTTGAATTAAAGGCAGTGATACGAACCAAGAGTGGAGTTGAGAAAACCGGGGGGGGGGGGGGGGGGAATATAAACTATACTACCAATCCATTGTGCTTGGAGGAGGGCCAGGGTAGATTTCATCCATCAGAGAGGTTCCTTGGAACTAAGGACTAAAGAATCTTGGCAGGACATTGAGTTTTCTAATAAAGTCAACATATGATGAATGAGATCACCATATATCCAAACACATCTTAGACAAATAGCTCCATGGATAAAGTAAGACTTGACTGTAGCCCAAATGGTATTAAGCTAAAACACAGAGTGTACAGGGGATAATATGAGAGGCTGGTGGCCAACCAAGTCCGTGGAGAGTTGAAGAGGTAGAACTGACTGTGTATCCAGCACCCTCCAGCCAAAAGGAACTTGAACCTGGGAAAAAGGAACAGTTTGTATCAATGTGGGACTCCCGACTGTGAAGAAGGATAGTTCACAAGGCTTAAACCCTGGGGCAGAAATCTCTCGAGGAAGTCTGCCTCTGCTCTCAGTCCGCACCCACAACGTCTTTCTGATGACTCGTGGCTTCTTGGGTGTCTCATTCCAGGAAGGGAGGGGCTCTGGTTCACAATCCCCTAGAATAAACTGGTGGCTTAGTGTTCTGGTTTACTCATCAGCCAGTCCATACCATGCATGACTGCTGTAGGTCTGGCCCCAAGAGACACCCGATACCATGACCAAATTTGATTTTGGACCTGAGAAGCTGAGGCCTGTAAGTGCAGCTCTGGAATGGAGAGAGCCAAATGGAGCCTGGTTTTAAGCTGTGGCAAAGCTTACTTTCATTTTGAGGCAAAACAGTTATCAATCTCTAATAAAACAGGACACCAGAAGAGTATTCCAGTTTCTGAAGCATTTTGGTGACCTATTTGATTATAATGGTGTAAAGCCAGAAGCCAGGGCCAGGACCACTATCACAACAGCCCGGCCCATGCAGGTTTGCATTGGATTCGGACAGTCGGTAAAGAAACAACGGAGCCAAGAACTGATGGGCCACCATCTTTAATTCTAGCTTGCACCCGGCGGGCACGTAAAAACATACACTGTGGGCTCCAAAACCCACTCACATTCAGTGCTCACAAAGCTACTGACTTATCCGAGTTTCTAGAATCAAAGGTTTCTAGCTCACCAGACTTATTCACCTCTGTTCCCCATCTCCTTCCTTCTCCAGCTCCAAACTGCACAAACTGGCCTCTCACTCAATACTCCGCCATCTTGGCTGCTTCTCCTGGCCTACTCCACGTGGCCTCTCTCTGCTCTGCTCTCTAATGTTATTCCAGGAATCGAGAGAGCAAACTCTCGTTCTGCCCCCATTTTATATTATAGCTTCAGAACCTCTAATCCAATATACAAAATAGGGAAGTCTCTAATACAAAGTCACTTCTCTGAGGCATGATTGGATTGTACCACCCCACATCAAAAAAGGGTAGGAAAGGCTTAATCCCAAAACCAAGCCCCAGGCTACAATGATCCTGCCTGCCCACAGAGACACACATTAATATCACCTGGGCAATGGCGCCATCTTTAACAAAGTGAGCATAATACATTTTATCTGCCCAACAAATGGTAATAAGGGTACTCTTGCTATTGTAAGAAGAAAGTTGAGGTTTATAACTTGACAAATGTCACAGAGTTAAAACTCAAGTATACGTACTTCTCACAGAGTTTATTTTATTTTTGTTTCTCATAGAAAGAGTAGGATCACTAACTGCTTATATTTACTTATTGGGGAGAGAATATCATTTCAGTGAGGGAAAATCTGCTTGGTGATCTTTAAAAAGATAAATAAGCATGGATAAAGGTCCCACTTTAAAACTGGAGCTACATTGAACTGTAGGAAGGACCTAATTTGGGAATTAGAGAAAAGAGCAATTAGACCCACACGGATATGCTCAATTAATTTTTTGAAAAAAAAAATTTTGTAAAATATAATAACAAAATTTACCATTTTACCATTTTTAAGTGTTCAATTTAGTGACATTAAGAAGACTTACAGGCCCTGGCCGGTTGGCTCAGTGGTAGAGCGTCGGCCTGGCGTGCGGGAGTCCCGGGTTTGATTCCCGGCCAGGGCACACAGGAGAAGCGCCCATCTGCTTCTCCACCCCTCCCCCTTCCTTCCTCTCTGTCTCTCTCTTCCCCTCCCGCAGCCGAGGCTCCATTGGAGCAAAGATGGCCCGGGCGCTGAGGATGGCTCTGTGACCTCTGCCTCAGGTGCTAGAATGGCTCTGGATGCAACAGAGCGATGCCCCAGAGGGGCAGAGCATCGCCTCCTGGTGGGCATGCCGGGTGGATCCCGGTTGGGCGCATGCAGGAGTCTGTCTGACTGCCTCCCCATTTCCAGCTTCGGAAAAATGAAAAAAAAAAAAAAAAAAAAAGAAGAAGAAGACTTACAATGCTATACAGCCATTATCACCTTCTGCCCCCAGAACCTTTTTGTCATCACTGAAACTTCATAACCTGTAAGGGTAACTCCCATCTCCCTTTTCCTATGCCTGTGGCTACCACTGGTCTACTTTCTGTCTATGAATTTGCATGTTCTAGGAACCTAACAAATGGAATAACAAGATTTGTCCTTCTGTGTTTGGGGTATTTTACTTGGCATAATATTTTCAAGGTTCATCCATGCATGTATCCAAATTCCATTCTATTTTATGGCCAAATTTCATTGCATGGATATACTACATTCTGTTTATCCATTCATCTATTGATGGACACTTGGATTGTTTCCACCTTTTGGCTATTGTGAATAATGCTGCCATGAATATTGGTATAAAAGTATTTGAGTCCCTGCTTTCTTATTTTGGGCATATACCCAGAGGTGAAATTGCTCAGATGATAATTCCATTTAACAATTTGAGGAACTACCAAACTTTTCTACAGCACCTGCACTAATTTATGTTCCCTCCAGGAATACATAAGGGTTCCAGCCTTCCCACATCCTGTCCAACACTTGTTAGTTTCCATTGTTTTAAATCATAGCCATCCTAATGGCTATGGCATGGTATTTCATTATGGTTGATTTGCACTTCCTTAATGGCTAGTGTTGTTGAGCGTGTTTTCATGCACTTATTGGCTATTTGCATAGCTTTGGGGGGGGATCTTTATTCAAGTTCTTTGTCCATTTTCCAATTGAGTTTTTTGTTATTGTTGAGTTTGCTCAACTGATTTTTGACAAAAATTCAAAAGCAATGCAATGGGGGAAAGATACCTTTCAACAAATGGTGCTGGGCCTCCACAGGCAAAAACAAAACAAAACAAAACAAAAACTCAACTTAAATCTCACACCTTATACAAAAATTACATCAAAACGAATCAGGAACATAAAACTCTGATACTTTTAGAAAATCATAGTGGAGAGTCTTTGGGATCCAAAGCTAAGCAAGGAATTCTTACGCTTGATACCAAGAGCCCAATCCAGAAAAGAAAGAAATCGATCAATTTAGACCTAATCAAAATAATTATTTTCTGTCAAGTCTGTCAAGTAAAGAGAATTAAAAGACAAGCTACAGACTGGGAAAAAAATATTTGCAAACCACATCCAACAAAGGACTAGTATCTAGGATATCCAAAGAATTCTCAGAACTCAACAGTTAGAAATTGTGCAAAAAGATGTGAACAGACACTTCACCAAAGAGGTTATACAGATAGCAAGTAAGCACAACGAAAAAGATGTTCGATATAATTATCCATCGTGCATATTAGAACCACAATGAGATACCATCACATGTGTATTAGAATGGCTCAAATAAAAAAATTGTGACATCAGATACTGGCAAAGATGTGGGGAAACTCAATCGCTCAGACATTGCTCGTGGGAGTGTCACATGATACATCCACTCTACAGAATGGGTTGACTTTTTCCCATGAAACTAAACATGGGGTTACCACACGACTGTACTCTTGGTCATTTATTCCAGAAAAATGAAAACTTAGCTTCACACAAAAACCTGTACACGAATGTTCATGTCAGCTTTATTCACAATAGCCCTAAACTGGAAACAGCCCCATTGTCCTTCAATGTGCGAATGGTTAAACAAACCTTGGTACATCCATCCCACGAAAATTACTCAGCAATAAAAAGAAACAAATTATTGATACAACAAATTGGACGAACCTCCAGAGAATTGCTCTGAGAAAAAAAGTCAGTACCAAAAGGTTACATTCTGTATTATCCCATTTATAATACATTAACATTTTTGACTTGACAAAGTTTTAGAAATGGAGAACAGATAAGCATCACCAGGGTCTAGGAACTTGGTAAGGGGGTAAGAGGGAAGTAGGTGTGGTTCTAAAAGCCCAACAAGGAGGATCCTTGTGACTCAAGGGTTCAGTGTCTTGACTTTGGTGATTAAACCTACCCATGTGATAACATTGTATAGAATGAAATACACACCCACAAATAAATACAAGTCCAACTGGGGAAATCTGAGTAAGACAGGCGGATTGTATCGATGTCAACATTCTGGTTGTGATATTGTGCCAGAGTTCTGCCAAATGTGGTCTGGTGACACGTCTCCATGCCCGTCTGTGAGGGAATGCCTTATGAGGGAGAAAAGAAACACAACGAGCTGGCGGAAGGTTTTCAAATGATGAAGGCCTGGATAAATATCTGGAAAGCTTCCTCTGATCTCCTTCCCTAGAAATGTGTCTCCCACCCCCGTGTAACCTTAGTAGTGACTTAAATTGGGAAGAGCCTTTTTTAAAAAAAAAACATACAAGTGTTTTCCCCTATGAAAAATAAACCATGTTCATTATATCTGAAACCCTCTGAAGTGCAAACATAAAGACAGCGCTGCAGCTCCAGCACCCAAATATAATAGCTTTTACTATTTCTATACTATTTCTATGCATTGCTCCCAGTTTTATTTCTGTGCCTGGTTTTTAAAAGCACAGCTTTGTTTAGCAATAACTTTTGTGTCCTGCTTTTTTCCCCCTCACGATCACAAGATGACCTTTCCCTACATTTTGCAAAGACATTTTACGGTGGGATCCTTCACTCTTAAATTCTCCTGCAGGACATCGGAATGTGTACCACTGTGCAGAAGAACCTTTGGTCCGCAAAACCTTCAAAATATATGATCCAAAGTTGGACCACGGGACCAACTTTGAGGTCCCAGGCACAGGACACCTCTTCCAGCTCACCGCGCCTATTTCCAAACTAGTCCGCACCCTGGGCCAGGCGGACCTCTGTCACTTTCTGAACTTCTGGGGCCCTCTGGGCCACCGTGGACTCCTGATGACGTTAGCGGGCGGTGTAGCTGGTTTCTCTGGTGACAGTTGCCAGGGCAGCGCGAGAAGCGTCCGGATGAGGTGACAGAGCTGCGGTGGCCCCAGAAGGCCGGAGCGGAGTGACCGCTGTAAGTGCGGGGAAGTGCGGAGGGCGCGGGCTGGAGCGGGGGGAGCCCGCAGCCGCTAGGGGGCCTGGACCCGAGCCCGAGCGCACACGCTGGCCCGAGCACGCTGCCACCCGCCGGACGCTCACTGCACGCCCGGCCCAGAGCGAGGACTCTCCCTTGATTCTGTGAATCTTCACGCACAGCCGCCTCCCTCCCTAGGAACTTATTTTTCCGCTCCGTGCAAGGGTTAGTGAGACGCAAAGGGTGGGTCACCTGCCCAAAATCACCTAGTAGGGGGCAAAGTCAGACCTCCAACTCGAGCCCGCCGGACCTCCAGCGCCCTCTTCTGGTCTGGCTGCAGAGGCCTCTGGCACAACACGGGTGGAGCGGGAACTAAGCGACCGGGTGGCGTCCACTTCTCCCGCCCTCCCGCCCCAGGACCAGCCCCCACAGGACCCGGGATTCCTCGAGAGTCCCCCGCAGCGCGGAACCCCAGACCAGCCACCGAGTCATCTTCACCCCGTCCCCAAACCAAACTCATCCCTGTATCAGCCGTCGGAAAGCCTGGTCCTCCAGGGCGCCCAACGAGGCCTCCCAGTGCAGGGCTCTCCATCCCCAGGATCCCACGCGGTGGCTGGGAATACTTGATGAGAACGTAGTTAATCAACAAACAAACAAACAAATAAATAATACAACAGAGGAAGGAAGGAAAGAGGGAAGGACGAAAGAGAAAGTGGCAGGCTGGAGTGGCCAAGGGAGGCCCATGTCTGGGGATAAGGCCTCAGCCCCTGCTCACTGGCCCTAGTCCCCTATATAAGGGGTCCTCCGTTAAGACACAGTTCCGCTCCTATGACCATGACCGTACCAGAATTGCAGTGTAAGTCAAAACACACCCTAGCCTAAGTCACTTACCTATCCTAACACAGCTGTAAAATCATAATCGAAAACATAAAAACACAACTAAGCCATAGAAAAATGAAAAGGACATAAATATACTGTGCTGTACACTGTGCTGTAATAATAGAAAAAAATGTGTGTAAAAAAAAAATTCCTTACCTTTATTCCTGTGGCTGGCTGGCACACTGGCAGGAGCATTGCAAGGTGGGGGGGGGGGGGAGTGACCTACTGGGAGGAGGAAGCTGGAGAGGCAGGAGAACCTGCAGAAGGTGCTGAAGACACTGGGTCAGGTGAATCAGGATTGCCTCAGGAACATGCAGGAGACACTGGAGATGATTCTACCTGCACTACAGGTGTTTCATCTCGAGAAGCAGCTGATGTAGAGGGCACAGGATCTATGGCAATTCCTCTTAAAGAATTGTTCCAGGCTAGTCTGGAAGGTTGATGACTTCTTCTCTTCCCAAATCTGCCTATAGCACTGCAAGGCATCCATAACAGCTCTGTAGACCTGACTGAGTCTGTCATCACTGGGCTCCTCAGCCTGAAATTTTACCAACCCATCCCTCTACCATAGAAAAACCTTCTGCCAAACCCTTGGTAGTAAATCTCTTGGGTTTGGGGGTTTCTAGCTCCTCCTCTTCAATCAGCTGCTTCTCCAGCTGAATGAGGTCCTCAGCAGACAGCTCCTCTCCATGTGACGCCAGTCGACTTCATAGGCGCTGACCCCTTTGCATGCTCTAGGACACGGTCTTTATCCTTGATGATTGTTGCTGCAGTAGAGCGGCTAAGGCCCAGCACCTGGCAGATGTTCGTCGCCGACTTCTTTTTCTGATCTCTTTACAATGTCTAATTTCACCTCCATCATGATGGTTTTCCTCTTCTTCGAAGCGCTAACATCTGAAGACACTGACTTTCTTTTAGGAGCCACAATAAGGGCCAAAAAAAATCACCAAACAAAGCAACAGTAATGGCACACTTGCACTTTCAATAGTCCAAAATGGCGTAGGTAAGCGTACTGGGGGACGTAAACTCCCTCACCTGCTATGTTACTGCATGTTCTTCCCCTACACACAGCCAAACTAGCTCACTCACGTGATCTGTAAGTACGACGCTAACAGCATAAGCCGAAACACTCATGTTGTCGATTTTTTAACATTTTATGGGAGTGAGCGTCGTAAACTCAAAACGTTGTAGGTTGAGACTGTCGTAACCCAAGGATCCCCGTACACTAACTGCCCCTGTGAGCTTTGCTTCACCACAGGAAGTGCCATGGGGGGTGGGTGCCACCCTCCCCTCCCCATCCTGTGGCGCTAAGTCTTTCCTGAGCCTCAAGTTTCTTCCACGCAGACTTAACCTTAATTTAAAAGATAAGAAAAGAAAAATTCCTGCCAGCCTTTGCTTTTCTCAGTGTTTTGGATTTTAGCCATTCTAATAGGTGTGTAGTGGTATCTCGTTGTTTTAATTTCTAATTTCTAACTACATATTATTTTGAACTTTTCACATGCTTATCTGCCATCTTTATATGTTCTTTGGTGAAGTCTATGTTTTGATCTTTTGCTCACTTTTTAACTGGATTGTTTCCATGTTGTTAACTTTTCAAAGTTCTTTGTATATTTTGGGTACAGTCCTCCATCAGATATGTGTTTTATAGATTTTCTTCCAGTCTGTGGCTTATCTTTTCATTCTCTTAACAGTGCCTTTTGCAGAGCAGAAGTTTTTAATTTTAATGCAATCTGACTTAGCATTGCAAATTTTTCTTTCATGGATCATGCTTTTGGTATTGCATCTAAAAACTCATTGCCAGACCCAAGGTCATCGAGACTTTTCTCCTATATTACCTTCTGGAAGTTTTATAGTTTAGCATTTTAGATTTAGGTCTATGGTCGATCCATTTTGAGTTAATTCTTATGAAGGGTGTAAGGTCTGTGTCTGGATTCATTTTTTTTTTTTTTGCTTGTGGATGTCCAGTTGTTCCCATGCCATTTGTTGAAAAGAGTATTCTTTTTTCCTGTTGGATTGCCTCTGCTTGTTTGTGGGAGATCAGTTGACTCTTTTTGTGTACGTCTATTTCTGAGATCTCTATTCTTTTCTCTTGATCTATTTGTCTATTTCACAAACACCACACTTCTTGAATACTGTAGCATTATATACATAGTAAGTCTTGAAATGGAAGCATCAACCTTGCAATTTGGTTCTTCTCTCTCACACTCCATTGGCTACTCTGAGTTTTATGCTTTTTGATATAAACTTTAGAATCAGTATATCAACATCCACAAAGTACCTTGCTGGGATTTTTCTTATAATTCTGTTGAATCTGTAGATCAGTTTGGGGTGGGGAGCTGACATGTAAACAATATTGAGTCTTCCTATCCATGTATGTGGAATATCTCCTTTTCTTTCTTCCATCTGAGTTTCATCACTTTCCACATATGGATCTTGTACATATGTTGTCAGATATATACCTAGGTATTTCTCTTTTTATGCAAATGCAAATGGTATTGCGTTTTAAACTTCCATTTCCAATGGCTCATTGTGGACCACTGTCTTCATCACTCAGCTTTAGGCGGACTGAGGCGCCTGCTTCTCCTGCAGGTCCCCATAGCCAGTCTCTCAGGCCACTCACGCCTCTCTTTCTCAGTTTTGACTCATTATTAGACTCATGTGGGAAGTTTGAAAAATAGACGCCCAGGCCACAACCCAGACCAGTTAAATCCAAATCGCCGCTGGCCGCAGGCGTATCACGGAGCAGGAGCTAACACCCTGGGGGCTAAGCTGGACTGCAGGTGTCCTCTCAGTGCAGGCACGCTGCCATCCAGACGCTTATTGGGCCAACGACACCGCACTTCATACGATGAAAAACATAACAGCTAAATTCTCAGGAGGGCTTACATGCCAGGCACTGCACTGCCTGCTTTCCATTCATTCTCTCATTGAATCCCCACGACCGTCCTGTGAAGTATTTAATGAGTACCATCCCACTTTTGCAGATAAGTAAACTGAAGCGTGGTGAGATTATGTAATTTGCCCAGGAAACAGGGTATATATCCCAGAAGAACCTGTACTCCACGTTGGAATAAAAAAGGGAAAAGGCTCTAGAAGTTACTGTGTTCATTTGTTTACTTATTCATTCTCTCATCCTTGAGCACCTGCTGCATTCAGTGACAGCTCTACACACATTCATTGAAGGCCCATTCTGGCCAAGATAAGTGTAAGACCCCTGCCTTTAAGAGGCCTCTGAGTAAAGGGGAGGAACAGAAAGAGTCACAGATGATTATAATAGACCGAGGTAAGGTCAGTGATCCAGGGATGCCTGGGGGATTCTGGGAGTCCACAGAGTGCCCGCAGGGGAATCCTAAAAGCTAAGAGAAGGGCTGCCCGGGAGCCCGGGGAGGAAGGCATCCCAGGCAGATAGAGGGTCTGCAGCGAGCCTTTGAGACGTCTCTAGGCTTGAGCCTTCTCGGGGGCTTACAAACCCAACCATCTGCAGGGGCTGATGGGCAATGAAGAGGGTGAACCCAGCAGGTGTGAGAGAGGACAGCATTTACTGCGGCAGCACCTGGGAGTGCAAGGGACTGCAGCTGAGTGGAAAGGACGTACCCTGCCCAGAATGAAGTCCCTCTGCCCAGCAGCTGCCGTCGGTGGGAGACCATGGGCTCAGCACTGCCAGAACTGTAAACTTTCACAAAAGAATCTACCAGTCTGGATTTAATAAAAATCTACAGATGTTTGAATGTTGACAACACATTCAAATCCTGACAAAGCATTCTGGGAGAGTCAAGCAGAAATGGGTGTGGGGTCGATGCAGCCCTTGGAGTGTACGCTGTGGTCCTGGCAGCGCCTTGCAGGGGCGGGAGCCACTTGGATCTGGTTTGGAAAGGTTCCAGATGGTTGTGTGCAGCAGGGACTAGAGGGACAAGACAAGACTCGGGCAGCTAAGGTGAGAAGCAGGTAGCCAGAGAGATAGGGGGACACTGGGGAAGGGGGTGCTGGGGTGAGCCCAGTGCCACCCAACTCCTGGGACAGGCAGGAGATGAGGTGCAGAGGAGGTGGCCTTAAAATGTGCGGCAGCTGCTGCAGAGGCTGGAGGCAGCCGTGTCATGAGGCCACACTGTGCACCCAGCAGCCGGGGAAGGCTTTCTACTGAAGGCTCACAAGAATCGTTGTGAGGGACAGCACATGTCTGGATGTGGGGCAAGAGGAAGAGGAAGGGAGTCTTCAAGAGAGACCACCAAGAAGGGAGAAAATGATAATACTTTGTTTCTACCAATGCATAGCTGACAAAGTGCTTTCACCCCCCCCCCCCCACTGCATTTGCCCTCTCACGGCAGGTCTGCGGCCCCCATGTCATCCTCCCCTGCTTCCTGAACAAGAGCCTGAGGCCTGGAGATGTACAGAAATTGTTTAGACTCACACAGCTGGTATAAAGCCAGTTCACCCTGAACCCTGGGCGTAGTCCTCAGTGTGGGCCAGGCTTCTAATACGGTAGCCCAGACCAGTATCACCCAACACCCAGGCTGCACCCTGACCAGTGACATCAGAATCCCTGGGCGTGGGACCGGGCATGGGCATGGGCATGGGCATCTTTAAAGCTTCCCAGGAGGTGCCAGTGTGCAGGCAGGGTGGGGACCGCTGCTTTGCACGCCGGTCACAGCCTCCAAGTCGCTGTCCCGACTCGCTGTTGACCCAGAATGGCTATTAATAGCGCTCCCTTGCACTCTCCAAGGTGACCCAATTTGGGAAATGCAGTATATGGTCATCCCGTCTCATAATCTACAAAAATAGGTAATCACAGGATAAATTTAATTTTGAATTCTATTAGTTACATTTTCAAATAATAGGCTCAACAGGGTTTTCTTCAGTTTCCAGGCACTTTTTCAGATGCAATTCCTCCAAATCAGGTCGGCAAACTAAGGCTCCCAGTCCAATTCCAGCTCCCCGCCTAGTTTCATTGGAACGCAGCCACGCCTTCTCATTTACATATTGCCTGCAGCTGCTTCTCACTGCAATGGCATTAGAGTGTACAGGGGTCCCCAAACTGCGGCCCCCTGAGGCCATTTATCCGGCCCCTGCCGCACTTCTGAAAGGGGCACCTCTTTCATTGGTGGTCAGTGAGAGGAGCATAGTTCCCACTGAAATACTGGTCAGTTTGTTGATTTAAATTTACTTGTTCTTTATTTTAAATATTGTATTTGTTCCTGTTTGGTTTTTTTACTTTAAAATAAGATATGTGCAGTGTGCATAGGGATTTGTTCATAGTTTTTTTTATAGTCCGGCCCTCCAACGGTCTGAGGGACAGTGAACTGGCCCCCTGTGTAAAAAGTTTGGGGACCCCTGAGATAGTGGATGCGACAGAGACCATATGGCCCACAAAGCTTAAAATCTTTACTATCTGACCTTTACAGAAAAAGTAAGTTGGACTCGAGGTTGTACGTTTAGGCTAATGAGACTTTTTCTAGGACGTGTAGGAGCTAGGCAACACTAGAACCAGCATGAAGGGGAAAATGGTCTGGAAGGAGAGAGGCTGAAGCCAAACCCCCAATGCCTTTAACGCAGAGGTTGGGAACCTATGGCTCGCGAGCCAGATGTGGCTCTTTTGATGGCTGCATCTGGCTCGCAGACAAATCTTTAATAATAATAATAATAACATTAAAAATATAAAACATTCTCATGTATTAGAATCCATTCATTTCCTACCGCTTATGTTCATGGTTGTGGGTGGCTGGAGCCAATCACAGCTGTCCTCCGGGACAACACCAAATTTTTATTGGATAATGCCTAACGCACATGGGTCGTTGTATGGCTCTCATGGAATTACATTTTAAAATATGTGGCGTTCATGGCTCTCTCAGCCAAAAAGTTTCCCGACCTCTAGTTTAATGCCTTTGGGCTTGGTTTGAGGCTAACGGGCATCTCCTGAAGATTTCCATGCAAGGGAAATCAGGCTCAGAGCTGTGCTTCAGCAAAAGTCGTCCCTCAGGGAAGGCAGGCTGGACTGCCGGGGACGCAGAAAGAGGGAGAGGGACAGCAAGGGCACTAGGGACCCGTTCGAGCAGTTCTGGGGACAGACCATCGTCATTCATTTACCAAGTACTAATTTCATGCCTGCTACACACCAGGCCTGGTATAGGCCTCGAGGACCCAGCAGTGACATCACAGTGCCTGCCATGGTGGGGCTGATAGGAAGAGAAGCATCAACAGTCAAATAAATATATAGTGTGTCAGGTTAGGCTGAGTGAGATTAAGAAAAATAAAACAGGGTAAGGAGCATGGGAGGGAGGGTAGGAATGGTTTCGACAATAGAACGGTGAGGAAGGCCTCTCTGAGAAGGTGAGCAAGGTAGATGTCTGGGGAAAGAACATTCCAGGGAGAGGAAACAGCAAGTACAAATGTCCTGAGGTGGCCATGAGTATGTTGACGAGAGTGGTATCAGTGGGGATGGAATTATGAGGACAGATCTGAAGACGTTTCTGGAGAATCAACAAGACTTATGACTAACTGGGTGGTGGGTAGATGATATGATGAGTTAGTTTAGGTCAAGGATGCTTAACACTGGCTACACTTGAAAAGGAAGTAGGGAGAGTTTAAAGATTCCATTGTTAGTGCTCTATTATTTTATTTCCGTGAAGTTCAAAAATGGACAAACATCCAGAAAATGTAAAGAACTCAAGAAGAAGACGGCACAATTTTTTAAATGGGTAAAAAATATGAACAGACATATCACAAAAGAAGATCAAATGGCCAGTAAGCACAAGAGAGGATGCTCAACAAAAGTTTCCATCAGGAAAATGCAAATTAAAACCACACTGAGATGGCACTACACCTGCTGGAAAGACTAAAATTTATACTCACTATACTAGGTGTTGACAAGGAGGTGGAGCAACTGGAACCCTCCTGCACTACTGCTGGGAACATCAATGGCACCACCCCTCTGGAAAACAATTTAGCAGTTTTTAATAAAACTAACATATCAATAAATTCACCATATAAACAGGCATTTCCAACTTTAGGTATTTACCCAGGAGAAATAAAAACATGTTCACACAAAGATATTTCTTTCTTATTTATTTATTTATTTATTTTTATTTTATTTTTTACAGGGACAGAGAGAGAGTCAGAGAGAGGGATAGATAGGGATAGACAGACAGGAACGGAGAGAGATGAGAAGCACCAATTATCAGTTTTTTGTTGTGACACCTTAGTTGTTCATTGATTGTTTTCTCATATGTGCCTTGACCACAGACCTTGAGTGGACCGAGTAACCCCTTGCTCGAGCCAGTGACCTTGGGTCCAAGCTGGTGAGCTTTTTTTTTTTTTGCTCAAGCCAGATGAGCCTGCGCTCAAGCTGGCGACCTCGGGGTCTCAAAACTGGGTCTTTCTGCATTCCAGTCTGACACTCTATCCACTGCGCCACCGCCTAGTCAGGCACAAAGATTTTTTTTTATGTTAATATTCATAACAGCTTCATTCATGATAGCCAGAAATGGAAATAGCTCAGGTATTCAATAACAGGTGAATGAATGGACAAACCATGATAGATTTCTATGAGAAAATACTACCCAGCAAGACAAAGAATGAGCGAGTGACTCGTGTTACAACATGGATAAACCTCCAAAAGGTAGTGCAAAAAAAGGAAAACAAAGAAAAAAACCTAAAGACTGCCTACTGTCTGATTCCAGTTATGTGAAATTCTAGAAAAGGCGAAACTTTTTATAGTGACAAAAAAATAGATCGGAGTTTGCCTGGAATTGGGGCCAGCAGGGGGAATTGATTGCAAAGGAGCAGAGAAGAACTTTTCAGTGTGATTAAACTATTTTATCATGATGCTGGTGGTGGTTTACACCAGTGTGTACATTTGTCAACACTCATTCGCACACATGAAATTGATGTACTTTATTGTGTGTAAATCATACTTCAATGGAGCTGATTAAAAAGAAAACAGACAAAACTCATCTTCAATGGCAGAAGTCAGAATAGTGGTTACCTTAGGGGACGATTGACTGGAGAGGGCACAGATAGCCTGCTCAGGGACAAGAAGTACCCTACACCTTGATCCAGGGGTCATCAGAGGAGTGTACACTTAGGTAAGGATTCACTGAACCATGTACTCCAGATTTACGCACTTTACGTAAATGATACCTCAGTCTTTAAAGTAATGATTCAGCTCCACTCCTAGGGGTTGGGGCTTGACTAGCCCAGGGATGTGCCCAAGCACTGTTATATTTTGGGAGCTCCTAGTTTTAGGGGATTCTAACGTTCAGCCGGCATTGAGAGCTGCTGTTTTAGGGACAGGACTGGGTGAAGTGTTGAGTCTGAGTGATGGGGGCGTATTCTGATGCCATCCGCAGGGCTGGAGGAGGATGCTCAGTTCAGCCTTGGCTTTCTGGGGGTTTGAAGTGAGGGTGGGTCGTCCGAGCTTGCACGCGGCCACATGCAAAGCGAAGCGGGAAACTCCAGAGTTGGAGGCCGCAGACCAGACTGGCTCCACTCCAAGCACGCTCAGGAAACGTGCACTTTGTGGATGGAGTTTGCTTCAGCTCAGGTTTCTGTCCTACTCCTAGGGAGAGATGGCAGCGGAGGAGGGCTCGGCAGACACCTTGCGGCTCCAGTTCAAGGCCATGCAGGAGATGCAGTACAGAAGGCTGCAGAAGCAGATGGAGAAACAGAAG
This sequence comes from Saccopteryx bilineata, assembly GCF_036850765.1. NCBI lineage: Eukaryota > Metazoa > Chordata > Mammalia > Chiroptera > Emballonuridae > Saccopteryx > Saccopteryx bilineata. Next base: position 11,085,548 of record NC_089499.1, read on the forward strand.
GAAAAGGAACTGAGCCTCAACAGCAGAGTCGATGACCCGAAAGAGCCCTTGGAAATCCTCGATGGCCTCAGCCTTCTCCAAGCTGGGGAGCAAGTCTCCAAAGACAGCTTTGAGCAGAGGTAAACGCAAGTGTTTTTGTTTTGTTTTTTTGCTCCCTCCACCCCCCGAAGTGAGAAGCAGGGAAGCAGAGAGACAGATTCCTGCATGTGCCCAACCAGGATCCGCCTGGCATGCCCACCAGGGGGCGATGCTCTGCCCCTCTGGGGCATCGCTCTGTTGCAACTAGAGCCATTCTAGCGCCTGAGGCAGAGGCCATGGAGCCATCCTCAGTGCCCGGGCCAACTTTGCTCCCATGGAGCCTTGGCTGCAGGAGGGGAAGAGAGAGACAGAAAGAAAGGAGAGGGGGAGGGGTGGAGAAGCAGATGGGCGCTTCTCCTGTGTGCCCTGGCCGTGATTCAAACCCGGGACTTCCACGCCCTGAGCCGATGCTCCATCACTGAGCCAACCATCCAGGGCCACAAGTGTTTTGTTTTTTTTTATTGAATCTATTGGGATGACATTAGTTAACACCATTACAGAGGTTTCAGGTGTACCACTCCATAATACATCATCTGTGTGTTGTATTGTGTTCACCCCCCCAAGTCAAGTCTCCCTCCATCACCATTCATCCCCCTCTACCCTCTTCACCTCCCCGCCCCCTTCCTCTCCTGTAATCATACTGCTGTCTGTGTCCATGAGCTTTTACCCCCTTTGGTTAATCTTTTCACCTTTTTCACTCAATCCCCAACCCCCTCCCCCTCTGACAGCTATCACTGTGTTCTCTGTATCTATGAGTCTGTTTTTATTTTTTTGTTAGTTTATTTTGTTCTGATTTTCTATCAGGTTTACCTAAAATCTAGAGACCTAACTTCAACTTAAGGCTTAAAGAGATTCTGTCCGGTCTTCTAGTATGTATGTGCAGTAAAGACCATAAACGGCCTTCTCAGTATCGCTTTAGCTGCCTTTCACAAGTTTTTCTTTCTTTCTTTTTTTTTTTTTTTTTTTTTACAGAGACAGAGTCAGAGAGAGGGATAGACAGGGACAGACAGACAGGACAGACAGGAACGGAGAGAGATGAGAAGCATCAATCATCAGTTTTTTGTTGCAACACCTTAGTTGTTCATTGATTGTATTCTCATATGTGCCTTGACCGTGGGCCCTCAGCAGACCGAGTAATCCCTTGCTCTTATTCAAGCCAGCGACCTTGGGTCCAAGCTGGTGAGCCCCTCGCTCAAACCAGATGAGCCAGCGCTCAACCTGGCGACCTCGGGGTCTCGAACCTGGGTCCTCTGCATCCCAGTCCGATGCTCTATCCACTGCACCACCACCTGGTCAGGCACAACAAGTTTTGATATAGTATATTGCTTCTGTGGTCAGTTCATTTTAAATGCTTATCGTACATGTTATGATTTTCTTCTTAATCAACCAAAAATTTAGGAGTGTGTGTTTTTTAGTTCCAAACATATGATAGCTTTGCTGTTTCATTTTTAATTTTATTTTTGCCATATTTTGAGTACTGATTTCTAATTTTAGTCAATTGCCTTGAAAGGCAGTGGTCTGTATGGTGTCCATGATTTGGAGTTTGCTAAGATTGCCTTTGTAGACTACATTCCTACACCTGTATGCATGTGCCATGGGTGCTCAACAGGAAAATGGTTTCTTTGCGTGCTTTTATATCGCTGTCCATTGAATCCACAGTAAAACATGTTATGCGAAACTTCTTTCTCCTTTCACGTGTGTGCGCGTCTACGTGTGCGTGTGGCACGTGTGTGCCGCATCCCTCAGTTTTGAGACCAGTGTGTTGAATTTGTCTCATTGAGGTCCTTTGATTTCTGGTTCCTATTTTGTACTGAGCAGTTCTTATCGCCAGCTGGTGCCCAGCGAGGTACAGTCGACTGTGGCCGTGGAGCCTGCCTGTCCCCTGTCCCCTGAGACGCAGAGACTCCCCTTTGCCTTGCAGGGTGCTGGAAGATGAGATCGGGCAGCTTCACAACCAGCTCAGGGAAACGGTGGATGAGAACGGGCGGATATATAAGCTGCTGAAAGAGAAGGACTTTGAGATCAAACACCTCAGAAAGAAAATAGAAGAGGACAGATTCGCCTTCACAGGTAGCTTCACCGCTGCGTGACAGTCCCTGCCCTGAGGTGCCTTGAGGTGCCCTGAGGTCCCAGCCCGGTTGTCATGGAGCCCACCCAGCAGGGCACACAGCAGGTGCCAGCAGACAGGTGCCCGAGACGGAGTGCCCAGGGTCAGCTGTGGTCAAGCTCATCCAGATGAGTCCTAGAAATGAGGGAGAAGGCAGAGGAGGGCCAGCCAAGGAGGCCAGCAGGCCCGGAAATACAGCAAGAGGGAGCAGGGAGAGCGGAGCGGGGCTTGGTGGCTTAGCTGGGACTCGGGACCACGGCTCTGCGTGGTGCTCGCTGCATGTTCGGTGGGCCAGCAGGGTCCGTTTCTCATTGGTGCTCTGGCTCCGATGTTGAGTCGTGGACATAAAAAGCCCCTGAAGATGCAGACATTTACTCTACTTGCCAGAAAGGGGGACGAGACAGGAAAGCTAGCTGATCCCAAGGGGTTTCCTAGAACCCAGCACGGTCTAGAATGGCCCTTGGCTCTTCGGGTCTAGGCTGGACCTTGGTTCTGTTGGTGGAGATCTTGGCCCCATGGGCCTGGTGGTGACTGTGGTTTTGTAGATTAGGATTGATCTTAGCCCTGTGGGTGTGGGCTGGATGTTGGCTCTGTGGTTATGAGCTAGACCTTGGCCCCGCAGATCTGGTGGGGACCTTGGCCTCTGCTCCATGTGTGCCCATTGAGTAATTCCCGGGTGGCTGACTAATAAGCCACAAAGTCAGAGTCACCAGTCACAGAGAGCAGCAGGCCTCACCCAACATCTGCCAAGGCATGCCTCCCTGCCTTTGTTTTTTTAAAACAAATATTATTGATTGATTTTTTTTTTAGAGAGACAAAGGAAAGGAGAGAGGGAAAGAGAGAGACAGAGAGGCATTCATTTGTTGTTCCACTTAGTTGTACATTCACTGGTTGTTTCCCACATGTGCCCTGACCGGGGATTGAACCCACAACCTCGGTGGTTCCGGGAAGGAGCTCTAACCAACTGACCTAACCAGTTAGGGCCTCCCTTCCTTTGTCTTAAATGCCTTTAGGGTGGCTACGTCCAGAGGACCAGTGCCAAAGTAAACAGCAAGGGACTTTGGCATCCTAAAGGTCATCTAAGGTGCCTGCCTTCATGCTTTGGCCCTTTCTGTCTAAAACAAAACACAGAAGACGAGGCTTAGTGCTGTGAGGACAGAAGCATGCAACCTGGCTCGGGGTTCAGATGAGAAGAGGCAATATGCCCTTCTGCAAGGCTGTAGAGACGCTGAAGGGGCCCCAGGGGACAGCAGGAGACCCTCCACCCCGGAGACGGGGAAGACAGGACCAGGGCCACTGCCTCTCCCCCAGCCTGCCAGGGTCTCCCTCTCCCTGTCTCCACCAGCTTGCTCGGGGACCCGGGGGACAGCAGGAGACCCCCCACCCCGGAGACGGGGAAGACAGGACTGGGGCCACTGCCTCTCCCCCAGCCTGCCAGGGTCTCCCTCTCCCTGTCCCCGCCAGCTTGCTCGGGGGGGCCCCGCCTGGTGGCCAGCCCAACTCCCCCTTAAATCTCTCCTCTTAAATCCAGTTCTCACTCTGAAGTCACCGGTTCTGATTTCCAACTTCATGGTTTGAAAAGTCTGCAGCTTTTTTTTTTTTTTATCTATTATTTCTCTATATATTGACAATCCCATCAGACAGTGTAACCGTAGTTGCTTTCAACAATTTTACCTAGTTTAAAAGAATGTAAGGAGACCAGAAGAGTCTACTGTATTTACCCAGATACTAAGCCTTTCTGTGCTTGTCCACTGACTGTGGCCCCCTTGTCACGGGTGGCCACTTGGGAGTGGGGCCGGTCTGGTGAACGGGTGGGGAACAAATCGGAAGAACTACCCAGAAGATGTTTCCCATTCCCTCCAAGATCCCCTCCCGCCCTCTGGGTTAGAGAAGGCTGATCGGAGACCTCTTTCTGATGTCTAGCTTCAGGGTTTGTACTGCTTTGGAGCTCTGGGAGGAAGAAATAGCCCAGAGGACACACCACTGAGCCATTCACACTTCACTGAACCATTCCCCACATCCCGAGCCCTTCCCCCCACACGTCATCCCGCTCAGCCTCAGCGGACCTGAGGTTGCCGAGGGCGGCTACTCCTCGTTGCCCTCGCATTGCCCGGCCCAGGCCACCAGCACTGGCCTGGGTTGAGTAGATTTGAAAACCTTCAAGTGCCTTTGTTCACCTTCCACCTCGGCCTCGATCAGTGGCGCATTACAGTCTCAGAAGTAGTCCTAAGATGGCGTCCCTGCCGAGAACCCATACCGCTGAAGCGTCAGAAGCATTCAGGGAGCCTGCAGACCATCCAACCCAGACTGCCATTGCACAGATGGGGAAACTGCCATTCAGAGGAGGCCGGGGTTTGCAAGGCTGCCCTGCCTGTCAGTGGTCAAGCGCGGCCAGCCCGTACTGTCTGCCGGCTGTGTGGCCCCGCACCATCCATCCCTCCAGCCTGCCCTTGCCCACGTCCTTCCAGCTACTCCCTCAGACACACCGAGCACATTCCTGCCTCCGGACCTTTGCACTTGCTATTGCCTCTGCTGAGGACACTCTTCTGCACGGCTGATCCTTCATGTCATTCATCCAGGTCTCTGTTCACACGTCACCTCCTCTAAGAGGCCGTCATCCCCTTACCCAGCGTCAGTGATTTCAGAGCACTTGTCCCTCCCAGGAATAAGTATCAGAACGCACATTTATGCTTGTGTCTCTTATCTGTCTCCCCTGCTAGAATGTAAACTCCTTAAGTCTTTTTTTATTTACCATTCAATCCCTAACACCAAGAGTGTTCAGCGCTTGGTAGAAACTCATCAAGTGTTTACTAAATGAACACATGCATTTGTAGTATTAGGTGTTACCCCAAAACTCCGTGTAAGAGACAACCGCTTAATCTCAGCAGCGTTCAATAGTACACGTTGATTTAGCTCAAACGTCTGGGGGTTGGTCGGGGCCCAGCTGATGGAGGCCAGGCTTGGCTCGGGCCGTTCAGCTTTGCCCCCTGTGTCGCTCGTCCCTGTGCTGGGACCAGCGAGCTGCCAGGTTCCTGTGGAGGTGGCCTGAGTGGACAGGGCAGGTTTATCTGCACAAGAGCTTTGCCCCTTGTCTGCTAGCCTCATTGACTGAGACAGGTCCTTAGCTGAGCCCAGAGTCTGGCAGGTATTGAGGGGCCCAGGGGGGACCCTCTTCTCACGGGAGGGCACAGTGAAGGTGTAGGGAATAAGGTGTTTCTGAAATCGTAACCCTATCACTGAGGAGGGTGTGAGGAATTAGCCCAATAAACTTGCCTCCCGTAGAACTAAAACTGCTTCCCGATTGTATCATTCTCCCCAGAATACACCGAATCTCCGAGCGGCTGCCTTCCCCTCGCTGGACCTGGGCTTCGGGGTCTGGATGGCCTGGGTGTGGGGCTCTCTGGAGCCTCGTGCCTCTCTGAGCATGCATATGGATTAGCTTTTAAAACCTGGCCCTTGGTCGTGTTGCGCGAGTTTGCCACGTGGGCCTGTGTCTCCAACTGACCACCTTCCTTTATTTCAGGGACAGCCGGCGTGGCTGGGGATGCCATCGCCACCAAAATCGTCGAGCTGTCCAAAAGGAACCGGGTGCTGACAGCAGAGTCGGAGGGCGCGAAGACCAGAGCACGGCAGCTGAGCGCTCGCGTGCGGGAGCTGGAGCAGGAAGTGAGGGGCTTGATTGTCCCTGCCTGGGGGAGGGGTGCAGTGGGGCTCAGCACCCTGGGCCGCCCCTCCGGGGAGGGAGCCAAACCGAGCTGCTTTGGGTCCTTCTGCAGGGCTTGTGGGTCGGAGTGTGTAAGGAGTTCCTCAGTCCTTGTCACACCCTGAGCAAGGAAAGTGTGTCGGGAAGCGAGGGGACACAGGTCATGGAGAGGCAGTGGGCACAGTGGCTGGGACACGGGCGGGAGCCTGACCGCCTGGGTGTGAAAGTCAGCTGCATCGCTGACTTGCTCTGTGACTCTGAGCAGTCATAATCGCACTCACCCTACGGTTTTCTGAGAATTAAATGACTTCACCTGGCAAGACGCTTAGAAGAGGACCTCACGTATAAGCAAGCACTAGGGAGATGTCTGTTAAGTACATTAACAGGGATACTTGCTACTTTGAAGCTAGAGCCAGGAGCTTTCCACCAATTGGTCCACTTCTGTTTATCTTCCTCCTCCCACAGCCAATCACAAAGCCCTCCCGTGGGGCACGGGCACAGCCCAGGCAGTCCACGGTCCCTTAGGAGCTAGAATGGAATCCAGAGAGGGCCTACTCGGCTTCCCCTCGTGTGGCTGAGGGAGCCCAGGCTGAAGGGTGAAGAGACTTTCTCAAGTCACGCAGTACGTGGTGCTGCCGGATTTCAAAGCCAGTTCTGTTGCTCTCCGACATCCTCCTTAATCGTTGTAATTGGCATGGAATTAGAGCTTCTTCATAAACACTTTTTTGAGAACCATCTCAGGCTCTGTGCCAGGCCCTGGGGAGACCGTGGGGAACAAGGACTGTGCGGCCCTTGCCCTCTTGGGAGATAGAGCAGCTCCCAGTGCCTCTGAGAGGAGGAGGGAGCAGGCACGGTGGGTCCCTGGGGGATGAGAAAGAGTAGACTCGCAGAGGTGGGGGAGGGGCTCCATGCAGCGTGCGCCTCAGGGATGGAGGCCCGGCGTGGGGAGGAAAGTCTGAAAGGAGGCCGGTGTGGCCGAGAACTGAACAAGAGGAGGTCAGCGAGGTGGCGGGTGGGTTGTGCCCAGCCTTGTTAGCGGGGGGCGGGGGGGGGGGGGATGGTCTTTGTGTGAAGAACAATGGGGAAACCAATGAAAGGCCGGTTGGCTGTCCGTACTCAGTGATGGTCTTGGCCACCAGGCCCCGGGCCCACGTAGCGGGTTCCTCAGTGTCTCCTGGTCTGGGACGTGAAGTCTATAACCCCTTTGCCCTCCCCTCTCAGACTGCTGTGAGAACTCCAGGACACAGACCATGGCTGCAGTGCTCTTGTTTATAAAGCTGTGACTGAGCACCAGGGCCGCTCTTCTGTGCGACTGGGGAGAGGGGCAGGCCGTCCATTACAGCCTCTCCGTCGCACGGTTAGAACGAGCGTTCTCCCACTGACGTGCGCCGTGCGCTCTGCGCCGTGCGCCCTGCGCCCTCGCCCTGCGCCGCGCGGTGACCGCTGAGATGGGTAGCCGCACACCCGAGGGCGGCACCAGAGTACTTCCCTCGGACTGCAATTGCAGAGCAGAACAAAATCATAAGTCTGAGGTTTGCTTTTTCAGCTGCAGACAGCCCTGGCCAGGCTGCCAGCCAAGGGGGCCGCGGACGCAGGAGCCAAGCTGCCGAGGGTCCAGATGGGAGACAAAGCCGCGGTATGAATTCCCTTCTGTGCTGGGAAGTCAGCGGGGCCGCCACCGGCCGGCTCTCCCCTCTTCCACAGGAGTGGAGGTGCCTCTGTCCGGGGCCCACCTCCAGCCCACTGGAGAGCCAGGACCACCACGGCAGGATCGGCTGAACAGCCGTCAGGGGGCAGTAACCAGGCCGGGAACGCCCCAGCAGAGGCCAGTGAGGGCCGACTCTGATTCACTCCCCAGAGAGGGTGCTCAGGAGGGGCCTGAAGCTCCTGGCACCCCAGAATTTCAGGACCAGGAAGGAGGGCCTGGCCCAGCTGTGCGGAGCTCCTCTATGGCATCCTCACTGGGGAGCCATCGGATCCCTCCCTCACTCCAGGGACGGGGAGCTCACTGCTGCCTCAGGGAGCCCCGCTTTGGGAAGGGGCAGTCTTCCGTTTGGGGTGCTCCAGGTCTGCAGAGTAAAAGTGACTACCGGGAACGGGGGCTTGTTCGCAGATTCTGTCTTACTACGCCAGGGAGCCGTGGTGAAACCCCAGGAGCTATGAGCTGCAGCTCCACGCGGTGGGCTACCAGGGAGGGCAGGAAGCCCGAGCCAGGCAGTGGGTAGCGCCAGAGTCTCAGGAACATCCCAGGAGGCCTCCCTGGGTGTCTTCCCAGGAAGCCAGACCCTTGGTGGTCCAGGGGTCTGAGCCTCAGGACGCCCAGCTCTGCGCCCTTTTCCTAGCCCCCCCCCCCCAGCTGCTACAACTCAGGATCTGGTGGCTTCCTGCCCATCCTTGGGGTCCTCAGTGGGCCGTGATGGGTCCCTAGGCTCCAGGGGCAGATGTGCCTCCTGAGGGCCAGTCTCGCGGAGACCTGTCTTGCTGCTGGGGAGGCAGGAGGAGGCTCCGTGCTCAGCAGGGGTTGGTCTGAGTGTTCAGGGCTGTCCCGGCTCCAACAGGCTTGCTGGGCGGCCCCGGCTTACCCAGAGTGTCAAGCACATCCACGTCCCCAACCAGAGCTGCCCAGGACGGGAAACTGCTCATCCAGGCACCAAGCCTGACAGCATTTTCTGAGCCTATGACTTAGAGAATCAAAGACAAGGCCTCGGCCCTGGCCAGTTGGCTCAGTGGTAGAGCATCAGCCTGGCATGCAGGAGTCCCGGGTTTGATTCCCGGCCAGGGCACACAGGAGAAGCGCCCATCTGTTTCCCCACCCCTCCCCCTCTCCTTCCTCTCTGTCTCTCTCTTCCTCTCCCGCAGCTGAGGCTCCATTGGAGCAAAGTTGGCCCGGGCGCTGAGGATGGCTCTGTGGCCTCTGCCTCAGGTGTTAGAATGGCTCTGGTTGTAGCGGAGCAATGTCCCAGATGGGCAGAGCATCGTCCCCTGGTGGGCATGCGGGTGGATCCTGGTTGGACTCATGCGAGATTCTGTCTCTCTGCTTCCCCTGCCCTTCACAATTTGGAAAAATACAAAAAAAAACAAACAAAAAAGACAAGGCCTCTGTCCAGCGGGGTGTCCAAGAGGGCAGATGAGTAGCTATGTTGCAGGAAGGGTGGGGGCAGGGCCTTCAGAGAGGCCCAGGCTGTGAGGTCACAGAGGGCCACACCCTGTGTCCGGGGTGGCTGGGAAGTGGCATGCAGGAGGGTTCCTGAGGGGGCCTTGCTGGAGAAGGGGGATGGGAGGGCCTCCAACAGGCAAGCCAAGGCTTGGAGGCCAGGAAGCAGTCAATATTTCTATCACGTCCACTAGCTGGGTGTCAGCTGGATAACGTTTGCCTGCAGTCCAGGGCCCACTAGGGGAAGGGGGATGCAAACCACAGACAGCTGGGCTGGGGTCACCATGGAGGGCAGCCTGGAGTGGCAGCTGGGGTAGGAGATCCCCCTTTCTCCTGTGGCGGCAGGCAGCCTGGAGTGGCAGCTGGGGTAGGAGATCCCCCTTTCTCCTGTGGCGGCAGGCAGCCTGAAGTGGCAGCTGGGGTAGGAGATCCCCCTTTCTCCTGTGGCGGCAGGCAGCCTGGAGTGGCAGCTGGGGTAGGAGATCCCCCTTTCTCCTGTGGCGGCAGGCAGCCTGGAAGGCTTCTGACAGAAGAGTGGCGATGGGTGGGCTGCAAGCCTCCACTCATCAGTCCCATGGGTTTTTTCTGGGCGTCCTCGGATCAGAGAGAGAACAAAAGCAATGCCCCCCCCTCGTTAGACTGTCTGGCAGGCCCACGCCACACTGCCAAGGCCGGCAGGCTCCTTCCGCCTCCCTGCCCCAGCTCCAGGCTCATTCCGGAGCAGAGCGGACGGCCCTCCCTCCAGCAGGGCTGCAGGAGGCGGTGGTGTGCACGTCGCTGGCACTGTCTGCTCCCTGTGGGCTGGGTTTCAGTTATTCCCTCAAAGAAAACAGCCCGTACCCGAGGCCCCCACAAAGCCTGTGGAATTTCACTCTGGGCGGAAACAGCTCTGAAATGGCAGGAGGCAGGGTTCGCCCAGCTGCCCAGGAGGGGAGGACAGGGCCTGGCAGAGCAGAGGGGCTGATGGCTGCACATGCACCTAGCACCATCGGGTCCACAGCCCCTCTGCCAGCTGCCCACCCACGTCAGGCCAGGGCCCCGGTATCGGCCTCTGTCAGGATCCACCCCAGACAGCACCTTCACATGTGTTACCCTGTCCACCGCACAGGCGGGAGGCCGGTGTCACATTCCCCTACGTTTCAGATGAGGAACTGGGGTTGGACAGACGTGTTGTTTCCTGGGTTCTAGGTCCAGGCTCAATCTGTGTGCTCCTCCCCTGCTCTGAGCAGGGTCACAGCGGGCACGTGGGAGGCTCGGGCACCCTCGCAGTGCCCACATCGCCACCCAGAGGGGCCCACGGGCTCACGGCCCCAGAGATCTGACGGGCTGGGGATGTGGCTCCCCACTCCAGGGCAGGGTCCAAGCAGCACAGCAGCAGGGGGACGAGAGTGCCCAACCGCAAGGAGAAGGGACGGCAGGCAGCCAGATGGGGAAGGACATGCAGAAAATGGGTTTAAAAAATATATGTTTGGGTTTTATGTTAAGTCCCCAGCTTGCAAATTCCGTTCACGTTGGTTACTCTGTCGGCCGCGTGGTGGCGCTGTGGAAGCAGGACAGGGCAGTATTTAGTGCCCACTCCATGGATGAGGAGGAAGCCAGATGCACCGGGCTTTCTGGACTGTGTGTCCAGGTCTAGTGTCCCTGACCAGTGGTTCCTGGCGACCCAAGGCCTTCGGGGTCCCTGGACCTGCCCAGACCCAGTCTACTTGGATGTGCCCCTCACACTGGCATTCCCAGTGCAGGTTTATTGTGTCTGCTAAGGAAAGCTCAGAAAGGCACTGCGGCCCCGCCCTGCCCCGCCCTGCCCCTCAGAAGTCCAGCCCACCTGGTCTGTTGGGACCGGAGCAGATGGTCTCGGTGTCACTGCTGGATGGGAAGTTCAGCCCGCCAACCGTGGGCCCCGCTGGGTGGCATGATGCCTGGGCCTCAGTGACAGCGGCCAGTGCGGGGGGAGGGGCAGGCTTCTGACCCCACTTCCGTCACCCAGATAGCTGTGTGCCTGACGCCAGTTCCCTCCCCTCCCTGAACGTCACTTTCATCACTTGAGGAAGGGGTTCCAATGGGCTGACCTTGGACTACCTTTCAGGCCAAACTTCTGTGAGCATCGGTGGGGACGGAGAAATGGGCATCACATTTTAGAAATATTTATATTCAGGTTGTTTAAATCAAACGATAAGAAAAAAAAGGCATTGCTAAGAGTTGAGAGTTTTCATGGTTGTAGCCGCTCTTCAAGCCACAGAAATGGAGTGTCTGGGGGTCAAACGGGCTCCTTATTTCTATTGAGTGAGCTCACCGCCAGGAAAGGGGAGCCCAAGGCCCCAGCTGAGGATTCCAGGAGGAGGAGGAGACCCCAAGTTTGGGTGGTCGTGGCCCTCCTGCCCGGTGCTGGTTCCCTCTCTATTGGGAGTGCAGACGGGTGAGCGGAGATGCCGGTCTCCGAGCACAGCAGGGTCCGCACCTAGGAGGGGTCTGGGAGGTGCGGAGCCAGCGGGCCTCTCCGGAGGTCCCCTCTCTGTCGTCCCCACGTGTCTGTGTGTGTGCGACACTCAGAACTGGGGGCTCAGCCCCCAGCGTCGGGGTGCCGGGATTTGCACCCACACTTCTGTCTCCACCAGGTACCCAGAGCCAAGGGGACTTACCCTGCACCAGCCTCTGCCTTGCACCCCCAAGGGGCTGACAGCACAGCCTACCCCGCAGGGGTCTGTGCAACGAGAGGAGCTCTCCTTGTCGAGCGCTCGGCAGGGCACCCAGCACACGCTGGGCGAGCGGGGGCTGTGACTATTATTGCTGCTTAGTGACTGCTCCCCATCCCGTCCTCCCCACCAGCCGGAGACCCCAGAGATGAAGGCCTTGCAGGACAGGCTGGCAGCCACCACCCTGAAGCTGAGTGACCTTCGCAACCAGGTCCAGTCTCTGAAGCAGGAGCTCCGGGTGGCCCAGAAGGTATTTGGGAGCCAGGCTTCAGGTCCCCGTGGCTGGAGCGGGGCTGGGGCTGGGGCTGGGGTCGGGAAGGGGCATGACAGGGACAATGGGTTCCATTCAGGACCAGCGAGGGCTTGGCCCCGTGAGCGTCATGCTGCTTGCTCCGGGTCAGGCTCCAGATCCAGCAACTTCCTCCCGCCAGCCCTTGAAACAGACCCACTTGGGGCGTGGGGTTGCTGGCCGCCCGCGGGCCCTGCGTGCACGGCCCCGTGAGGCCCGCCCCACCGTAGACCAAGGAAGCCAGTGCTGTCCACCCAGCCAGAGTCCTTCAAACCATTCCCGTGCTACGCGCACCCCAGTCGAGTCTCCTTCATCAGCCACCTTGGGCCTGGAAGCCCGACAAGGCCTGCCTCCTGCCCTCTGCTGTTTGTAATATTAGAAAATGACTCGGTCACTTGCGTATTAAAGGCCCCTTTCAAAGCAAAATTCTCAGACTCAGGATGCAGGCCCAGCTGGTTCATTATTTATTTTTATTTACACAGTGAATTCTCTGGCGTTTGTCTTTTCTGCTGGAACCACTCAGACCAGCCAAGATTTCCAAAACAGAGTTCTATTGTAGAAACAAGCCCCAGAGACTCGGTCCGCTAGGTCAGGTTTCGTGGCAGGCTTCAGAGGGGCGCAGGGCACAAGCTGAGTGCCATCCTCCCCCCTCGAAGCCTGGAGGCGGGGCCTGAGCTCCTCCCGTCACCAGCTGCCAGGCCAGGCCCTTCTGGACCCCAACAGCCCCAGTTGACATTCGGAAGCCCTCTCCCTCGCTGCACACAGACACGGCCCCCTGTCGGTGGCTTTTCCCAGAGGGCGGGGCCCTGTGGCAATGCACTTCCTGTAGCCGTCCAGGATGAGCTCAGTTCTAGGTGACCAGTGAACAAACTAAGGAAGTAGGTTGGGGTCAGTTTTGTGGTTCCTCCATCCCAGAATATGTCAAGAGCAAGGGGCCCCATCTGGGCACCGTCAGCAGTTCCTTGTCTGCTTTAAGCACCGCCAAGAAATGCTGGGGACCAGGGGTCCACCGCTTTCCCTGAGAGCTGCTCTTGGAGCGTGGTCAGCTGGCCTTTGGGGCGGAGGAAGGCTGTGCAGGCAGCAGCTCTGGGGCTGTGGCGACCCCTCCACCTACACCCCCGCTCCCCCCAACCCTTGGACCACACTGAAGACCCCGCCCTTTTCAGGTGCTGGCCAGCGAGGTGGGAGAAGACGTGAACACGCAGCACCTTCTGTCTGCGCCAGGGTCCTGGAGGGGTCGGGCTCAGCAAATTCTCGTTCTGCAGGGCAAGGTGAGTCAGGCACCAGACTTCTCCCGGCCCCGAACCGAGGGCTTGAAATGTCCCAGAAAGACCCGCATTGGCCCACAATCAGAGACACAGGGCCCAAAAAAGGCCTCCTCGCACGGCCGTTGTCTTACATCCTCCCCGGACAGCCTGATTTTAATTTGTTATTTAATGAGCACGCATTTATATAACAGTTACCATGTGCCAGGCGCTGGTGCTCGACAAGTGCCAAAGCCTTTGATTCATTTCACCCCAGGCATATTTTCCTCCAGTTCATGTAAATTCACGTGACTAGTGTACTTGGAGGCTTTTTCCAGATTTGTCCAGATGCTTGTAGACTTTTGGAAGTTTTAATCACCCAGTAAAAATTCAGCTTTGTCTCCCTCTTTGTGTTCTAAATATTTGGAGCCTCCCTAGAGGCCCAGAGCAGGGGCTCCGGAGCCAGACTGCTAGGACTCAAATCTCAGCTCCCCACCCACCAGCTGTGTGGCCTCGGGCCAGTTGCTTCATTTCTCTGTGCCTCCATTTCCTCACCTGTGTCCGGGGAGCTGAGGACGGTACCTACCCCACACGGTTGCTGGGAGGACTGAGAGTCAGCATGTGCAGAATGCTCGACACAGTGCCAGGCGGCGCTGCCCCGGGGCTAGCTGCGGTCATCTCCCTCTTTTTTTTTGCCTTCAAACCAAGAAACCCCTGCAGATGTGTAACTTCCACAGCTGCCAAGCACTTTGCCTTTGGCCCTGGGGACTTTGGGGTCACAGCTCCTGGGTGGCTTTTATCTTCATGGTCTCCTCTGGGATCCTTGAAGCCAACATGAAGGGGGAAAAGAATCCGGAAACATGGTAATTAATGACCAGCGTTTGGCTTCGGGGTTCAAGAAACCTGAGGTCAAGTCTGGCCTGAGTTACTGATCTACCAAGCCTGTGTGACCTTGGGCAAACCACTTTTGTGCCTCAGTCTCCTCACCTCTAAAATGGAGATGGTAGTACTTTTCTCGTGGTTGTCGCGGGTTAAATGAAATAACATTTTGTAAAGCACGGTGCTTGGATAGAATAAGTGCTCAGCACATTAATTGCTGTTGCGTAAATCAATTATTAAAAGGAATCCTGAGTTCTTTAATGCTTAGTAGAATTACCACACAAGGCCACACGAGGGCGCTGACACACGCTTTCACAGCCTTACTGCGGCCCTGAACTAGTGAGTCTAGTGGATTTTGCCCCTGCTCAGGTTGACCCAAATTTGTCCCATCATTTATGTTGTGTGGGCATGGGAACCAGGGTTAGATGGTTCCTAGGAATCATCCACTCCAGCCCCAGTATGATAAAGCCATCGTTCTGTGGGATGATATCTAGACCTGCCCCTCGCTGAGCACTGGAGTCAGTGCTGAGGGCTTCTCCTGGGCCATCCTCGGGTTTCTCAAAGTGGCCTAATCCTAAAAATCACCCAGTAGCACTTGTTTAAAACGCAGGTCCTCCCCCTAGAGCTCTGACTTGTTGTTGGTCTGGAGTGGGCACCAAGGTTTGTCATTTCAAGAAGTGTGCTGGGGATTCCCAGGCTCAGACAAGTTCAGGGTACTGAACGCTCATGAGGGCGTTGTCAAGGTGTACCTTTACGGTCATTCCGCAGGTGACCTAAGGTCCAGAGAGGTTAAGTAATCTGTGTGTAGTCACACAGCCAGTGAGGCTTTGAGCTGGCCCCAGCCCCCAACCCTGCCCTCCCTCTGCAGCATCTCTTGCAAGTGGCCAGGGACGCAGGACCCTCCGAGGAGCACACCGCACCGTGGGTGGTCTGTCTGCCAGGTTCTTCCTTGTACCGAGGCCCTCCTTCCTCCTTCCTGGGGCCACACGACTGCTTCTCGGCCTCCAGACCCTCCGAGATGGGGTGATTCTTCTCACTCACTTGGAAGTTTCTCTTTTCCAAGCTACACCCCTATTGTGCCTTCTGACGTCTTGCTCAGGGTGCCACCTCAGATCCCTCCCTCCTATGGGGCTTCCACGTCCATCTGTCTCTGCTGTCCTCTGTCCAGTGCGGCTCCCCGTCACACCTCAGGGTGGCCCCTGTGAGGGGTCGAGTCTGACGGCAGACCGGTTGTGGGACAACGAATCTTACCACACTCAGGTTCGAGAGCTTGAGAAACAGCTGGGACAGACCCAGAGCCAGTCTGTGGGGACAGCCAGCGACGAGCCATCTGTCCATCCAGACCCCCGGAAGCTGTCAGCCCAGGAGAGAAACCAGCTGAGGATCCGCAGCCTGGAAAGGGAAAAGCAGGAAGCTTGGGAGGTACCACGCGCCTGGGGGGAGGTCCGGTGGGCACGCGGGACCGGAGCTCATGACCGCCCCCGCAAGGACTCAGACTCACCCCTTAGAGGCAGGAGGCGCTGGGGCGGGGGTCACCTAACATCCTGCCGATTCAGTGCGAGCCGCCTGGTGGGTCCTTACCCAGAGCCTGCGTCATGGACTCTGGGTCACCCCATGCCAGCAGGTTAGGAGATGTTGGATCTGCAACTTTCATTGTGAAAGGGATGGGAAGTGTCCCGGCCCCAGAGGTGTCCTAGGGGCCGTGGGCCTTACAGGAGGAGCGCTGGGGCTGATGGGAGAGGTGGGCGGGCCGGTGTCAGCTCCAGGGCCTAAGTCTCCCTGGGTGAACTGGGAGTGTCAGAAGCTGAAGTTCACCAGGCTGATCCAGAAAGGGGACGCATTGGCCCTTGTAGCTGAACAGTCTAAGGGTGGTTTAGCTCCAGGCACACACAGACCCAGAGATTTGGGGCCTGATCACAGTACCACTGTCTCCTGGGTTAGCTTTGCTCTCGCCATGGAGACTCCTGATGGCCCCAGCTTCCCTTCTCCAACCCGGTGCCCACAGGGGGCTTCTCTGTCCCCGTAGTTCTGATCAAGTCCCAGAATTAAGTGTCATTGGCTGGCTTAGGCTGTGTTCCCATCTTAGCTGAGCCAGTCACTGTAGCTAAGGGTGCTTTGATTGGCCGAGCCTCACATATCCACCCAGGTCTGGGGAACAAGTCAACCTCCCCAGACTCGGTCTGAGAGTGGGGAGTAGGGGCTTCCACGACGAGGAGGTGCTGGCAGCATGGGTGGGCCGCCTTCCGTGGCCCCGGCGATGGGCTTCCCAACAGTCAGGCCTCACGGGGAGACTTTCACTTGTGAGCCCCTGTGCCAGGCCTCCTGCTTGGAAGGTTACGGCCAGCGCTGCTGTGCTGTCCTCTGCTAGGGGCCCCCCAGAGCCCAGAGTGTGCAGAGAGCTGTGGTCATGTAGACACCTCCTGTTCCACTGGTTTTCATTTCTGTAATTCACCTCACCAAGGGTCTGAGAACACTTTTCTAGCATTAATTAACCTTCAGGATCAAATCAGATTCTGTCACCCACTGCCCCAAACCCTGCTGAGTGTCTCAATCTTGGCTCTGAGGATTTACCGCATCTGGCCTCTGTCCTCTCTGACCTTGCCCCTGACCTGCCCCCTCACTCACTGAGCTCCAGTCACACATGTTCCGCCCCAGGGCCTTTGCACTTACCCTCTTCTCTTTCAGTCTCTGCTCAGATACTACCTTTGCAGTGAGGCCTTCCCTGACAATACCACTGTCCATTCCTTTCCCTGTTCCCCTTTCAACGGACACTTATCACCATTTGGCATCATCTGTCACCCCCACTAGGATATCAGCTCCTTGGGGAGAAGGACTCTGTTTTGTTCTCAGCTGTATCCCCAGCACCCATAACAATGCCAGGCACATAGTAGGCCCTCGGGACATATTTGAGAAGGAATGAGTGAATGAGAGGCTCCAAGGGTGTGTGCGGCACGTGAGTTCCCAGTCTGTGGCAGACCAGTCACGGCGCAGCCTGTGGTGGCTGGAGCGCTTGAGGAAGTGAGCGACGGAGTGGTGAGCGGAGCCTCTCTCCGCATTCCCGCTGTTGGTGGAGTGAGGACTTCAGCTGAACCCTAGACCTAGTGCTGTTCGCTAAAGCATAGCTAATCTCTTATCTCCAGTTCAGACAGGGGTTGAGGGGTGGGGACCGCTCCTGGAGGACAGATGCAGAGGTGGCCGGTGGGTTTCCTTTCACGTCTGGCTCTGGCTCTGACCTGTGTTCTTGAGCCGAGGGAAGAAGTGCTGTCACCCCTTAGCGATGTCTGCCATGTGCTCAGGCAGGGGCTGGGAGTCAGGACCCCGGCTCTACTGACTCGCTGTGGCCTCTGACAAGTCCCCTTCCCATTCTGGGCCTCCCCCAGTGGGCAGGAGCGAGGGACCAGATGTGGTCGAGGGCCCACCCAGCCCGTGGCGCAGGACTGTACTTTCCGGTTCCAGAAACTGGCCGATGAGCGTGACGCCCTGCAGAGAGAGCTGGGAGAGCTGAGGAAGAAGGCCGAGGGCCTGCGGGCCCGGAACAAGGTGCTGTCCAGCGAAGTGAAGACCCTCCGGAGTCAGATGGGGACCCTGGTAGAGAAGGGTCGGCATGACGACGAGCTCATCGATGCCCTCATGGTACGGCCCAGCCAGGGCCCAGGCCCCCAAAGCATGGGCTGCTCACCTACCCAGGAACCCGTGACCCGGTCCCAGCCACAGTGAGCCCTCGCTTCCCCTTGCGTAACCCAGGATCCCACTCCTTCCAGAGGGGCCCCCGCCCCAAAACCCGCCCCAGGGACAGGAGCAGCTCAGAGGTCGCCCAAGGGCACACAGAGGTCACGTTGTGTCAGGCTGACATCAGGCACCAGCCACTGGGCCTGGGTACTCCAAAGGAGAAAGAACTAAGTAAGGGGGGAGGAACAGGACCACACCCGGGTTACTCTTCATCAAGGAACGGAAGGACGCCTGATGGGCCAATACACATTCTGGTCCGTGTGATAACAGAGCCCCTTTCCTTCTGGGCCCTTGGGGAGCAATTTATAACCTTTTGTCACCAAGGGAACCCTAGGGTCATATATTATAATCTTATTTCACCGATGGGGAAACTAATACTTTAATTGGTTAGATAAGTCATCTAAGACCATCCAACTGAGTTCAAACTGGGTTTTTCTGACTGTAAAACCTCTGGTTAGTGACGCTGCACTGCCGTCCTGACCCTAGTCTGGCCGGTTCTTTCTGGTTCTTTCCAGGACCTGTGGCTCCTCAGAGTCTTGTCTCTGAATGCCAGGTTGTGCCTGGGCTGGTCATGCCTGCTTGACCCAGTCCGTGAGCAAACCGATGCAGGCTTAGGTGCCCCTCTTAGTCCATGATCATTTCCCCAGGTGGGGCGTTGAGGGGGCACAAGAGATCCGGAACCCAGGCCTGCCTCTGTGATACCACACCGGGTGACCCCAGGCCAGTTGCATCCTCTCTCTACATCTCGGCTCCCAGTTTTAAAATAAGGCCAGGGGCTGGGTGTCCTCTGAGGTCCCAGCATGCCACCACCCTTGGTCACTGAAGAGGGCACCGTGAGAGCTGCCGACGGGCCCCGCCCTGCCGCCCACCAGCGGTGTTCCCTCGGGCTCCCTGTGCCTCATTCTCCTCCACTGTGAGGTGAGGACACAGCCCCCTCCTGTCCCAAGTCACTGAGATGGCCTTTCCTGGCCCCTAAGCAGGCAGCTTCCACCTCAGGACTGTCCTGGGGCATCTTCAGGGGACGGGGCCTCAGTCAGGTGCTGAAGGGTCCCCGGCCAGGGGCCCAGGAACTGCCTTCCAGGGCAGTCTCCCAGCAGAGTGGGATGGGGTTTTGTTTTACCCAAATACCTCCCCCACTGGTTGTTGTCCCAAGAGCCCCTTGGATGTCCTTTTTGGCCCTGCTCTCATGGAGAAGAAAGTTGGGGAAAGGAAAAGGGCATGGCCCCCCCACCTGCCTGGTGCTCCCCCCGAGGGCAGGCCAGAAGGTGATCCTCCTGCTTTTCAAGGGGACGCTGTGTCCCACTGTTAGGGTCCTGAGGTTGCAGGCAGAGGAGGAGGGAGGTCTTCCCTTGTCCTTCCTCACCCAGGGCTGCAGCTGACCCTCCCGGCCCCCCTGCTTGGCCCCCAGGACCAGCTGAAGCAGCTACAGGAGATCCTGGGCAGCCTGAGTCTGCAGGAGGAAAGGGCGCGAGCATCCCAGCACCACCTGGACCAGCAGCTCAACAACGAGGCTCAGCGGAGCAGCAGCCTTGTCGCCCAGCTGCAGGCCATGGTGGCCGAGCGGGAGGCCAGGGTGCGGCAGCTGGAGCTGGAGGTCGGGCAGCTCGCTGTGCAGGTGGGCAGGGCAGGCGCGGGCTCGGCCCAGCGTCCGTTTCCCAGTCCCGGCAAACCCCTCCACCGGCCGGAGAAACCTCAGCCGCTTCCCCGCCTTCCCACCGGCCGTTGTTCAGGCTGCACCATGTCCCGCCTGGCTCCACTCTGGCTCCCTGCTCCCATCTGACTCCCCGGCCCATTCTGCACACGCCTTTCCTCTCTAACGTCCGGACCTGATCGTCCCCCTGCTCTGCGTAAAACCTGTCCGTGGCTCCCCGTCGCCCTGGTCCTCACCCAGTCCTCCGGGGTCCTGATCCTCACCCAGTCCTCACCCAGTCCTCCGGGGTCCCGGCTCCTTCCAGCTCACCACCGCCCTGCCCAGCTGTGGCCCTCCTCCTCAGGATCCAATATGGCAGCCAGAGCGCCAGCCCTCACACCCACATCCCAGGTAGCAGGAAGCCCACTTCCTCTTCCAGCCTGCAGGGCACCATGTGACCAGCTCTTGCTGCCGCCCTCTCTCCTTTTCAGCCACACTCTGGCCACAGGAAGGTCGTTTAGCTCCTCACCCGGCCCTGCTCTCCCCCCACCGAGGCCCGAGCGCATGCCTGAAGCACACGCGTTCCCCACACACTCCCCCAGCCTGGCCAGCTGCCCCTCAGCCTTCAGCTCTTACCTCGTCTGAGTGCCTCCAGGGAGCTCCAGGGCCCCGCTCTCTGCTGCCTACCCCTCCTGGGCACTCTCTCATCTCCCCGGGCATCCCCAAGCCACGCTTTTGTCACACTGTGCGACCATTTCCCAGTTTTCTCCCCCAAACCCGCCGTGAGGAGACAGAGGCCACGGTAGATCACCGCGGTAGATGCTCAGCAGATGCAGCAAAATGCGTGAGCTGCTGGAGACACTCTGACTCAGCCCAGGCCTTGCGGGTGCAGCCCAGGCTGCTGGGAGACGGCACTGTGGGCACTGCGGGCACTGTGGCGCCTCCCTGGTGGTGGTGGTGCTGGCAGCGAGGGCATCTGGTGACCTCTGGGGAGGAGGGTTCCTTGACATTCACACAGGTTTCCCAGAGCCAGGCTGTGTCTCGCATCCCTGTGCTGTGTCTCCGGGGCTCCGTGGTCCAGTCACAGGCCAGGGGGCCCAGCAGCCCCAGAGCCCAGGCTGGTAGCTGGCTAGTGCTGGCAGTTTGCCCTGCAGCCGTCTGTCTCTCAAGACCACGGCAGCCCGGGGCCACAGGGCCAGCTGCGTGGAGGACACTAAAGCCCTAGGGGAGAGCCAGGGCTGAGGAGGGTCTGGGGACAGGGTATGTGTGGCCCTGAGTGGGGGCATCTCCTCACGGTCCTCACCCCATGGTCTCACAGTCGCTCACTGGGGAGTGAAGTCTGAGGGGGCACACAGTCCAGCATCTTCACCTCACGCTCTCCTGGCTCCAGGCACAAAAAACGAGGACTGATCCGTCCCTTAAAGGTCACCCACCGGGCAGCTTGGGGCCAAACACCAGACAGGCTGGCACATGCTGCAGGACGAACGGGGCTGGGGGACGCCAGGTTGTCTGGGGCTCAGACCACCCGTCCACCCCTTGCTGACTACCTGCTGGGGTCCTCCTGAGCTCCTTCTTCAGCCAGCCGCACCAGCTGTCCAGCAGATGGAGGGCGGTGGGCCGCCAACCCCCAAGGCTGCCTGCCCTCGCTGAGGCACTGTGTGCCTCTCTGGCTCCAGGGGTCAGGAAGACCCCAGTGTCCCCAGCTGACAAAGGCAGCTGGCCTCAAGTCACACCTGGCAGTGTGGGTGTGGCTGTCAGGAGCGATGGGCCCACTCAGGATGTCAGTCTCTGATCTGCCCCGCAGGCCGGGCCCTTCCCTTTGGAACCTGAATACAGAACAGCCTGCTGGCCCACCCCGCGTAGCTCCTTTTCTGAAGAGAGGCATTATTAGATGTCATTATCATGCAAGGAGGGCCTTCGCCAAACAGGCCTGGCTTTTCACTCCAGAAAAGAAGCCTCTTTCATGTCCCCTGAAAGTACTGAAATCAGGCCAGGGCCCCCTCCTGCCTCGTCCAGGCCTCGGAGCCAAACCCTGAGGATCGCCCCGGTGTCCGTCCCCTGCAGCATCACAAAGGAGTGGGCCCGGAGGCCAGTGGGCCCGAGGTCAGCCCCGCCCACACCAAGCTCCGGGAGGACCCGGGCCCCGCCAGACCCCTGGCCTCGGCGGGCGACCACGTTGGCAGACTCGGATCTTCTCGGTAAGTAGAAATGGGCTGGCGGGGTCGGGAAGTGACTATTAATTATTCAGAAGAAAGGATGTTTGCTGCCGCCTCTGCGGGGAAGCCACAGGTGCAATTTCAAAATGGCCGTGGCGCTGTCCTTCCCATATGCGGGCCTCGCTGTTCAGCAGCCTGCCCCGCGTGAAGGAGCCGCGAGGCCCAGACATGGTCACTGCAAGAGCGCCTGGCTGCAGCTCGCTGCGAAATCCCCTCAGAATTCACCTGCTCCTCGGATTCACAGCGCAGACCTGTGTGGGATTGTTCGAGGCTCTGATGTCTCCTGGCTCTCTTGTTCTGAGCAAGGGTCCTGGAGAGAAGAGCAGCGAATGAATCCACAGGGCCGCTGGCAGGGCAGCACTGACCGCCTCCTGGGGCTGCCCAGACCCTGCTGGCCCTTGCTCCCCTCCCAGCCGGTGGGGCCCAGCAGGGCCCAGCCTGTCTGCCCGCGGTGACGGGCCCTTTCTGACCTCACACAGCTCTGTGACCAGCCTGGGCCACACCCTTGTGGAATCCGCCCCCACACGGCCTTCCCTGCCCGGTCCTGGCGGGGCCTCACCCAGGTAGGAGCCCAGGACCCCCGGGCCCTCTCAGTCCTTCCCATCCTGGATCGCTCAGCCGGGGTTGCCATCCCATTAAAAGGAGGGGAAACTGAGGCAGACCAAGCCCAGGAACCCTTCCAAGGTTACATAAGGATGCGGAGAGTCAGGGCGGTCCCGGGCTGTGTGCTGTGTCCGGGGCAGGCCTCTCTGATTCGCCGCCCAGTGTTCCCGCCCCCGCGGAGTTAGCAGGAACCTCCCAGGACCTGGAACCCGCACCTCCCCTTGTCTTCCCTCGCCCACGGGCCGCTGAGAGTTGGTCTCCAGGGGTGAATCCCACGGGCCCACTGAGAGTCGGTCTCCAGGGGTGAATCCCACAGGCCCACTGAGCGTCGGTCTCCAGGGGTGAATCCCACGGGCCCGCTGAGAGTCTGTCTCCAGGGGTGAATTCCACGGGCCCACTGAGAGTCAGTCTCCAGGGGTGAATCCCACGGGCCCACTGAGAGTCTGTCTCCAGGGGTGAATCCCACGGGCCCACTGAGCGTCGGTCTCAGGGGTGAATCCCACGGGCCCACTGAGCGTCGGTCTCCAGGGGTGAATCCCACGGGCCCACTGAGAGTCTGTCTCCAGGGGTGAATCCCACGGGCCCACTGAGAGTCTGTCTCCAGGGGTGAATCCCACGGGCCCACTGAGAGTCGGTCTCCAGGGGTGAATCCCACGGGCCCACTGAGAGTCGGTCTCCAGGGGTGAATCCCACGGGCCCACTGATAGTCAGTCTCAGGGGTGAATCCCACGGGCCCACTGAGAGTCGGTCTCCAGGGGTGAATCCCACGGGCCCACTGAGAGTCTGTCTCCAGGGGTGAATCCCACGGGCCCACTGAGAGTCTGTCTCCAGGGGTGAATCCCACGGGCCCACTGAGAGTCTGTCTCCAGGGGTGAATCCCACGGGCCCACTGAGAGTCGGTCTCCAGGGGTGAATCCCACGGGCCCACTGAGAGTCGGTCTCCAGGGGTGAATCCCACGGGCCCACTGAGAGTCTGTCTCCAGGGGTGAATCCCACGGGCCCACTGAGAGTCGGTCTCCAGGGGTGAATCCCACGGGCCCACTGAGAGTCTGTCTCCAGGGGTGAATCCCACGGGCCCACTGAGAGTCTGTCTCAGGGGTGAATCCCACGGGCCCACTGAGCGTCGGTCTCAGGGGTGAATCCCACGGGCCCACTGAGCGTCGGTCTCCAGGGGTGAATTCCACGGGCCCACTGAGAGTCGGTCTCCAGGGGTGAATTCCACGGGCCCGCTGAGAGTCGGTCTCAGGGGTGAATTCCACGGGCCCACTGAGAGTCTGTCTCCAGGGGTGAATTCCACGGGCCCACTGAGCGTCGGTCTCAGGGGTGAATTCCACGGGCCCACCGAGAGTCGGTCTCAGGGGTGAATTCCTGGTCATATGCGTTCCCACTTCAAGGCACTGATACCCTCTGGGTTCTCTGGCCCCATCTTTGTGATAGAATCAAGCCTTTGGGCTAAAATGGGCCCTTTGTTCTTCCTGCCAGCTCGCAGACAAAGGGTGGCTTTGTCCTGAGCCCTGCCCACTGCCCACTGGAGCCAGGTCCCTGCTGTCAGCCCCACCCCCCGCCCTCAGGCAGGTCAGCTCAGGTTCAGGTCAGGGCCGGGAGTGGGACCAGGGCCACCTTCACTGTCTGTGTGGCCCCGGGCAAATTGGTCCTCTCTGGGTCCTGCTACCCGGCAAGTACAGGAGGCACATCTGGTCTGACACATGCAGCACAGGGACTGTGGGCCCAGGTCAGGCCTGCAGCTGCCCCTCTCATGAGCCTGGAATCAAAGGGCGTGGGGGTGGGGGCTGAGGAGAGGGCCGGCTCTGAGCCACAGGGCTCCTAGCACAGTCCTCATGCCGCAGAGACTGGCCAGGCTCTGTCTCTCCGAGGTTCTAGTCCTGGCAGTAGGAGCGGGGAGATGGACAAGGTGACCCCTCAAGGTCCCTGTCAGGCCTATGTGGCTGTGACCTTCGCATTCCACTGGGACGTGGGAGCCAGTGTGCCCCTGGGCTGCCCAGCCTCCTGGTTCTCAAGCTTGTTTCTTCCACACACACACCTGACCATGTGCGGGCCCTGCCTTCATGGAGCTCACAGTCCCCTCCCACCAGTGACCGGGCAGGCGTGCATGGGGCGGGAGTGACCCCAGAGACCGTCTATCGGGGATGCGTGGAGACTGGTGGGCTTGGGCGTAGGGTGGGGGACCACCAGCCCTTCCTCCTGTTGCTCCTCCCCACACGTGAGATCGTGGAGATGACTAGAGCAGGGCTTCCAAACTGTGCTGTGCATGCAGGCCAGCCAGGATCTGCCAGGGTAGATGTGGGTCCTGGTTCAGAGGCAGGTCTAGGCCAGAGTCTGGGGTCCTGCGTTTCCGACAAGCTCGCGGGGGATGCCCCAGACGCCGACTCGGAGACCGCACTCTGAGCAACAAGGCCGTAGAGTGTATTTAAGAGTCGGACATGGAGGAGCCCTCATCCTCAGAGCCTGTCTCCACCGGCCCACTCCCTGTGCAGAGGGATGACAGGGACCCAAGAGGGAAGAAACCTGTCTGAGCCCACAGAGCGAGTCAGCCCTCGGGCTCACGTGCCTGTGTCCTGGGATGCTGGACGAGCACAGCCAGGGTCCCCAGGATCTCATTGGGACAGGTCAGGGCCAAGCAGAGAGCGACTTGGGACTCCCGCATGGCCTCTGGGGGCTGGGCGGAGGGCAGAGCTCACCTTCTGTTCTGACCCCAGCCAGCAGGTCAGGAGCTGGTAGGCATGCCCAGTGGGAAGAGGGAAGCAGTGGTGGTCTGCGTCAGGGCTGGAGAAAACAGATCGAGTCACAAAGCCAATGTCCGGGCTCCTGGAAAGTGGGCTGGGCCTAGAGCCAAGGAGGGTGGGCAGGAGGGCTGGGGCAGGCCGGCCCTGGGCAGGGAACCAGGCCTCTGGCCATACAGGGACCCAGGGCACCCAGGTTCCCAGAAAGCCAACTTCCATAGTAGCCAGAATAATTGTGGGCCCCTACAGGGACTGGATGACCAGAGGAGCTGATACAGCTCTAGCTGGCGGGGTCTGGGTTTGCAGCCAGTGACGAGAGATCTAGAGACTTCAGCGGGGCCAAGAATGGTGGGCTGTGGAGAAGCCAGGGGATGAGGCCCAGGAGGAGAGGAGGCCAGGAGGGGAGGAGGACCTGGAGGGGAGGAGGATCTGCAGGGGAGGAGGACCAGGAGGGGAGGAGGACCAGGAGGGGAGGAGGCCAGGAGGGGAGGAGGACCAGGAGGGGAGGAGGACCAGGAGGAGAGGAGGACCAGGAGGGGAGGAGGATCTGCAGGGGAGGAGGATCTGGAGGGGAGGAGGGCCAGGAGGGGAGGAGGGCCAGGAGGGGAGGAGGACCAGGAGGAGAGGAGGACCAGGAGGGGAGGAGGATCTGCAGGGGAGGAGGATCTGCAGGGGAGGAGGGCCAGGAGAGGAGGAGGATCTACAAGGGAGGAGGACCAGGAGGGGAGGAGGATCTGCAGGGGAGGAGGACCAGGAGGGGAGGAGGACCAGGAGGGGAGGAGGCCAGGAGGGGAGGAGGACCAGGAGGGGAGGAGGACCAGGAGGAGAGGAGGACCAGGAGGGGAGGAGGATCTGGAGGGGAGGAGGATCTGGAGGGGAGGAGGGCCAGGAGGGGAGGAGGGCCAGGAGGGGAGGAGGACCAGGAGGAGAGGAGGACCAGGAGGGGAGGAGGATCTGCAGGGGAGGAGGATCTGCAGGGGAGGAGGACCAGGAGGGGAGGGGGGCCAGGAGGGGAGGAGGACCAGGAGGGGAGGAGGCCAGGAGGGGAGGAGGACCAGGAGGGGAGGAGGGCCAGGAGGGGAGGAGGACCAGGAGGGGAGGAGGACCAGGAGGAGAGGAGGACCAGGAGGGGAGGAGGATCTGGAGGGGAGGAGGGCCAGGAGGGGAGGAGGGCCAGGAGGGGAGGAGGACCAGGAGGAGAGGAGGACCAGGAGGGGAGGAGGATCTGCAGGGGAGGAGGATCTGCAGGGGAGGAGGACCAGGAGGGGAGGAGGGCCAGGAGGGGAGGAGGACCAGGAGGAGAGGAGGACCAGGAGGGGAGGAGGCCAGGAGGGACTGGGTTAGCTTCCTTCTCTCTGGCCCTCGCTGATGACCCCTGATGTCCTTCTACTCTCTCCCACCATTACAGGGGGAAGTGTGCCTTCATGTAACCCCTGAAGTAACCTCATCCTCCCCGTCCTGTTCCCCAGGTTCTCGGACTCCCTGGAGCAAAAGAGCTGGCAGGCACAGGTGACAGAGTTCAAGGCTCTCTGGCAGGCAACTGAGGTGGAACGGGACCGGCTCACGGAGTTCGTCACAGTCCTGCAGAAGCGGTAACGCATGGTGCTCAGGGACCCGCTCTCATGGGCCTACGCCGGTTAGGGGTGGACAGCCTGGCGCAGGGCATCCTTGTGGGGCAGGGTCGGGGTTCGTCCGTGACTCGGTCCACCTCACTGGAGAGGTTGGCTCCCACAGTGTCTGTCCAGGACATTCCCAGACACAGCTCGTGTCCCCACCCGAGTGCCCCACAACCTTGAGGCCCTGTTGTCACTCTGTGGTTTGCCCCGTCCCGCGGGACTGGTGCAGGCCGGTGGGCGTGGGGTGGGTGGAGGTCTGAGGGGAGAGACTCTCTGGAGTAGTTAAATCAGTCAAATCAACCAGCAGTGACTCACATCTATGGCACTGTCCTGGGCACCCTGGGCGGCTAGTCCAAGGTCTGGAATTATCAATACAAAGAAGAAGAGAGCCGCTGACCGGGAAGCTGAGCCCTCCCTGGAGAGGGCGAGGGAAGGGTGTGGCCGAGGCAGTGGACCAGGAGCTGTGGTTTTCTCCAAGGGCTTGTTGACAGGTTTCCATTGAGATAAATCAGGGCTCCTCACTCAAGTGACCCTTTTGGCAGGAAATGCAGGTGTTCAGGCCAACACATGGCCTAACCATGTGACCTCCTCAGTGAAAATATAAAGCACACCACTGAGCTTCTCCCCTAACAGGCCATATCACATGTCAGTCAGGGCTCCTTGGTGACAGGCAATAGAAACCAATTCCGGCCAAGTGAAGAGAAAGGCAGACATTTGGAAGGTGCTGGCATGCTCCGAGGCACAGAGAAGGAGAGAAGCCCGAGAAGGTCCAGGAACCCTGGAGGCAGGAACCTTGGGTGGTCTCCCCCAGGCCACTGGAGCGGGGAAGGCCTGATGGCTTTCAGTTCTAGTGCCCGTGGGGTCTGGGAGAGACGGTCTAGCTGGCCTGGGTGTCCCTGGTGTCCCTCTCTGGACAAGGCCAGACTCCTTGACTGGAAGTACCTCCAGGGGCTCACCGATGGGGGAGGAGCAGTTTGCCAAAGAGAAGAAAAGAATACAGTTACCAAAGGAGGTAGGGATGCTGGGAAGTGGTCAGCGCTGCCCCCCACCTCCGCAGTGAGAGTGCTCAGCGTTCATTGCTGCCTTCTCCCGTAGTGTCATACGCAGGGAGCCCCTGGTTTTCAGACACACACAGGTCTATGAGAAAAGTAACAGCGACTCCTTCTCTATAATGGGCGGTACAAGCCTCTGGTCTACCAGGTGGACGCTCCATTCAGGCTTTCTCTCCTGCTTCCTCTGACCTGCACCTGAATTTGGGGGGGGGGTTGTGAACCAAGGTGACTCAGTTATCTATTTCTGGACTGAAAAAAGCACCGCAAATGTAGCGGCTTCAAACCCAGTGGTTTGTTTTTTCTCATGATCCTGTGGGTTGCCTGGATGATTCTGCTCCACGTAACCAGCCAGAATCACTCGCAGGCCCACTCAGCTGGAGCCCAGCGGGGGCGCCTCGGTTCTCCTTACGTGGCCTCTCCGTCCCTGTGGCGTCTCGTCTTCCAGGGCGTCTCCATGCAGAGCTGGGATTAGGGTGACCCAGGGCTCATGGTTCAAGGGGGCACTCCCCTGTCATGCCCATGTGACTCTGTCTCAGCCAATACCCTTGACCTTATGGGATCTTATGCCACTAAATAGGTCTCTTTTCCAAAAGCCTGTAGTTTTCTTTGTCTGTGACTTCCATCTGAGAATTTGTGTTTGAACAGTAAAGCATAATATGTTCTCATTTTTGCAATATTTGGAAATATTTTGATCGTCGGCGATTAATATTTTCTGTTTGGCATGATTTTTTCTTTGCTTTCTTTTTCTTCCTCCTTCTCCTGGATAGTGTTGGATGGATCAAGTTTTATTTCCCCCTCTTGTATACAAGTCGGAAACTTAAACGTTCTAGCTCCGTTCTTCTAGGGCTTACCCTTCACATTTAACACCAAACTCAAAGTCTCAGGTCAGTGGGTTTTTCCATTGTCACTAGAATACATTCAGAACGCGTTGACTGCGGTTTCCCAACGTGCGTCTTTTGTGTTACTGTTTTCTAAAATTTCTCTTCTGCGTTCTTTTTTTAAGCCCCCTGAAACGAACCCTCCACAGCTGTCTTGTTAAAGAGCAGCCAGGATTCACTTACTTTTGCCAACGTGCTCGAAAACGTCTTCTCGCTGTTGCCTCTTGGGTCTCAACCTTCCCTTTGGGCTCGGTTTTCTTTTACTGCAGTGGTCCTTTATTTAGTCCAGCGAGGCCACGCGAAAGGCAACGTCTGAGTCTTTGTTTATTTTTAAATGTCTCTGTTATGCCTTTCTCCAGGGCGAGACTAGAATTGGACCTGGAGTTCTAGAAAGGTGGGAATTTTTTTTCTCAGCCTGTTAACTTCACGCATCCACTTGTTGCTTTAAAAGAAATGTGTTGTCTGCCTGACCAGGCGGTGGCGCAGTGGATAGAGTGTCGAACTGGGATGCCGAGGACCCAGGTTCGAGATCCCGAGGTCGCCAGCTGGAGCGCGGGCTTGTCTGGTTTGAGCAAAAGCTCACCAGCTTGGACCCAAGGTCGCTGGCTCCAGCAAGGGGTTACTCGGTCTGCTGAAGGCCCACGGTCAAGGCACATGTGAGAAAGCAATCAATGAACAACTAAGGTGTCGCAATGCGCAATGAAAAACTAATGATGCTTCTCATCTCTCTGTTCCTGTCTGTCCCTGTCTATCCCTCTCTCTGACTCTCTCTCTGTCTCTGTAAAAAAAAAAAAAGAAAGAAAAAGAAAGAAATGTGTTATCAGTTTGCTGTTACTTTGTAGATGTGTCCTTGCTCTCTGGCTGCTTCTTCAGAGATCCTCTTTGTCTCTGGCATTTTGAAGTCTTGCTTTGATGTGTGGAGGTATTTCATTGCATTTTCCCTACTTAGGAATTAGTGTGCTCTGCAGTCCGCGGACTTCCCTCTCTCTGTTGCCTTTCCTCGCCCACATTGCCCGCATTCTTTTCATCTAAAATTCCTAGTCAACATGTCTTAGGTCTTCTTATCCTTTCTTCCACTCTTCTGTTTTTTAAATGGATTTTAGAGAGAAGAGAAAAGAGAGAGAAACATTGATCTATATTGTTCCACTTATTTATGCATTCACTGGTTGATTCTTACACGTGCCCTGCCTGGGAATCAAACCCGCAACTTTGGCAGACAGGATGACGCTCTAACCCACTGAGCTAACTGGCCAGGGCTTTTTCTTCCACTCTGAAATGTTCTTCATATTTTGGGCTAATTCCTGGGTGGTTTCTTCAGACCCGGTCTTCTGGTTTACTCAGACTCTTCAGCGGCACTGCATCTGTGTGACACTCGTTTTAATAGCTGTATTATTTTTTTTTCTAGCTATCCTTTATATGTGTGTGAAACCCCCTGTTCTCTCTCTTACAGCATTTGTCCTTTCATTAAGATTTCTTGCCTTTCCCTTTTAATAATCTTAAACGTGGTCCCTTTAAAGTTGCTTTGTCATCTTCGTTATCTAGGATGCCAAGTAACACCCAGTGACTTCCCCTTGCTGTGAATTACCTCCCGCTATGGTCTGTAGTTTTGTGAGCTTTGCTTCTGTACGTTTCTTTCTTTATCGTGGGAGTTCTTAGGTCATGAAAGTGCTCCTCCGGAATCGTTTCGCTTTTGTTCCTGCGCAGCGTTGGGGGTTTCATGGTCTCTGGTTGGCAGTTGATGCGAATGGATTGGTTTAGGATTTCCTGAACACATGAGAGCTGGCCTTGTTCTCAATTTTCTCGTAATGGGCGCTCTGCCCCCACCCTGCCCCCCACTGAGGCCCTGGTCGACTGCAAGCTTCCTTCCCTCTTCCCTGGCGCGCAGATGAAGACTGTCTCGGTCCTTTTATCAGAAACAAGGCCCTCTTGTAGGGTTTCCAGAATTATGCAGAGGACTCACTGGCTGCCTTTTCTGAGCCCAAGTTTCTGTCTTTGGCCCTCACACTGGCGTTAAAACCCCTGAGTTATGCTATTGGAAGTTTTATTAGTTGTACTGTGACAAATGAATCCTTACTTATTGCAAAAAGCCTCCTTTCCCAACCTCCGATTTCCCGTTCTCCATAGAAAAGCACTGTCAGAACTTCCAAAATGTCTTCTTTGCACATCCCAATAATATGTATGCATTATGTGTCTATATGTATACATATGTGCACAAATATACCTATGTATTATTAAAAGACAAACTCCCACTAGACACATCTTGACACTTTTGTGGGAGTATATCACTATCATAAATTTCTAATGGGAATTGCTGAGTCACAGAACATGCACATTCAAAATGTTCACAAAAGGCCCTGGCCGGTTGGCTCAGCGGTAGAGCGTCGGCCTGGCGTGCGGGGGACCCGGGTTCGGTTCCCGGCCAGGGCACATAGGAGAAGCGCCCATTTGCTTCTCCACCCCCACCCCCTCCTTCCTCTCTGTCTCTCTCTTCCCCTCCCGCAGCCAAGGCTCCATTGGAGCAAAGATGGCCCGGGCGCTGGGGATGGCTCCTTGGCCTCTGCCCCAGGCGCTAGAGTGGCTCTGGTCGCGGCAAAGCGACACCCCGGAGGGGCAGAGCATCGCCCCCTGGTGGGCAGAGCGTCGCCCCTGGTGGGCGTGCTGGGTGGATCCCGGTCGGGCGCATGCGGGAGTCTGTCTGACTGTCTCTCCCTGTTTCCAGCTTCAGAAAAATACAAAAAAAAAAAAAAAAAAAAAGAAAAAAAATGTTCACAAATAATGGCAAATTGTCCTGTTAAAAGGAATCAATTTACATTCCCACCACTAATGTGAACTACGGACCATTTCCTCCCCATACCCTCCCCTATACTAAGTTTTATCAACGGTTAACATTTTTGCCAGACTGGAAAGGAACACTAATATCTCGCTGTTTTTTCCTACTTTGCTATAACCAGAAGTAGGATGAGCGTATTCTTCACGTGTTTGTGGCCTTTTATGCGTTCTTTCTGTCAACTACCTTTTTTATCTTATTGTACATTTTTAGTGACTTGTTTCTATTTTTTTCTTTACATCTCTAAAGAGCTCTTTATAAATTATGTATAAAGTATCATGTTGATAATGTGTAATATTGATCTTCAAAGAGACCTTGTATCATTTGTATTAAATTAATCCCTGGGTAGGGGAACCTTCTTATCTGAGTATCTTTATGCTAGAAAGCCCAGTGGTCATACGAAATGACCGCTGTTCTAGATATTATAAATTGTAATTAAAATGATTTGTGCAAAGGTGTCTGCTAATTCAAACTGAATTACCCAGGGCAGGCGGCGAGAACGCCCCTTTGCTTACTGCCCCACGGGGTTTCCCCCTTCTACTTGCTTAATTGCTTAAAGTAGAGTGCAGTGAAGGAAACCACTGGCGGTACATTTCTTAAGAGCCACCGCTAGCTCAATAAATAAAGGTGATTTAAATAATAAAATGTTAATTCACATGTCAAAGATCTCTTTGTACACAACATTTCTTGTGTAGATCTTTCCATCATTTTTAAGCTCACCTTGCAGAGGACCATCAATTATTTTTAATTTTACGTCCGTTCTTTCACGAACTCTTGAACAGGCAACATAAAGTTGACCGTGTCTAAATGCAGGCTCAGGTAAAAAAATGCCAACACGCTTAAGCGTTTGGCCCTGAGACTTATTGATGGTCATAGCAAAGGCAAGTTTTACAGGAAATTGTCTACATCTCAATTGAAACGGCAACCCTGTTTGAGATGGAGCCAAATCAATTCTTGGAATGACATGTATTTCACCTTTAGAGGAGCCAGTCAAAGACTTAGCTATTATGACATTATTTTTCAATTGGAGAACCTCTAGTCTTGTACCATTGCAAAGACCCCTTTTGGTGTTAAGATTTCTTAACAGCATAATAATTGCTCCAATCTTTAACCTCAATTTGTGAGGTGGCATGCCAGAAGGCGGGACTATTTGAATGCCGTGGCAACTTCACCCCATTGGCTAGTACAGTTACGCAAGCAACCAATAAGCTATCGGCAACAAACAGACACTTAAGCCACATATAATAAAGAAGCCTCCCAACAGTTATAGTCCTCATGAAAGCAAAATTTTTAATGTCAAAACATTCATTCACTAATGACTTGATTACTTAATAGTTGTCACTTCACATTGTCACTCAGTCCGTTTGGTCAAACTCCCCAAAATAGAATGAAAATCCATTACAAACTAAAAAGGGCAAATTGTTAAAAATATTTAGAGTTTCACGAGCATGATGCACATGGTGTTGGGGAGCTGTTAGGACCACACTCAAAGCCATTAACAAATGAGGGTCTAGCTGCATTAGCTCAGCCCATGACTGAAGAAGGAAAAACTCACTGAGAACAAAGACCAGCCAAAAGAGAAGAATCACAACACCAGTGGGTCTGGAAGTTCTCGAGTGGGACTGAACCCTTTCCACAGGCAGAGGGGCGGCCTAGGCTGGGCCACATGGTAGCGTGAGTAGGATCAGGCTTCATGCGTGTTTGCAGGAGAAGCCATCGGGCCTGCTGATGAATCGGATGCTGAAAGCCACGAGGAAGAAAGAGAAGGCAACAATGACTCCCTGGCTTTCTGGCCAAGCAACTGCCACCTG
The DNA here is from genome assembly GCF_036850765.1 of Saccopteryx bilineata. Classification (NCBI taxonomy): domain Eukaryota; kingdom Metazoa; phylum Chordata; class Mammalia; order Chiroptera; family Emballonuridae; genus Saccopteryx; species Saccopteryx bilineata. The sequence continues at coordinate 11,118,798 of NC_089499.1, forward strand.
AGTGATGGTGACATTTATCAAGATAGGCACATTTATCAAGAGAAGGGGAGAAATCCAGACTTTGGTTGTTCCTAAATCTTGTGTGAATTCATGACGTGCTTTAGCGTTTTATAGGATGTTTGCTGTAAGTTTCTTTTAGTATTCCCCCATCACAAATGGACTACAAACTTAAATGGAATACAAGCATTAACGGAAGAGGTAACAGGCAAATAAAAAGCGCCTGTCCCGCAGATAACTAGTCCCTGTCTGCTACTTAGTCCTCTGCTTCAGTTCACCCTGAATTACATTAGCATTAATATTTATTTGTTCTTAAATTTTTAATACTATAAATTTTAAAATCAGGTCATTTGTTATACACAATCTTCTGCTACTTTATTTCACTTAGTAACAGATCGCAGACATTCTTCACATCAGTACAGATTTTTTATGCTTACGGAGTATTTTATTTGTGTTAATCCACTACGATTTATTTACCATTTCTTCACATAAGGGTATTATATGGATTCTTGAGGCACGTGCTTTTCCCCACCATCCTATGACTTGGAGATCTGTCTGTGTCTGTACAGATACCTAGCTCGACTTCATCTTTCCTCATTGCTAGAACAGTGTTGGCCAGCAGAACTTCTGTGATGAGGAGTTCTATACTCTTGTGCTGGCCAATGAAGTAGTCATTAGCGCATGTGGCTTTTCTTTTTTTTTTTCTAAGCAAGAGAAACACAGACAGACAGAGAGAGGGACAGATAAAGACAGACAGGCAGGAAGGGAGAGAGATAAGAAGCATCAATTCTTCATTGAGGCTCCTTAGTTGTTCACTGATTGCTTTCTCATATATGCCTTGACTGGGGTGGGGGTGGGGCTGCAGCTGAGCCAGTGACCCCTTGCTCAAGCCAGCAAACTTGGGCTCAAGCCAGCGACCATAGGGTCATGTCTATGATCCCATGCTCAAGCCAGCGACCCTGCGCTCAGGCTGGTGAGCCTGCACTCAAGCCAAATTAGCCCACACTCAAGCTGGATGAGTCCATGCTCAAGCTAGTAACCTCAGGATTTCGAACCTGGGTCCTCTGCGTCCCAGGCTGATGCTCTATCCACTGCACCATTGCCTGGTCAGGCAGCACACATGGCTTTTGAGCACTTAAACGTGGCTAGTGTGACAGAGGAACTGAATTTTTAATTCTATTTAATGTTCATTAATTTCATTTATATTTATTTTTTATTTAGTGAGAGGAGAAGAGGCAGCGAGACAGACTCCCACATGCGCTCTGACTGGGGTCCACTCAGAAAGTCCACTAGGGAGTGATGCTCTGCCCATCTGGAGCATAGCTCTGTTGCTCAGCATCTGAGCTCTTCTTAGCACCTAAGCTGGAAGCCATGGAGTCATCCTCAATGCCTGGGGCCAACTCGCTCCAATCGAGCCATGGCTGCAGGAGGGGGGAGAGGAGAGAGAGAGAGAGAGAGAGAAGCAAGAGGGGGAAGGGTGGAGAAGCAGATGGGTGCTTCTTCTGTGTGCCCTGACTGGGAATCGACATCCACATGCTGGGCCAACTGGCCAAGGATAATTTTAATTTAAATACCTACACATGGGCATTATGCTGGCAGCCACTGGGTTGAACAGCACAACTCTCTCATATTCCATCATATTCCATGCTGTGAATATGCTACCACTTACTCTGTCTTTACCCTATTAATGGACCTTTATGTTGTCTGAGGATTTTTGCTTTTGCAAATAAAGTTTCAAGGAACATGCTTGAACAAGTTGTATTAAGAGGTGCTGTATACTGTGTTCGTATACTGTTTTGTGTTAGTTAGTTGTATACTTTTCAAGATTGTCACCGTTCGGTTTCTTCTGGACTCTTCCCAAGGTGCAAAGACCACTTCCAACACTCAATTTCCTGGCGGCCACTCTGATCCGCATGTGTATATGTAACCTTTGCCTGGGCCAAATCTCAGGGAGTCCTAGCCTTCTAGCTGAGCCTCTAGTATCACCAGAGTCTCAAACGCCACACCGAGCCGCAGGAAGGGCCTTACCCCAAGCCCCAGCCACATTCAACAAGTCCTTCATGTGAAATAACCAAATAACAAGGTCTTCAAGGTCCAGGAATTCATGAAAAGCACATAGAAAATAACGATAATAATCACCACAAATAATGTTAAACACAAAGCGATCACTCTCCAAGAGAAGCAACAATTAAGGAAACCTAACCATTACCTTCCTAAGATAACGCCCTGTGGTGGACAGGATTTTGCATCCCATGCCCCTCACTCCCTGCTGTTGTGCTTGTGAATACTCTATATTATATGGCCAAAGGGACTTTGCAGACGTAATTATCATCGCGGACCCTAAAATAGGAAGATTATCCTGGATTACCAGGGATGGCTCAATTTAATCACTGACTGAGCCCTGAACAGCAAAGAAATTTCTCCATCCGGGGTCTGTCAGAGAGATGCTGCAGAAGCCAGAGAGGGTCACGGCGTGATAAGGTATTGCTCTGGCTTTAAAGATAGAGTGGCCACGTGACCTCTTAACGGTGATGACCCGGCCAACAACTACCTGGAAACCAGGACCTCAGTCCTTCCATTGCAACTGAATCATTCCAACAAACCTGCACAAACCTGGAAGCAGAGTCTCCCCCAAACCTCCAGGTAAGAGCGCAGGTCAGTGAGCACCTGGATTCTGGCCTGTGGAACCTGGAGCAGAGACACCACCAGAGCCTGCCGAGCCCTCTGACGTACAGAACTGTGCGGTAATAAATCTGTGTCATTCTAAGCTGTTATATGTTTGTGGTCGTTTGTTACCACAGCAATAGAAAATGAACACACCGCCTAATATTCATTCATTCAGCCAAAACATGGCAATATAACCACATTGGGAGGTGCAGAGGTGATTCTGTTTGGTAAGGGGAGAGTATCAAAATAAAACTAAATGCCTGCGTTGCACGGCAGGAAGTCAAAAGATTATATGGAAACCTCAAAAGTAGCAGCATAAGCATCTGTGGAAATAAGGCAGGAAACAGTCAAAACAGCTGCTAAAAGTCATAGAAGTGGTTGCTTCTGGACAGCAGGGATTGGGAGCGAGGAGGAGTTGGGGGAGTGCAGACCTTTTCATTTTAAGCCTCGGAGGGAACAGTAGGGTTTTAAAATGCATGTGCCTGTGTTACTGCCACCAAAGTTAAGAACAGCCCCTGGGAGATGTGCCCAGATCTGCGAGAGCCGGGGGCAGGCGGGCGGGGGCGCGCCGGCCCGCGGGGCGCCAGGGCGCGTGGCAGCCCCTCCGTTTGGTTCCCAGGGTGGAGGACAGCAACAGCAAGCTGCTGGAATCGGAGCGGAGGCGGCGGGAGGAGCGGCAGCGCGCTGTGCTGCTGGAGCAGCACCTGGGGAAGATGCGCCTGGAGCCCGGGAGGACGGAGGCCGCTCAGCGCGCAGCCGCCAGGGGCAAAGCAGGTAGGAGCTGGTGCGCGGCGTTGGGGGGGGGGGGGGGGAGGAAGGACGGACGCCTGCGGCTAATGGAGGAGCCAGTCAGCATCCCCGGGAGGGGAATGTGGGCAGCAGAGGCCTCCATCAGGGTGGGGCTGTGCCTGCCCCTGCTGCTGGGTGTCCTCTCCTGGCTGCCTAGCCAGACCCGGGAGCCCCAGAGTGCCATCGCCCCAGGTGGTCCTGGCCCAGCTCACCTGGGAGCCCATAGTGTAAGGTGGCAGTGCCCTCCCTGAGTGTCCTCAGCCACTGCCCCCAGCCCTCTGTTCTGAGCTGGCTTGGGTCGTGGGGCAAAGCTGGTCTGCTGGGGGGTGGGGGTGCCGTGGCTGACCAGCAGGGAGCCCCCTCCTGCAGCAGCCTCTCCACGCACTTGGGGACTGGGCTCCTCTGTCGTGTGCTCCCTCGTCCTCCACACTCAGCTTCCACCTCCTGGTCTAAGGTGCCTGCTTCGGGGTCCACCAGCAGCGGAAGGGGAGAAGGGAAGGGGATGACCTGCTCCTTGGCTTTTAAGGGAGTGACCCTAAAGTCGCTGCTGTCACTTCTGCTTTCCTCGCCTGGCCCAGACCCTAGTAAAGTAAGAGGTTACTGCTCTAATAATGGTGGTTCTCAAGGGGCAGCCTCCAGACCAGCGGCGTTAGCACCTTGTGGGGCTGGGGCCCACCGGGGGTGCGGGATGTCAGAGCCAGAGCCCTTCTGGGGTGGCCGACCCCCCAGGGAGGAAGGGTCTCCAGTGGGAGGGGCTGGGCCTTCCTCCTTCCAAGGTCCGCATCTTGCCCCCTCGAGACACTGGAGTGGAGGTGCTGCCCCCTGCCCTGCCTCTCAACTCCCCAGAACTCCCCTCCCTCCCTCCGCCTAGGACTCTCAGACCTCTGTTTCCAGCCCCGAGGAGAGGAGAGGAGAACGGGAGACACAAAGTGGGAACTGTGCCCAGCTCCCTTCTCTCACCAGCAGGGCCAGGGCTCACGGGGCCTTCCAGGTGCTGCTGGGAATCCAGGCTGACGAAGAGTCCGGGGCTGAGCCCTGCTGGCCCTCCTGGGCCTCACACCCCTCAGGGCGTGGTGTCTCCAGGCTTTAGGCTCCCCTCCTGCTGACCATGGCAGGAAAAACCATCTAGACAGTGAAGGGCAGCTCCACGTGGCCTCTGACACCTGCTGGCCTGTGACGCGGCAGAGCCGCGCTCCTCGGTGGAGCATGGCCCAGCCCCCAACCTGTAAAGGTGGAGGCCTGGTTCTGGGATTCGGTCCGTCACACACCAGCTCCAGTCCCGTGAAGGAGAGAGGCGAGAACAAGTAGGGCAGTGAAAGACGTGATAGGTTAGAGATGGAGGCAGGTGCTATGGCTCGAAGCAGAGGAAGGAGACAGGTGGTCTGAGAGAGCAGCTGTTTTCTATGTGGTGGCCAGCGAAGACCTCCTGACCAGCTGACATCTGAGCAGAGATGGTAGAAGTGGGAGGAAAGGAGACATACTGATACCTGAGCAAGAGCAGGTGCAAAGGCACTGCGCCGGGAGCTTGGCTGGAGGCCTGGAGGAGCAGCAAGGAGGCGGCAAAGCCGGAGCAAGTGAGGGCTGAGGTCAGAGAAGCCAGGAGTGCTAAGAAACAGAATCACATGCTATAGAGTCTTGAGGGCCAAGTGTGAATGCATTCAGGCCTCACTAAGTTCTAGAGGCGAGAACTATTATTCTCTTGTCATAAATGAGGAAACCAGCTCAGAGAGGTTGATGGTTTACCCGAGGCCACACAGCAGGGTGTGAAAGCCAGGTCTGCTGATGCCAGGTGATTTCCCCTGAGCCACACCGCCCTGAGAACCTCACTGCTTTTGAGGCCTCTCAGCACAGAGCATTTCTGATGCTATCATAGTGCCCGAGTTTCCCACTGGTTGGGCTTGGATTTCTTTTTCTCGGAGCATTCTGTGGTTCCTGACCCCAGCCACCCTGGACCCTCTGTATGTGTGTATGGAGCTGCTGGCCAGGATGGGGACTGGAGGGGGGCACCCTGTGGTATGAGGTCATCAGATGAGGCGACTGCCTAGACTCAAGCTCAACCTGTAGGCCAGACCTGAGGCCTGGCCACCTTCTGGAAACTTGTAAAGTAGAAAGATGGACAGAGGATTGAGAGGAACCACCTTGCTACAAAGTCAGCTATAGTAGAGACCAACGCCAGTTTCCAGGGGAATGAAGAGCAGGTATCCTGGAGGACTTCTGGGGGGAGGCAAGCCTCGTCCTGCACTTCGAAGGAGGTATCCTGTTTCAACAAGGGGGAAAGCAGGAAGTAGGCAGCAGAGGGAGGAGAAGGAAAGTGTTACCACAGGGCCATGGCCTCATCACGGAAAGTGGATGCTACTGCCCCACAGGTCTGTTCACCTCTAACACCAGGCACAACCCCAGTGGGAGCGAGAGGAAGGCCCCGTCTTTCACCCAACTCTCCAGCATGCCCGTGGAGTCCCAGACGGAGGAGCTGACCACCAGGTGCCCCCTGCCCTGCCTTCCCGAGGGTGGCGTTGTCTGGGTGGAGGGGCTTCGATGGGCAGAAAGATCACATCCCTCCCCTTTGACTTCTTTTTGCCCAGAAGGCTGGTCCTGCTGAGCCGTGGTTTTTTGGCCGTAGTTCAGTGATGGGCCATCAGGAAGCAGAGTGACTCAGCCATGCCCCTGATAACCCCAAAGCCCTAAGAGAAGTTTTGTTAAACATGGGTTGCTGAACCCACTTTTCTCGCTCAGTTAAACCTCTCAATCAAGTTCAGTGATGGGAAAGGAAGGAAGGGGAGCCTCTCTCAATTAGTACCATCCTTAGGACAGCCAACATTTTGGGGAGCTACCTGGAACCAGGGCTGTGGGAGGGCCCAGAGAGGAGTCCCACATGGTATTCCCCCCAGGGGTCCGCGGGTGGTGGGACGGGTCAGAGAGAGCCTGTGCCTGAGAAGCAGCCACACTGACAGTCCCACCCCGGGGCCACTGTGCACAATCACGCGCAGACGCACGCACGCCGGCTCGGGCCTCACTGAGCCCTCTCTCCGTGTGGTCCACAATCACGCGCACACGCACGCACGCCGGCTCGGGCCTCACTGAGCCTCTCTCCGTGTGGTCCACAATCACGCGCACACGCACGCACGCCGGCTCGGGCCTCACTGAGCCCTCTCCGTGTGGTCCACGATCACGCGCACATGCACGCACGCCGGCTCGGGCCTCACTGAGCCCTCTCTCCGTGTGGTCCAGGCTGGCCATCCAGGTGGAGGAGAATGAAGTGCTGAAGGCTGCCCTGGACAGTGCCCTGCGGGGAAAGGAGGAGGACTTCCGAGTGTACCACGATACCCTGGACCAGGTGAAAGGGGTCTTCCTGGACGCCCTGAGGCAGCAGAAGGCAGACAAGCACTAGGATGGCGGCCCCGTGTCACCCTAGGTCGACGGGGCAGCCAGCTCCGCCCCTGCTCCTGGAAGAGGCTCCCTGTGGTAGCAGAGTCAGCAGAGCAGGCCAGGAGGGCAAAGCAGAGGCCCTGGCAGAGGCCTGCAGGGGCCCCTGGGCAGGCGTGGCCGCAGCCGCGGAGAGGCCCAGCAGCCTGCACGGCATCAGCGAGAGCTTTGGGACAAGCTGCGGACAGACGCCGTCTCACGGACAGGTGCCCATGGCCTGTGCTAGGGCCCAGCTGGAGCCCTGCGTGCCCACAGGACGTCATGTGCATAGGAGAGCCCTCGTGCTCTGGGCTGGGAGCATCCCCCAGCCCCAGCCCCCCCCTCGCCAGGGCACCCCTGTACCCCAGGGCTCCATCTGTGGCCATCCCCACCCTCTGCAGACTTGGGGCCACCTGATTGGCCCACTCCTCAGGGCTCTTCCTTAGATGCAGACCCTCGGACTTGTAATAATAATGATAATGTTCAGAATCGCTGTAGCTCCCAGTGAGTGAGCATCTGCGGAAACCGGCTCCAGCTACTCACCTTGTTTTACACACGAGGAGACTGAGGTTCACAGAAAGAAGTTGAGCTAATATTTAACCCTGCCCTGCCTGACTCCAGAAGCGGGGCCCTCCTGTGAAGCAGAGCAGCCAGAGTAGGTGAGCCCACCCAGCTGCTGGGCAGGGCCCCCCCAGCCAGTCACTCCAAGAAGCACTTCCGTTTGCTCCCCAAGGCTGCAGCTGGTGGCTGGGGGGGGGGCAGAGGGCAGAGGTGGGGCTGGGCTGCAGCTTCGGGCCAAGTCCAGGCAACGGCATGATGCCCCCCTCTCCCTGCAGCACAGGGGTGAGCTGGGCGGGGCGCCGCTGTAGGGGAGCCCCCGGGCCTGACCCCAGACACCCTGGCCACATAGATATAGACACACACAAATTCCCAGACCTGGGAACACCCACTGCAAATGTCCACACGCGTACCCGCGGACAGGCCTGTGCACACATGGGCTTGTGTGCGGGTGTGGACGCACGTTCCCACACATAAAAACCTCCCTGTGTCACTTGCGCAGTGACTCACAAACTTGGGAGCACAGACTATGAAACCACCCCTCCCCAGGGGACACCATGTAGGGCCCCTGTCGGCTCAGGTCCTGCCCCAGGTGTATGGCTGTGGAGGGACCCTGTGCTGAACCCCCAGTTGGGGGCCTTGAGCCTTCCAGGGGTGATACAGGCCTAGAGATCCCCCAGCAAGGGCAGTGGAGGCCACCAGGATGAAGAGAGGAGTCTGACGGGTCCTGGGGGTCCCGGGGGTCCCGGGGAAGGAAAAGCTTTTCTCTGATTCCTGGTGAAGAGAAATGGCCAGACAGAGCGAGAGGGAGGACCTGTGCTAGGAGGGGACAGTGTGACATGAGGAATGGGCCAAACGCAGTTGGAACCTCAGGTCGAGTAGTTGGGACCTTCACCTGCAGGCAAAGCAGAGTCCCCGAGGTGATCTGAGTGTGTGGGGTGCAGGCTCTGGCCCTCAGCGGAGTCCCTGGGAGAGAGACGCAGGCATAAGAGCAGCCATCATTCTTCAGGGGTAGACAGAGTGGCAGGGGTCCCTCCGGGTGGGGGTGGAGGGTGGAGGTGGAGGGTGGAGGTGTGCAGGCTCGCGTGGCTCACACCCTCACCACTCCAGGCTGGTTTTGCTGCTCTTTCTGGCTCAGGACTGGGTCTGAGGGAGGAAGGGGCATCGGTCACAGGGTCTGAACAGGGGGTGCATGGGGCCTGTCTCGTTCTCCACTCATCAATGTTACTTAACCTCCCTGAGCTTCCCAGTCCTCATCTGTGAAATGGGGACAATAATAAAACCCTCCCTCCAGGGAGGGTGTCAAAGGATAACATTAGGCTGATTATTAGCTTGCTGTTTACTTCTGAACAAGGGACATGCATCCATAGACTGATTTTGGTCCACAGAGATAAAAACAGAATTTATGTAAGAAAGAAAGGGAGGGGGGAGGCAGCCAGGCATAATGAATCTAGTCGGCACACTTGGGGGTAAACTGTTGGCGTCTTGCAGAGATCAGTCCGGGCATTCAGTTCTTGCTTAGGCCAGAGGGGAGTATAAAGACAACGGTTTCATTGTACAGGTTCGGCGGGCATTGCTGAGAGCTTTGCGGGGGAGCGGCGGGCCAGGGGTCCCTGTCGCGCCTGCTGGCCCCTGCCTTCAACACCCCTGCTTAGTCAGACCAGGTCTGCTCCGTTCCCGTGGGAATCTCTTCTCAGGCGTCCCTGAGTTAAAAACTGTCAAGTGCTGGCACGCAATAAGCTCTCAGTAAACATGAGCCTCAGTATTGTCTCCATTAGTTCAATAGATCAAACCACTCCCTGCCCCAGGCACGGGGGTCCCAGGTGAGGCAGACTCGGTCCCTGAGCTCCAGGAAGTCCAGGCCACCATCCACTGAGCGGGGCCGTTTGTCAGGGTCCATGAGCGCCAGCTGCACGCCCGCCTCCTGGGTGGTCAGACTTGCTCCCGCTGTCAGGAGAGTCTGTGCAGTCAGGGAGGCCGGGGACAGGGCCCTGGAGCTGCAGGGTACAAGCGAGGCTGGGGGTATGGACTGCAATGACATCGTGTGGTGCCTCAGAGCCTCCGCCTTCCCTGCCGCAGCCCTCAGTCTCATCGCCAGCTCTGGGTGGGGAGGGGGCTGTCGATGTCTTCGTGGGAGAGCGTGGAAATGGGAGGAGCAGGGAGCAGGATTGAGAGAGAGAGAGAGAGAAAGAGAGAGAGAGAGGAAGGGAGATGGAGAGGGAGGAGAGAGATGAAAGGTATCAACTCCTAGCAGATTCACTTCAGTTATTCACTGATATAGGAGGGCTCAAGACAAGCCAGTGACCCCTTTGCTCAAGCCAGAGACCTCGGGGTTTTGCACCGGGGACCTCAGCGTCCTAGGCTGATCCGATCCCCGGCACCACTGCCAGTGAGGCAAGAAAGGGGCAGGTTTGTTAAGGACTGGAAGGATTGACAGAGAGGCTAAGGACTGGGGCCATGAGGGATCTTACCCAGGTGGGCCAGGTGAGGAGTGGGGCAGCCTGGTCTCCTCAGGTGAGTGCTCATGGCCCCTCCTGAGCAGCACCACCTGTCCCTGGGACCCTGAGGGTGACATTCCCCAACCCTCAGGCAAGTGGGCAGCGGGTGGGCTGGACTTGCCTTCCACAGATGAGAACACCTTGCCTGGAGCCAGTGGGTGGTAGGGGGAGGGGCAGGGACAATCAACGAGGCCTCACGTGAAGACTGTCCCTGGCTGCACCCCAGGCAGGTGCCGCGGGCCTGGCCTCTCAGGTTCCTGCACTGACAGGTGAGACCTGGTTGAGCCATGGGTGTGGCTTGGTCACTGTCCCCCGTAGGGGCCTCTGGGGCACCACAGCTGAGCTAGACAAGACTGCAATGAGGCTCAGGCTGACTGAAGCCCCAACACATTACATTGTCCCCGGATCCCTGCCCCGAACCCCCATATTCAGCGTCCGGGACCAGCATCTGCTCGCCACCCCCTCCACCAGCCAGCCCACCACCGCGCCCCAAGGAAGCCAGCCCTCCCACACCTCCCGAGCCGCATATATACGCACCCACACAGTACCTTCATTACAAACATATGTACACACTCAGTGCAGGCCGAAGACGACACACAACACCAAACATACACACACAGAACCCACACACCACCAGCTCAAAATACAATTACACACGTACGCACCGGGTCCTTTCCCCACATTTTTACTTTGAACAACAACAAAAACAACCTAAGAGAGATGAGAAAGAACTCTGCTCACCCCATCTTTCCTAGTAGTTCTTGTGCCGTTTGTGACCCAGGCCCTTGCGCTGGTCTGACCCCGGTCGGCTTCCTGCCCCTTGCTTTGTGGACCGGCCACACAAGCACTGTCTCCTGCCACCCCTGCGAAGGGGTCACCTGGTGAACATCGACTGCGTGTGAGTCCTGACCCTCTGGGCCTCTCGAGCGAGGGGGTTTCTGCCTCTCCGTGAACAACTCAGAGAGCCAAGCTCTGGTCAAAGCCCTCCAGAGCCCGACATGGTCAGGGCCGGAAGTCTGCTCACGTGCAGCTGAGGGTCTGAGGCTCAGGGAAGAGGTCACAGCCGTGAGGGGCGGCTCAGGTTCACGTGAATCGGCTGAACCTGTGCTCTTCGCTGTGGAGTCCAACTACCCCTTGGACTCCCCTGAACCATTCTCTGGGGGGTGTTTGCCGGCGGCCGCCAGGCTGGTCTCAGCTAGCGCCCGGTGTGGGTGAGCTGGGCTCCCCTCTTGCAGGGCCACAGGAGAAGCGTGGGGCTGACTCAGCTACTTGATCTCCGGGTGTGTCAGTTTCCCTTTCTGTCAACCCCGGCAGATGGTGACACCCTCCCTACAGGCAGTGGTGAGATTAAAGAGCCAGTCCCTGGATGGCCTTAGGACCATGCCTGGCCACTGTGATGGACTTACTCCTAACACCGTGGACTATCTCAGGACCCTGCTCAGGTGTCCCCTGACCCCGACTCCCACAGGACCCCCCCACTCCACCCCACCCCCAGTGCTGGCTTCCTCTAGCGCCCATGATCCCGGCTCAGTCCTCACCCCGCCCCCGCCCCGGGCAGTAACGGCTCCTCACACTTCTCAGAGTCAGAGATGGGTAATGCAGGCCTCTGGTCACGGTAGGGAGTGAGCGCTGGGTCCCCGGCTTCTTCTGGGCCAGCGTGTCTGCAAGCTCAGGTGGAAGCTCGTTGTCGGAAGGCACTGTGGGGGGTGGGGTCTCTCTCCCCTCCCCAGGCCTTTCTCTGGCCCTGGTGGTGCCCCTGCTGGGGGTGGGCAAGCAGCCCCTTCTCCCCTCAGTTGTACCTGAGCCTATGGTTGGGATTGGGATCAGCAGCGGCTCTAAGACCTGTGCTATGATTACAGTCATGCAGCCATTCTAAGCCCAGACTCCAAACCCTGGCCCCTCATGCACATGCATGAACAGTCACCCACAGACTCTGAGCTTCTCATCCCAAAGGGGGACCATCAGGGGTTCCTGTTCTCTCTGGGGGGTTCTGTCAGGTAGGCTGGGCTGAGGCCTTGGCTCCCACCTCACCCTTTTCCCCGGAGGAATCCTAGGTGGTCAGGGACATCGCTGTCTGCCTCCACCCTGCCAAGCAGAGAATGCCAGCCACTCCAAGTGCCCACTCAAGCCTGGTTAAGTGACCCTGCTAATACCCCTCCACCTGGGACAGGACTGGAGTACGGGGGGCCCCCCGCCACATGTCTCATGCCAGTTCCAATCCCACCAGGCAAGTCGGGCCTCCCTCAGGCCTGGTGCCTGGACAGCCAGGACCCTCGGCACGATGAGGTGGACCGGGGCAGGGGGCTCTTGAGAGGCCATGTATAAAGGTGCAGGCCGGAGTTCATGGAGCTGAGCATGGAAGAGTGTGTGTGTGTGTGTGTGTGTATCTGTGGTGGGGGCAGGGATCTCAAACCTAGAGATACCAGCAGAGGCCATCTGGAAGGCTTCCTGGAAGAGGGCAGTTCTGGCTAGCAGTGAGAGGGAGGCACAGACTCTATGGACCAGGGGAGGCAGGTCAAAGTGAGGCCCAGGTGTCCCTGTCCAAGCCACTGTCCACCCCTTCCCCCCCAGCCCCCCCCCCCCCGCCGAGATCCTCCCTGCGGCTCCCTGCGGCCAGCGGCTCTGCAGCGCTCTGTCTGCTCCACTCCGCTCAGCGCCACTCCAGGAAGGCCACCTCCTCCCTGCCCTCCTCCTCCCCCTGTTCCTGCTGTCACCACTCACCGCTCATAGCCTCGAGGGGGTGGGGATCTCACCGTGGCCCCAGAGCCCAGCTGGCTGGACGGACGAGCGGTCGGACGCAGGACCCCGGAGCCCAGAAGTGGGCAGTGTGCCAGGGTCCCTCACAGCCTCCTCAAGGTCAGTGCCGGTCAGGGACGCAGCCACTCTGGGGTCCTTGAGACCTTCGGAGCCCACCTCAGGCTCCTCATCCTAGACCTCAGGTCCCCAAATAGGCTTTTACCCCAGGTGTACCCGAGGCAGGTAGGACCAAGGGACAGGGGGGACCTCTGTGTCCACAAGCTGGCCCAGGTCACAGGGTCTATCAGGAGAGGTCCCAGCCGGGGGCCAGCCCTGGCCCCACTCACAGAGGCTTCACTGGGGACACCCCGCACTGCACCGGCCATGGGGAGCTAAAATTGGAAAGTGGCGAGTGGGAAGCAGCTGACAAAGCTATTTCGCGGGCTCTTCACCGCGCTCCGGTTTCAAGCTCCTGCTCCATTAACCTGATCCTCCCGGCCTCCCTACCCCCACTGGCCGATGAGGAGGCAGCTTAGCCCTCAGCCCGGCGGGACAGAAGTCCGGCCCAGTCTGGCAGCCCCCTGGTATGGGAAGGAACAACAATGGTCTTCTCTTATCTGTGACTCCAGAAGCGCTCACTGAAAATACTCAATTCTGTCTCAGTTTTGCTGTGTGACCTTGACAGTTCCCTGCGCCTCTCTGTTCCATGACCCCCTCCATCTGTGTAATAGGGAGAGTGGGGACAGTGGGGCTCAGGAGAGTTGCTTTCAAACATGGTGAGGGAGATTTGGGAGGGGACAGAGCCAAGCCTGCTACCTCTTGGCTTGACCCAGCCTAAGACATATTCCTCCCTTTAATTTGGGCTCTGAATGTTACTTAAGGGGCCCGTGGGAAGGCCCTGGGCCAGGTTGGAGCCAGATAAGAAGGAAACAGGTGCTAGCTGAGGTTCCAGAGACAGCCCAGCAGAACTCCTGGGGACAAACTAGGCTCTCTGGGAGAAGGGAGTGGCTGGGCTCACCCTAAGCCCCACGCCGGTCAGCACCTTGGACAGCAGCCAGCACCTCCCTGGTGCCTGCTTGGCCCCACTCTGACTACCCCAGGGGCAACTCTTCAAATAGCACAGCTACCCGCCAGCATCCAGACCCTGATACACAGAGCACTGAGAGAGGGGGCCGCGGTGGCCACGGACACAGGCAGGGACTAGGGACATGGCAGGCCGGGGCTCAAGGGCTGGTTGGAGAGACGAGGCTGGGTGCTAGGGGCCGGACCTGGGAGACCAGGGAAAGTAAGGGCAGCTCAAGACCGTGTGGAAGTCAGAAAAGGGGGACAGGGGTGGGGCTTCATCAGGAGCTGAGGGAGGCTTACTGAGGAGCCAGGAACATGGTTGAGGTGACGCAGACATGAAGGGCGCCCAAGGCCTTGGCAGGTACAGTGTGGGCAGAGGATGGGGACCAGTCCACGTGGAAGGTATGGGGCGTCACTGAAGGTGAGGAAGACGGGCAGAGGGTGAAGATTATGTTTTATTGAGCCAGAGCAGCAGCTAGGATGGGAGAAGCCTGGGAGGAGTTGGGGGTGGGGGGAAAGGGAGCATGATAGAGTGAGACTCCCATGGGGCCAGAGAGGCAGTCTCAAGGATGGGGTCCTCAGCACCTCAGTGGGGGGTCATAAGGTGGGGCTAGGCGGGGTTGGGGGTCAGCGGTGCCCTCACCCAACCTGTCTCCCTCAGCCCCGTCTAGGCAATGGGCATCAAGACAGCGTTGCCGGCGGCGGAGCTGGGCCTGTACTCCCTGGTGCTGAGCGGGGCCCTGGCCTATGCTGGCAGGGGCCTCCTTGAGGCTTCTCAAGGTAACAGCTGGGCCCCTGGGCAGGGGAGTGGGACCTTTCCTTTCCCGGGGGCCTCAGGCTTCCAACCAGCAAGGCCAGAAACTTAGGGGCTCCAGGCCCAGGGTATTTCCTCGGTCCAGGGGGCTGGGCTGAGCCAGGCACAGTCACAGGGAGAAGCAGAGGAAGAGGCACCCACAGAGACTGGACATGGAGCCACAGAGACAGACGCTCAAACACTGGGAGATCAGGCCCCAGACGCAGGGAGACTCGGAGAGGAGCAGAGGCAGACAGACCCAGACTTCCCGAGGCCGGGGTCAGCCTCCTGTAGGGACGAGCGCGGGAGAGGCGAGGAGGTCCTCCCCCTGAGGCCACACTCTGTTCTCAGATGGGGCCCACAGGAAGGCCTTCCGGGAGTCTGTGCGACCCGGCTGGGAGTACATTGGTCGGAAGATGGTAGGTCCGCCACAACCCACGGTCCCCAATGGGGCACCTGACTCCTGGCACGTCTTTCCAATCCCAAACCCTGTTCCAAATGTTCAGAGGGCTCACAGTGGGGCGGGTCCCTTCAGCACCCTCAGTGTCCTGCTGGCCCCTCCTGCCCAGACCCTGCTTATTTAGGGAATAAACTGAGACGAGCCTTGCAGGGGCCGCCGGCACCACCCTTCCTAGGAACAATGAATAATGGTGGAATGTCGAGCCATGTGCCAGGGAGAGGGGGGCTCTGAGGGGCAGGGCAGTGCACACGGTGCCCCTCATTCCCCGCTAGCGCCCTGCCTGGTCCTACTCTTAGTGGGGAAGGCAGAGACCCCCAGCCGGAGACTACAGGGGCTGGGACGGTGCTGGGGCTCTACCAGCCTGAGTGCCAGCCTCCCCTGCCACCGCCCCGCCTTGACCAGCTCGGGCCCTCCCCAGGATGTGGCTGACTTCGAGTGGGTGATGTGGTTCACTTCCTTCCGCAACGTCATCATCTTCACCCTCTCCGGACACGTGCTGTTCGCTAAACTCTGCACGATGGTTGCCCCTCAGGTGAGCGTGACCTGAGCTGCCCCACCCCCCCGCACCAGGTCCTCCTCAGCTCAGGAGTGGTGGGGTCCCTTCTCCACGTGTATAAATAAGTAAACGAAGCCTTCCGCCTGTCCGCAGCTCCGCTCCTGGATGTATGCTGTGTACGGGGCCCTGGCCGTGGTGGGCACGATGGGCCCATGGTACCTGCTGCTGCTGCTCGGCCACTGTGTCAGCCTCTATGCAGCCTCCCTCCTGGGTCAGCCCTGGCTCTGTCTGGGCCTCGGCATGGCCAGCCTGGCCTCCTTCAAGCTGGACCCCCTAATCTCCTGGCAGGTGTGCAGCAGGGAGGGGTGGGGGTGGAGGGTGCAGGCATAGGACCCCAAACCTCTCACCCCATCCAAAGCCTTTACCTCCCAAGTCTCTTCAAGCCTTTTCTCCACTTTCCCAGCTCTCTCCATGCCTTTGACCATGGAATATGCCTGGCCTACCAGGTGGTCACCTCCACCAATGCAGGGACGTGTCCAGCTCATTCTCTGTTCTAACCCAGCACTTAACATGAATTGGTCCTGAATGGCCAACGTTGACTGGATCTGGAGAGAGGGCGGGACAGGACCAGGCTGAGCCCCCGGGCGGGGAGAGAGTGCTTCCCAGAGACAAGGGGCACCTGGTGAGCTGGCGGCCTGTTCTCTCCCATCCAGAACGGGTTTGTAACAGGCACTTTTGATCTTCAAGAGGTGCTGTTTCAAGGGGGCAGCGGCTTCACCGTGCTGCGCTGCACCAGCTTTGCACTGGAGAGCTGTGCCCACCCCGATCGCCACTACTCCCTCGCCGACCTGCTCAAGTACAACTTCTACCTGCCTTTCTTCTTCTTCGGGCCCATCATGACCTTTGATCGCTTCCACGCCCAGGTGAGGGGACCCCTGTCGGCTTCCGGAGCTGGGCTGGCTTTCCCTCTTCAGACAGGGGCTTCCGTCTCTGATAGGATGCTGAGGGTGGGCTGGGTCCCCATCCTTAAGGCAGGACTCCCATCGTCAGACCCCAGGACTGGGCCACATTCCCCTCCACCCCCAGACAGGGATCACAAGCTGGAGATGTGTCTCCTCCTCTGGGCAGGACTCTCCTCCTGCTCAAATTGGGCTTCCAAGACAGAACTGGGTCTCCCCTAGCAGGCTGTGACCCCCACCTCGGGTGTTTCTGCCCTCCAGTAGGGCTATCAGGCTGGCGCCCAGTCTCCCCTCACCGTCAGACCCCCCAGACAGTTGGTGACTGCCTTGGCACCCCCCAGGTGAGCCAGGTGGAGCCGGTGAGGCGCGAGGGCGAGCTGTGGCACATCCGGGCCCAGGCGGGTCTCAGCGTGGTGGCCATCGTGGCCGTGGACATCTTCTTTCACTTCTTCTACATCCTCACCATCCCCAGTGACCTCAAGTTTGCCAACCGCCTGCCGGACAGTGCCCTCGGTGGGTGCGCGGGAACCCAGGAGAGGAATGGTGTCTGGGCCACCACCCCAGAAAGACAGACCCTCTGTGCCCAGACGGCGTCACTGCTGGGGAAGCTGACACCTCAGGAGGCACAGCGCCTATCTGGGGGTCTGGGAGCGGGGACTTCTTCACTTTGTCCTGTAAGCCAGACTGGTATCAGACAGAGCCCTTTGCACCTGCCTGGGGCCTCAGGCTCTTCTCCACAGCAGAATGGGGTCTCCCAGAGGTGGCCAGGCCCAGGAAGCGGGGAGCAGGGTGCCCCGGAAGCAGTCTGGGCGGCAGGCCTCCTCCAGGTCCTGGGAAGATTGTGCTGGAAGCGGAGGGCCGGACTCAGCACTTTCCCCTAGATCGGGGTGTCCAGGGTAGGGAGGCCAGTGCAAGGCCCCCCAGGCAGTGACAACACACTGTCCCCAGCTGGCTTGGCCTACTCAAACCTGGTGTACGACTGGGTGAAGGCGGCTGTCCTCTTCGGCGTCGTCAACACGGTGGCGCGCCTTGACCACCTGGACCCGCCGCAGCCTCCCAAGTGCATCACGGCGCTCTACGTCTTCTCGGAAACGTGAGTGCGGGCGGGGGCCGGCCGGTGTCGGGGACACACCCTCCCTCCCTGAGCCTCTTCCCCTGCGTCCCCAGGGGCCCTGCTCCTGATTGGCTCACACTCAGCCGCTCCCCTCCCACAGGCACTTCGACCGTGGCATCAACGACTGGCTTTGCAAGTGAGTTGGGGTGGGGTGGGGTGGGCCAATGGTCACAGTCACGTGCCAGGCGTTTGAGCAGCCAGGGCAGAGACTGGTCCATGGTTTACAAGTTCGCCCCTGGCCCAGAAGAAGCGAGGAGGGCCGTGAGCAGGTCGTGGCAGAGGTCTAGGTGAAAGGCGTCGAGGTCTGGAGGTGGGTGGTCCCTGGGGGGAGAGAGCCAGTGGGAGCAGGGACACAGCAGGAACCCGGGCCAGGCCCTGGCTATGGATCACATCACAGGTATCAGGAAGGAGAGGGAGATGATTCCCAGATTCCTGGCTAGAGCCTGGGAGGATGGAGGGGAGGTTTTCAGAAAGGGGTTCCATTGAGAAGTGTGTGGTCGGAACCGGGGAGACATGCTTGTGGAGGGGTCCGCGAGGTGGTTCAGAGCATTCTGGAGGACGGACGGCTGGAACTCTGAGCATTATGGGTGTGGGTGGTCTTCAGGCCTTGGGAGTCCCGCGGAGAGAGGAGCCCCAGGGGAAGAGAATAGAGTGAGGAGAAAGGAGAAGGGCTAGCTGGGGTTGGGCCCGGAGGAACTCTGGCTGGGGGAGAAGTGAGAGCAGGCAGAAAGCACTGAACGGGGCAGTCGAGGGAACAGGAGAAAAGTCAAGGCCATGTGACGTCCTGGAAGTAAGAGAAGACCAGGTATGGTGGGGGCAGCGGGGGCAGGTGCTGCTGGGGTCAAAGAGCTTGTACTGGCGGCACCAGGGAATTCAGCCCTTCACGGCAGAAGCAGGGGCAGGGGACGAGTGAGAGGAAACAGGAGCCACAGGGGAGCTGTGTGCACACTCCCCGCAGAAGCCGGGTACTGAAGGGGAAGACGGAGGAGTGGCCGAAGGAGACAGCACGGGTGCCCGCAGGTGGGGGCACTGTTCCACAGAGAGGCAGAGGTGGGTGGTGCAGGAGAGAGGGCTGGCTGGTGGAGTGAGGTCCCCGAGGAGGGAGAAGGTGGAACCAGGCGGACGCTGGCTTCGGGTCAGGGAGGAGGAAGAAAAGCCAGGGTGCGGACACTGGACAGCAAGTTCAAGTAGAAGGGAGAGGGGTTTTCCAGGAAGCAGGAGGCAAGGTCATTGGCTGAGAGATGCAGGGTTGGGGGCAAGGAGGGAGATGCCATCTGTGTGTCCTCTGCCCTCCTGCCCAGACCCCCCCCACACACATCTCCACTCCTACTTGGCAAGGGGAGCTAAGGGCATATCCACAGAGCATGGGAGAAGCTGGCAAGAGAAACCTTGGCCTTGAGAGCCCAGGTGGGGCTGGAAGTAGTGGATTTGTGGACTCTGAGAAGGTTAGGGGTTTTCCCCCATCGGTGCTTTGCTTCTTGGGCTAGGCAAGGGGAAAGGCGGTAACTGGGCTCTCTCAGATGGGTGAGAAGGAAGAAGGGAGGAACAAGGGGTTTTAGGTTATTGGGAATGAGGACTCATGGAATACAAGCCTGTTAAGGGAGGCTCACAAGACGAGGAAGGCTGGGTGTGGATGAGATAGGAGAACTGGAGCCCAGGGCCAGGTCAGGAGTGGCCGGGTGAAGAAAGAGAATTGGGGGTGAGTGAAGTTTTGAGTGGTGACAACGTTGGGGTGTGGCCATGGGGGTAGGTGGCTGAGGTGGAGTGGAAAAGAAACCATTGGAAATGAGGAGGTCAAGGACGTTACTCAATGGGTCTTCTACTGAATTTATTTAACCAATATTTATTGAGTACCTACTATGTGCCAGGCACTGTTCTAGGCACTGGGGATACAGCAGTGAACATGACAAAGTCCCTGAACTTTTGAAGCTTACAGTCTAGTGGGGAGAAACAGACCATAAACAGGTAAACAAACACATAAATAATTTTAGAGAGTGATAAGCATTATTAAAAATAAAACAGTATAATGGTTTAGAAGCTGGCCACAGGATCTGAGCAGACCTCCGTGAGGTGACATTTGAACTGAGACTTGCATGATAGGGGAATCTCCAGGGGAAGATAATTTGAGATAGAGGAAACAACAAGTGCAAAGGCCCTGAGGCAGGAACCAGCTGTATCTGAGAGACAGACAGGACAATAAGGCCAGAGCACAGTGAAGGAGGGCTAGAATGGTGGGTGGCGAGGTCCAGGAGGCAGGCAGAAACCAGAGGACATGGTATGTTCCAGCCATAATAAAGGAGTTGAGTATATTCTCATTGTAATGGGGAGCCATGGAGTGAGGGTTTCATTGTGGAAGTGATGTGATCCAAGGTACACTCTTAAAAGATGCCTCTAGCTACTGTGTAGGGATCAGAGTGTAGGGGGGAAAGGCAGAAGCAGAAAGATGACTTAAGAGGTGTGCAGTAATCTGTGTGACAGAAGACTGCTTGGCCCGGGATGGTGGTTGCGGAGGTGGTGAGCAGCGGTCAGGGCCGAGGGGAGCCCAGAGGATGTGCTGGCCTGGGTGTGAGTGGAGATGGGAACTGAGAATCCAAGATGGCACTAAGGTCCCGGCCTGCAGCTGAATGGATGGTAGTGTCGTTGGCTGAGATGGGGATAAAGTGGGCTCGGGCAGGGATGGGGGAGTCTGCGATTCAAGTGAGAGGATATACGAGTCAGGAGGGGGACTGGGCGGAGGACGCAGAATTGGGGCTCATCAGCCTAGAGACAGTTTTCAAAGCTTTGGGTCTGGCTGAGATGCCCTGGGAACCGAGTGAGCCCAGTCAGAGCAGATCTGCAGGTCCAGGCTGAGCCCTCTCCGCTCTGAGGCCGGGCAGTGGAAGGGAAGTCCCCTGGGGTCAGGAAGGTTGCATGTGCCTGGACGACAGCGTGGAGGAGAGCTGTCCCTGTGTGTCCCCTCTGCCCATCTCCCAGCTGCCCTCTCCCGCACTGCCACTGGCCCCTTCTCCGCCTTTCCTGCAGGTACGTGTACGACCACATCGGCGGGGAGCATTCTGCGGTGATCCCAGAGCTGGTGGCCTCAGTGGCCACGTTTGTCGTCACCACTCTGTGGCTTGGTCCTTGCGACATTGTCTACCTGTGGTCAATTCTTAACTGCTTTGGCCTCAACTTTGAGCTCTGGGTACTGAAGCTAGCAGAGTGGGGGCCCCTAGCACAAATTGAGGTGAGCGGGGGGGGGGGTCTGGGGGCGGCTGGGCACTGTTACTCTCCGAAGGCTTCCAGCCACACTTGGCCCCCAGTCCAGAACATTCTCACTCTCACCCTCCTGGTGGTCAGGACAGTGGCTCACCCTGTGGGTACCTGGTCCTCCCTCCCTTCCGCGGGGGTGTGGGACACCCAGGCCTGACTCTGCTGGTCAGGTGCTGTGCTCTCTCTGGCCCTCAGTCCCACCATCTCTAACAAGGAGGGAGAGCTGACCTGGGACTCTCAGAGACCCAGGCACCCCCCCCCCCCAGGACCTCAGCAACCATGTGTGCAAGGCCCTCTGACCAACCATGTCCTCTTTCCCCTGGGCCGCCTGCCACACTGACCATGCTCTCTGGACTGGGCAGGCCTCTCTGTCGGAGCAGATGTCCCGCAGGGTCCGGGCCATCTTTGGGGCCATCAACTTCTGGGCTATCATCATGTACAACCTTGTCAGCCTGAACAGCCTGGAGTTCACAGAGCTGGTCGCCCGGCGCCTGCTACTCACAGGTGAGGGAGGGCAGAGCGGGGACACGGGACATGCCAGGCAGCAACCTCAAAATTGCCCACCTCACCCCAGGTCCCCAGGGACTCGGCAGGGAGGGCCGGCCGCATGGGAGAGGCGTGAGGAGTCGCCAAAGGGGCGGTGCTGATCCCAGACATCGATGACCTCTTCCCTACACAGGGTTCCCCCAGACCACGCTGGCCGTCCTGTTTGTCACCTACTGTGGTGTTCAGCTGGTGAAGGAGCGAGAGCGAGCCCTGGCACTGGAGGAGGAGAAGCAGGACAAACTGAAGCCGGAGTAGGCGGGAGGGGGCGGGGGCCCCCGCTCAGCCATTCCTGGGCCCCGGCCACGCCAGGCCGGATGGGGCCTGACAGATAGAATTAAAGACTTTTCTACCAGAGTTTGGCTGTTCTCTGCCCTTCCCCCCCAGCAGTCTCCTGGCTCCTTGCCTTTGCTGGACAAGGACCTGGGAGTTCTGAGCCTCAGGGAGAGGGGTCAAGCTAGGGCAGAGACCACCAACCTGGGTAATCCGAAAGCTGTACATTGAAGCCCCGACTCTTCGAACCAGCTGATCACTGACTCTTGGAGCACCAGCTTCCAGACCCTGAGCTGCTCGCTCAGAAGGCACTTTATTCTTCTTACAGACGACTTGTCTGTGCTGCAGGGGGCACTTGGTGGGGACAATTCCCCATGTGATGGGCGAGGACCTGGTCCTGAGGGGGATTTACTGGCACACGCAGCCAGGCTGGGGCAAGGCTAGGAAGCAGCCCTGTGCTTCCGGCTCAAGGACCAAGAACACAGGGGACATGGAGACACCAGAGAAGCCTAAAGTTCCTCGTCCCTGCCCCAAGGCTAGGACTGAGCAGCTATTACCTTCCCCGGCTGACGCAGCGCGTGGCCATCACGACAGATCCAGGTGGGCTCTGGCCCCTCCCAGCCCGTCCCTGGAGCCCCCAGAAGGCCCGGCCTGTGTGGGCCGCAGGATGGGGGGTGCTTAGTTCAGGCCCTCCGGGCTGGTCACATCTTAGTCATGCGCAGCACGTTGAGCCGCACAGGTAGGAAGGAAGCACCGGTGGCGTAGGCGATCTCCCGCAAAACGCCCTCCCACTTCTTCTCATCCTCGTTGTATCTGGGGGTGCGACAGGGACGAGAAGCTTGGTCAGCAGAGTTCAGAGGGGGGACCCAGGAGGGAGGGGCAGCTAAGTGCACTAGGCCCACCTCTGAGGGGTGCCCTGCCCCGGACCCCAGCTCTGGAGAATGCTCTCCTAGAGGATGCTAAGTGCACTAGGCCCACCTCTGAGGGGTGCCCTGCCCCGGACCCCAGCCCTGCAGAATGCTCTCCTAGAGGATGCTAAGTGCACTAGGCCCACCTCTGAGGGGTGCCCGGCCCGGACCCCAGCCCTGCAGAATGCTCTCCTAGAGGATGCTAAGTGCACTGGGCCCACCTCTGAGGGGTACCCCCCACCCTCACCCCAGCCCTGCAGAATGCTCTCCTAGAGGATGCTAAGTGCACTAGGCCCACCTCTGAGGGGTGCCCCGGACCCCCACCCCCAGCCCTGCAGAATGCTCTCCTAGAGGATGCTAAGTGCACTAGGCCCACCTCTGAGGGGTGCCCCATCCCCCCACCCCCAGCCCTGGAGAATGCTCTCCTAGAGGATGCTAAGTGCACTGGGCCCACCTCTGAGGGGTGCCCTGCCCCGGACCCCAGCCCTGCAGAATGCTCTCCTAGAGGATGCTAAGTGCACTAGGCCCACCTCTGAGGGGTGCCCGGCCCGGACCCCAGCCCTGCAGAATGCTCTCCTAGAGGATGCTAAGTGCACTGGGCCCACCTCTGAGGGGTACCCCCCACCCTCACCCCCACCCCAGCCCTGCAGAATGCTCTCCTAGAGGATGCTAAGTGCACTGGGCCCACCTCTGAGGGGTGCCCCACCCCCCCACTCCCAGCCCTGCAGAATGCTCTCCTAGAGGATGCTAAGTGCACTGGGCCCACCTCTGAGGGGTGCCCCACCCCCCCACCCCCAGCCCTGCAGAATGCTCTCCTAGAGGATGCTAAGTGCACTGGGCCCACCTCTGAGGGGTGCCCAGCCCGGACCCCAGCCCTGCAGAATGCTCTCCTAGAGGATGCTAAGTGCACTGGGCCCACCTCTGAGGGGTACCCTGCCCCGGACCCCCACCCCCAGCCCTGCAGAATGCTCTCCTAGAGGATGCTAAGTGCACTGGGCCCACCTCTGAGGGGTGCCCCCCACCCCCACCCCAGCCCTGCAGAATGCTCTCCTAGAGGATGCTAAGTGCACTAGGCCCACCTCTGAGGGGTGCCCCGGACCCCCACCCCCAGCCCTGCAGAATGCTCTCCTAGAGGATGCTAAGTGCACTAGGCCCACCTCTGAGGGGTGCCCTGCCCCGGACCCCAACCCTGCAGAATGCTCTCCTAGAGGATGCTAAGTGCACTGGGCCCACCTCTGAGGGGTGCCCCACACCCCCACCCCAGCCCTGCAGAATGCTCTCCTAGAGGATGCTAAGTGCACTGGGCCCACCTCTGAGGGGTGCCCCACCCCCCCACCCCCAGCCCTGCAGAATGCTCTCCTAGAGGATGCTAAGTGCACTAGGCCCACCTCTGAGGGGTGCCCCATCCCCCCACCCCCAGCCCTGGAGAATGCTCTCCTAGAGGATGCTAAGTGCACTGGGCCCACCTCTGAGGGGTGCCCGCCCGGACCCCAGCCCTGCAGAGTGGTACCCTAGAGGATGCTAAGTGCACTGGGCCCACCTCTGAGGGGTGCCCCATCCCCCCACCCCCAGCCCTGGAGAATGCTCTCCTAGAGGATGCTAAGTGCACTGGGCCCACCTCTGAGGGGTGCCCTGCCCCGGACCCCAGCCCTGCAGAATGCTCTCCTAGAGGATGCTAAGTGCACTAGGCCCACCTCTGAGGGGTGCCCGGCCCGGACCCCAGCCCTGCAGAATGCTCTCCTAGAGGATGCTAAGTGCACTGGGCCCACCTCTGAGGGGTACCCCCCACCCTCACCCCCACCCCAGCCCTGCAGAATGCTCTCCTAGAGGATGCTAAGTGCACTGGGCCCACCTCTGAGGGGTGCCCCACCCCCCCACCCCCAGCCCTGCAGAATGCTCTCCTAGAGGATGCTAAGTGCACTGGGCCCACCTCTGAGGGGTGCCCCACCCCCCCACCCCCAGCCCTGCAGAATGCTCTCCTAGAGGATGCTAAGTGCACTGGGCCCACCTCTGAGGGGTGCCCGGCCCGGACCCCAGCCCTGCAGAATGCTCTCCTAGAGGATGCTAAGTGCACTGGGCCCACCTCTGAGGGGTACCCTGCCCCGGACCCCCACCCCCAGCCCTGCAGAATGCTCTCCTAGAGGATGCTAAGTGCACTGGGCCCACCTCTGAGGGGTGCCCCACACCCCCACCCCAGCCCTGCAGAATGCTCTCCTAGAGGATGCTAAGTGCACTAGGCCCACCTCTGAGGGGTGCCCCGGACCCCCACCCCCAGCCCTGCAGAATGCTCTCCTAGAGGATGCTAAGTGCACTAGGCCCACCTCTGAGGGGTGCCCTGCCCCGGACCCCAACCCTGCAGAATGCTCTCCTAGAGGATGCTAAGTGCACTGGGCCCACCTCTGAGGGGTGCCCCACACCCCCACCCCAGCCCTGCAGAATGCTCTCCTAGAGGATGCTAAGTGCACTGGGCCCACCTCTGAGGGGTGCCCCACACCCCCACCCCAGCCCTGCAGAATGCTCTCCTAGAGGATGCTAAGTGCACTAGGCCCACCTCTGAGGGGTGCCCCATCCCCCCACCCCCAGCCCTGGAGAATGCTCTCCTAGAGGATGCTAAGTGCACTGGGCCCACCTCTGAGGGGTGCCCGCCCGGACCCCAGCCCTGCAGAGTGGTACCCTAGAGGATGCTGAGTGCACTGGGCCCACCTCTGAGGGGTGCCCTGCCCCGGACCCCAGCCCTGCAGAATGCTCTCCTAGAGGATGCTAAGTGCACTAGGCCCACCTCTGAGGGGTGCCCGGCCCGGACCTCAGCCCTGCAGAATGCTCTCCTAGAGGATGCTAAGTGCACTGGGCCCACCTCTGAGGGGTACCCCCCACCCTCACCCCCACCCCAGCCCTGCAGAATGCTCTCCTAGAGGATGCTAAGTGCACTGGGCCCACCTCTGAGGGGTGCCCCACCCCCCCACCCCCAGCCCTGCAGAATGCTCTCCTAGAGGATGCTAAGTGCACTGGGCCCACCTCTGAGGGGTGCCCGCCCGGACCCCAGCCCTGCAGAGTGGTACCCTAGAGGATGCTAAGTGCACTGGGCCCACCTCTGAGGGGTGCCCGGCCCGGACCCCAGCCCTGCAGAGTGGTACCCTAGAGGATGCTGAGTGCACTGGGCCCACCTCTGAGGGGTGCCCTGCCCCGGACCCCAGCCCTGCAGAGTGGTACCCTAGAGGATGCTGAGTGCACTAGGCCCACCTCTGAGGGGTGCCCGGCCCGGACCCCAGCCCTGCAGAATGCTCTCCTAGAGGATGCTAAGTGCACTGGGCCCACCTCTGAGGGGTACCCCCCACCCTCACCCCCACCCCAGCCCTGCAGAATGCTCTCCTAGAGGATGCTAAGTGCACTGGGCCCACCTCTGAGGGGTGCCCCGGACCCCCACCCCCAGCCCTGCAGAATGCTCTCCTAGAGGATGCTAAGTGCACTAGGACCACCTCTGAGGGGTGCCCTGCCCCGGACCCCAACCCTGCAGAATGCTCTCCTAGAGGATGCTAAGTGCACTGGGCCCACCTCTGAGGGGTGCCCCACACCCCCACCCCAGCCCTGCAGAATGCTCTCCTAGAGGATGCTAAGTGCACTAGGCCCACCTCTGAGGGGTGCCCCGGACCCCCACCCCCAGCCCTGCAGAATGCTCTCCTAGAGGATGCTAAGTGCACTAGGCCCACCTCTGAGGGGTGCCCTGCCCCGGACCCCAACCCTGCAGAATGCTCTCCTAGAGGATGCTAAGTGCACTGGGCCCACCTCTGAGGAGTGCCCCACACCCCCACCCCAGCCTTGCAGAATGCTTTCCTAGAGGATGCTAAGTGCACTAGGCCCACCTCTGAGGGGTGCCCTGCCCCGGACCCCAACCCTGCAGAATGCTCTCCTAGAGGATGCTAAGTGCACTAGGCCCACCTTTGAGGGGTGCCCCATCCCCCCACCCCCAGCCCTGGAGAATGCTCTCCTAGAGGATGCTAAGTGCACTGGGCCCACCTCTGAGGGGTGCCCGGCCCGGACCCCAGCCCTGCAGAGTGGTACCCTAGAGGATGCTAGTGCACTAGGCCCACCCCTGAGGGGTGCCCGGCCCGGACCCCAGCCCTGCAGAATGGTAGAGGACACCCACACTCTGGGAAGAGGCATCCCGCCAGGCCCATCCCCAGAGAACACTGGCCCCACATTCCAGGAAGGGCCGCCTCCCTCCAGGAAGGTCGGCATCTTCCCTTAAGATGTAGAATTTCCCTCCTTGGCCTTCCAAGAACCCTTCCCCAGCTCCCAGCCCCCCAACATCACTGCCCCCAGGAAGCTGCCTGCAGCTAGAGGTCCAGAAGGTGCCCCAGGCGACGGAAACCTCTTCAGGCACCTCTACTTCGGGTCCTGTTTCTGTGGGTCTGTGTGCTAAGCCTGAGGTCAGCTCCCAAATGTGTCACTGTTGGGGCCCCATAGTGGGACATGGTGTCACGTGTGCAAACCCAGACTTTCCCAACCAAACTGGAGAGAACCAGAGCTGAACGGGGTGTGCCGCCCCTCCCCACAGGCCCCCCGGGAGAGGGACCAGCTCTGCCCCTGGCGGAGCCTGCCGCGTGCCTCTGCTCGGCCTTGGGGCTGTGGCCCATCAGCCTTGCTCAGGATTCCCCCTCACCTCCCCGGGGCCGGGCTCACCTCCAGATGTCGTTGAGCTCTGTGGGGACCAGCTCCCCGGACTCAGTCTCCAGAGTGGCAAAGCCACCGATGGCGTAGAGGGTGCCCGCCAGGCTGACCAGGCTGAGCGAGCTGCGCTCCTGCGGGAAGGCCTCAAAGGACGTCCACCTGGGGGGACGAGGAGGGGCATAAGCGGGGGACCCCAGACACCCAGGGGCTGGCCCACCCCAGCGTCCACAGCCTCGCCGCACCCCTCTGAAGTCGGAGTCCCAGCCTCCCGGGCTCTCAGCACAACCTCCTGTTCTGGACCTTCTCAGGAATGCCCATCTGGAGCCCCTGCCTGGGCCTCAGAGTCCCCACCCTGTCCTCTCTCTCTTCCCTCTGGTCTCCTCTACCTTCCCCATTCTCTCGCCCCTCCCACTTCCCTTCACTGTCCCTTTGACATTCCATCCAATCTGCCCCCTAGATCCACCTGGGTCTCCCCAGTGTCCCTCCTTCACTCCTGAACCAACTTCCACTTGCTACCTCAGTGGCCATTAAGCCCCTGAACCCTTGGACCCCTGCCCTGGCCCCCTTCTCCCGCATTCCCAGGTGTCTTCGCTCCCCTCCAGCCCTCCACTCTCCCCCACCCCTGGCCCCGGCTCCTGAAACTGAGCGCTCACCCCCACCCTCTAGAACTGCTCTCAGGTCCCCAACAACCACGGGGCTTGGAAATGGAGGTCCAGCGCGCACCCCGCTGCTGACGAGACCTGCCTCACCCCTCACTGCCCCAGACTCAGTCTTCAGACTCCTTCCTGGATAGCGCACCTGCCCCCACCATCCCCCCGGGCTTGGGCCTCAGCTTTCCCCATGACCCTTCTCTCCTGAGGGAGCTTGTCCCTCTGTCTCCCTCCAGCTCGGCCCTCTTTCTGCCCCGGGGGGCTCCTCCTAGACACCTCAAATCTCCATGTCTAACTGGAGCCTCACCTTTCCTACCTAACTGCAACGGTTCTCCAAGAAATGACCTCCCACTCTCACCTAAAAGCATCCACGTCTCCCTCCCGCCCCCAAAAGCCAACAATCTCTATATCCTATTGCTGTGCCTCCTAAACTCTTGCTGCTCAAAGTGTGGTCCATGGACCAGCAGCATCAGCGTCACCTGGGGATGCTGGAAATACACTCTCAGGCCCTGCCCCAGACTTGCGAGTCAGAATCTGCATTTTAGCATGATCTCCAGGAGATTCGTGTGCCCGCTTCAGTGTGAGAAGCCCTGGCCTAAATCTTTCTTTATTGCACCCCCTCTGCTCTGTCCCCTGTGTACCCCCATCTCCCGGCCACCACCACTTCTTGCAATACAGCTGCACCCCTGCTGCAATTACTGATTCCTGGGGAATTCTTGATCTCTTCTCTATATCAGCTGTCATGAACCATCTTAGTAAAACACAGATGTGAGCTTAAAGCCTCTCAGAAGCATTTCACTGCCCTTTGGATAAAGTTCCTCAGCTCTTTTTACTGCCTCTGCAGCCTCATAGCCCCCTCCCCACCTCCGGTCACCCTCCACACTCCATTCTACCTGAGCAATGGCCTTTCCTCCAATGGACCTGCCTTTTCCTCTTAACTGCCTGGGCACCAACCTTTCTTGGCTTGGTCATCCTTCCCCCACGACAGCTGTTTTCTTCCTGACCTCCCAGGGCAGGGCAGCTTGGTCCCCACTGCATCCCCAGTACCAGCCCAGTGCCTGGTACGAGTCTCCGAGTGAGGAACCTGGCATCTCCTACCCCAACTCCTGTGAGCTCTCTCCCACAGACCGGGCTGGCCACAGGCCTTGCCCCACCTTGTGGGTGAAGCCCACTCACTACCGATCAGGGGAGAGGGACACTTCTGTGCTGATGCCCAAGCTCAGCTGTGAAAACCCTGGACAGGGGCTATGCTTCCCTCCGGGGCTGGCACAAAGAGGGCTGGCATAGGCCCCAAGC
The DNA here is from genome assembly GCF_036850765.1 of Saccopteryx bilineata. Lineage (NCBI taxonomy): Eukaryota > Metazoa > Chordata > Mammalia > Chiroptera > Emballonuridae > Saccopteryx > Saccopteryx bilineata. The sequence goes on from NC_089499.1 coordinate 11,147,919, forward strand.
CACAGCAAGAGGTTCCAGTCCTTGGCTGTCCTGCCTGGGAAAGGGAGGGAAGACGAGAGGCAAGCAGCCATACTTGTTGTCTGTGATGCTGTACACCTCCACCGAGCTGGTCAGCCCCGTGTCCGTGACGCCAGCAGCCACAAAAATGCGGCCATCATGGATGGTGGCCCCGAAGAGTGATCGGGCAGTTTGCATGGGTGCCAGCTCCTTCCACTCGAACTTCTTCGGGTCATAGACGCACATCTTATTCAGGCACTTCCTGTGGGGTGGGGGCAGGGAGTGAGAGGGCAGAGCAGGAGCAGACACCTCCCCCTCTAACCTGTGGCTGCCAGGACGACAGCCTCTAGGGGCCTCTGCTCCCCTCTAACCTGCAACCCTGCTGCTACACTCACGCCTGCGGCCAGAGCCTCACCTGTCGCTGCTTTTGCCGCCGATGACGTAGACAAGGTCCATATGGGAAAGTACGGCATGGCCGTACACCACATAAGGCAGTGGGTCTGATTCACCCCATTTGAACGACCTGGAGGGGAAGGGAGAGGGTGAACGCACTGAGTCCCTGTCTCTGCACACCCCCCCCCCCCGCCAACACGCATTCAGGACGCACCCCGATACATTACCAGGTCTCCCCAAACCTCTAATTTCTCGCTCTGTCCCACCTGCCAACTGTCCTCCCCTATCCAACGCGGCTCCTTCCGCTGGGGCTGGGGCTCCCTCCCCAGTCCCAGACCGTCAGCCTCCAGGCTTGCTCACGCACCCTCAAGCCCGCTCCGCCGGCCCCGCCCCCTGCCCTTGCTCACAGCCTGTCGTAGCACATGACCGAGTCCAGGCTGCGCTCCCCGTCCTTGAGCTCCCGGCCGCCGACCACGTAGATGGAGTTGAGAGCCTCTCCCAGGCCAAAGAGGCAGCGCGGCGAGGGCAGCGGCGGCATCCCCAGCCACTCTGAGTCCAGGTGGTCAAACTGCAGGCAGGGGGGCCAGTCAGCTGCGGGGCCCCACCCCCACACCCGCCCCAGCTCAGCCCCAGCGGGGCCCCCCGGGTCACGGAAGAGTCCAGGCCTCCAGGGAGGACCAGCGCAGCCTGGGGGTGGTTTCTGGAGACAGTGAGCTCCTCCTAGTAGGCTGAGAACAGTTGAGGTGCCCCCTTTCCTCCCCACTCCTCCTCCTGAATAGGCAGGTGCCCAGAGATCACCATTATAGCACCCGGATGGAGCAGCTTGCGGGGGCCCTGCCCCCTGTTCTCCACCCCACCCCACTGCACAGGAAATTCCAATACAGCCAGCCCTGCCACTGACCCCTAAACCTACGGGGTAAGTCTATCGCCCTGCCCCCTGGACAGACTTATACTACAAAACTAGCAGTCCAGCCTGACCTGTGGTGGCGCAGTGGATAGAGCGTCAACCTGGAATGCTGAGGTCTCCGGTTCGAAACCCTGGGCTTGCCTGGTTAAGGCACATATGGGAGTTGATGCTTCCAGCTTCTCCCCCCCTTCTCTCTGTCTCTCTCTCTTCTCTCTCTCTCTCCCTCTCTCTCCCCTTTCTAAAATGAATAATAATAAAAAAAAAAACTAGCAGTCCATATTTTTGAAAGTTTTCTGAGGCCTGAGGCCTGAGCCCTGCTCTGATGAATACTTCACACCCACCATTTAACCGTCAAACAACCTTATCAAGCAGGTTGATGATACTCCCATTTACGAACGGAGGCCCAGAGAGAATAAACAAGGCGCCCGCCCGTGCTTTGGCTGGTGGAGCTGCCCCCGCCTTGCAGCTTAATCCTGGCACCGAGCTGCCCCACACCGCTCTCGCACCTGGTCCGAGTGTACCCCTCACCTGGCTCATTCCCCACGACCCTAACCTTTAGGTCTCCAAATTCCACCCAACTGGCAAGGCTCACACCTACATGGTTTGTCACCAGGAAGCCATTTCTGTCCTCTGAGACCCCATAGTCATACTACAACTTGGACTGGGCACCCCATTATACTTGTCTTTCTTGGGCCTCAGTTTCCTGGTCTGTATAATTGGCAGGACTAGGGAGGCTGATCCCTTTGTCTGGGACACTGTTCTACAAATCAGTCCTGGCCTCGTGCAAAGGCCCTGCCCAGAACCGCTATACTGACTCTGCTCCTCCTCCTCACTGTGACTGACCCAAATGCCTGTGCAGGACTAGGGTCTCTGACACATCAGATCATCCTGGGGCTAACATCCCCCCGAAACTGAGACACCAGTATCATCCAGCGCATTGTCCACTTCCCGTAGAAGCAAACACCTGTCAGTGAACCTGCCTGGTCTATACCTCATCCTAGACCAGACATTCACCGACAAGTAGACGCAGGTCTCTCCTGTGTCCCGGGACGTGGACCCCAGTGCTCAGCACCCAGGACTGGCCCACCTCCTCCCAGGGCTGGCCAGGCACCTGCAAAAAGTAAGCACTCATGGGGTCCTCTTTGTTGTCCTCGTTGTAGAAGAGACCCCCAGCCACGAAGACCTGGTTCTCCTTAGTCACCAGGCTGACGTGGTTCTTGGGGATCTGGGTGGAGAGCGAGGCAGAGTAACACTCATTGGCTGCAGGGTCATAGGCCACGGCGCCCTCCTCACTGATCATGAAGATGAGGTCCTGCAGAAACATGCCAAAGCGCAGAGTGTCATTGAGGATGCCGGGTAGGACACGATCATCCTCCTCGTCCTCCTCTGTCTTGGCTTCGCCTGTGCCCTTGTGGGCCGCCTTGGTCCCAGCTGCCTCCTTCTCCTTCTTCTTCTTGCGCAGCACGGTGAGGCGGCCCTCGTGGGCATCCTTCACCATCTGCACCTTGCGCAGCAACTCGGGCTGGGCCCGCACGAGAGGGTGGCGCTCCACGCGGCTCTCCAGGAAGGCGCGCGGCAGCAGGCGGCAGCGCACGCTCTCGAAGACCGTGGGCAGCGCGCGCTGGCGCTCGGCCTTGGCCTCCGCGTCGCCGCTAGCCGCCCATCGCATCACCGCCTCGAACACCGCCTCCTCCTTCTCCACGTTGAGGCCGTCGCTGGAGATGATAGCGATGAGCTCGTCGGCCGAGAGCCCGAGGAAGTCGGTGTCGCGCGCCACCAGCGAGAAACGCGCGCAGATGAAGTCGCGGGCGGCCACGGCCAGGCGCGCGCAGTCGAGCAGGAGCCCGAGGCGGAAGACGGCCAGGCAGTTGGAGAGACACAGGCGCTTCTGCAGGAACGACACGCAGATGGTGAAGATGGACGGGATCTGGAAGCGGTGCGCCGCGGCGAACAAATCCTGCACGCTGCCCTCGTCCAGCGAGATCTCCGACGTGTACAGGTAGTGCAGCACCTGGGCCACCACGTCCGGGGACACCTCCTCCAGACGCAGCTCGCCGGCGCTCTCGGGCTCGGCCAGGAAGCGCGCCCGGAAGTAGGGGCTGCAGGCGGCCAGCACCAGGCGGTGGCACGGGAACTCGCGCTCGCCCACCCGCACCACACAGTCCAGGAACTTGCCGTGGTCCAGCATGTCCTTGAGCCCGTCCTGCAGGAGCGTCTGCTGGTACAGCCGCTGCTCCTCCGCCTGTTCCAAGCCCAGCGCCATGGTGGGTGGCTTAGGGTGCGGCGACGGTGGGTGCCAGGGGCCTCCTCTCTGTACTCCCTGCTTTTCTGTTGGGTCTGCTCAGTCTACGCAGCTGTCTTCCTGGGGCTATATATAGAGGTGGACCTGGCCCTGTAAGGCGAGCCGCCTGGCCTCCTGCACATGACGCAGAGGGGACAGCTGGGCGGAGGCCCCCTCCCAGGGCAGCCTTGACTCAGCCCCAGGGGCTCATGGGATGGGAGTGGGGTTTCTAGGCCCTTCTGGAAAGAGGAGGGCCTCGCTGCCTCATTTCTAAATGGAGCATAGCATGGCCTTGACTCCATTCCTTGGTTGGGCAATGCCCCTTGGGGGAGGGGGTGACCTAAGCTCCACCCCTTACCTCAGGGAGTGGCAGGCATCGGCTCATGGGAGATTTTGTCCTACCTTAAAAATGGGAAGATATTCTCCCATTTCTGCCCTGGCTCTGAGGCCCTCCTTCGGCTGTGCAAGAAGGTGCCTTAGGTAAACAAGGTGGCCACTTTTCTGTGAGCCTGAGGCAGGTCAGATCTCTCCGGCGAGCCTCAGTTTCCCTTCCTATCCAATGAGCAGGTGGAGAAGTTAGACTCTGAGGGCCTCAGCTCAGTTCTGCTGAGGTTCAGAAGCACTGAGGTTCTGTATTCCTGAGAGTACACAGTCACAGGGTTTTAACATTCTGGGGGAGTGGCAATGTGGATTCTGGTGTTCAAAAAGTGACACTCTAAAAGTTTACTATTCCAAGACTTTGGCCGGCTGTACTCATTGGTCTTGATCCATACTAGGCTTGGCCTGAGCCTGCCTGGCCTTGGGGCCCCTGCACCCTGTCTACGGTCTAAGGGGTCAGGGTAGATACTCGAGACAACCAAGCCCTATGTCCACACCACTCTGGACTTCTGACCACCCCGATCCCTCTACACACAAGCGTGCACGTGCACACACACACACACACACACCAGCCTCAGCCACCAAGATTAACTTGTTCCCAAAGTGCTGGAGGCTGTGGCTGTGGGTTAAATTTAGCCCCCAGGCCCCGGTGTTAACTGTTATGGGGCATTCTCCCATCATTCCTCTGAGTCACTTGTTTATAACCTCAGGCTTGGGAGGTGGGGGGATTGGAGAGGAAATCTCAGGCTGGGCCAGGACTGAGTCACTCCCCTTTTGTGATGTCAAGATGTCACTGCCTATCTCTCCTGAGCAGTGCGTTTGACCATAGCTTGCGGATCCCACCAGCAGGCCCCAGAGGGCACAGCTCCTGGGAAGGTCCTGGAGGTGGTCCTGTCCATCTTGCAGAAAGGACAAGGAGGGCAAGTGGTGGGCTCCCAACCCAGGCCCGGGCTGAAGGACACTTCCAGCACGTATTGTCAGTGACCTGAGGCTCTGAGAGGCTTGGCAACTTGGCCAAGTCACACAGCTGACAAATGGCCCAGGCAGGACTCAAAGCCGATTTGCCTCCAAAGACTGTTGGTATCCTCACCTTACTGCTTCCTACAAATCAACAGAATAAAGGTTCACTGATCACAGTCTCATTTTCCTAAGACCTGGACAGAAGGTGCTGGCTGAACAACTAACTTAAATTTACCAAATGACTCCATGATGTATTTTTAGATTATGATGAATGCTATAGCACTCACTTCCTATCAGGCATTCCACTAGAATATTTATACATGGCTCATTCATTTATCGAGAACCTGCTGAGGATTCGTCAGTGAGCACACCTGGTAAGGTTTCCTGTCTTCATGGAGCACCAATCCAAGTGATGGTAGACTTCTCATCAGAGACCAGGGAAGCCAAAAGAAAGTGGCACCCTGTTTTTCAAGAACTGAAACGACTGGAAATAGTGAATTCTCTATCTGATGAAACTATCTTTTAGGAATGAAGGGGAAATAATCCCAGAGAATCTATAAAACAAAACAAACAAAAATCTTCCAGGAACTAATAAATGAGCTCAGCAAGGCTGGAGGAGGATATAAGATCAATACACAAAAATCAGCTGCATTTCTATTTCCTAACTGAACATGTAGAAACAAAATTTTAAAATGTAATAGCATTTATAATCACCCCAAAGAAAATGCAATCTTTAGGAATATACTTCACAAAACACATGCTGGATCTGGGCACTGAAAATTACAAAATGCTGATGAAAGTAACCAAAGGATCCTGACCAGGTGGTGGCACAGTGGATAGAGCGTCGGACTGGGATGCGGAGGACCCAGGTTCGAGACCTTGAGGTCACCAGCTTGAGCGCGGGCTCATCTGGTTTGAGCAAAGTTCACCAGCTTGGACCCAAGGTCGCTGGCTCGAGCAAGGGGTTACTCGGTCTGCTGTATCCCTACGGTCAAGGCACATATGAGAAAGCAATCAATGAACAACTAAGGTGTCGCAACGAAAAACTAATGATTGATGCTTCTCATCTCTCTGCGTTCCTGTCTGCCTGTCCCTATCTATTCCTCTCTCTGTCTCTGAAAAAAAAAAAAAAAAAAAAAAGGTAACCAAAGGAGACCACATAAATGGAGGCCACATACTGTGTTTGTGGATCGGAAGACTCAACATTGTAAAGATGTCCTTTTTCTCCAAATTGAACTATAGGTTGAATTCAGTATCTTATCAAATCCTAGAAAAGTTTTTAATAGACATAGACAAGCTTATTATAAACCCTATCTGGAAAGCAGAGGCCCTAGGACAGTAAAAACAATCTTAACAAAGAGGATAAAGTGGGAAGAATTGCTCTACCTGATCTGAAATGAAGTCTTCCTGTGTAGCGACAGTAATCAGGATTATGTGGTGTTGGCAAAGAGATAGACACATAGATCAATAGAACATTAAATAGAGGACCCAGGACAAGATCCAAATATGCTCAACTGATTTTCAACAAAGGTCAAAGGCAATGCAATGGAGAAAGGATAGACTTTTCAACAAATGGTACTGGAGCAATTAGACATCCATAGCAAAAAAACCCAACCAAACAAACAAAAAACCTTGACTTAAATCTCACACCTTATATAAAAATTAACTCAAAATGGATCATGGACTTAAAAGGTAAAGCATCTCAAGCAATCTTGAAAAAGGACAAACTTGGAGACCTCACACTTTGTGATTTTAAAACTTACTGCATACCTACAGAAATCAAAATAGTATGTTATAGTACTGGCATAAAGATAGATATCTATTATTTCTGTCTGTCTATCATCTATCTATCTATATATCTGTCATCTATCTATATCACTGAAATAGAATAGAGATCTCAGAAATAAACTCTCACGTATATGGTCAAATGATTTTCAACAAGGGTGCCAAAACCATGCACTGAGGGAAGAGTAGTCTTTTCAACAGTGTTTGGAGAGCTAGCTATTCATATGCAAAAGAATGAAGTCTTACAAAAATGAACTCAACTTAAAAGCAAAAACTACAAAACTTTTAGAAGAAAACAGGGGAGGAAAACTTCATGACATTGGATCTGACAGTTTCTTGGATATGACATCAAACACACAGGCAAAAACAAGAAAAACCAAATTGGATTACATCCAAACTGCAAACTTTTGTTTATCAAGGTACACAGTTAAGAGAAAAGGCAACCCCTGGAATAGTAGAAGATATTTGCAAATTATATATCTGGTAAGGGGTTAATGTCTAAAAAATATAAAGAACTCTTAAAGCTCAACAACAACAAACAACCTGATTTTAAAATGGGCAAAGGAATTGATGGACATTTTTCCAAAGAAGATGTATAAGTGGCCAATGAGCACGTGGAAAGATGTTCAATATTACTAATCACTAGGGAAATGTAAGGCCAAACGCACAAGGTACTACCTGACACCCATTAGAATGGCTACTGTAAAAAAATAAATAACAAAATAACAAGTGTTGGCTAAAGATGTGTACTTTTGGTGGGAATGTAAAAATGGTGCAGCTGCTATGAAAAACAGTATGGCAGTTTGTTACCAAATTAGAAATAGAATCACCATGTGATTCAGTAACCCACTTCTGGTTATATACACACAGATATTAAAAGCAGAGTCTCAAAGAGATACTTGTACTTGTGTTCATTGAAGCATTATTCACACTAGCTAAAAAGGTGGAAGTAACCCAAATGTCAATAGACAAAAGACGGCTGAATGGACAAATAAATCGTGGCACACATGCATGTACAATGGAATATTATTCAGCCTTGAAAAGGAAGGAGCTTCTGACCCTTGCTACAACATGGATGAAGCTTGAGGACATCAGGCTAAGTGAAATAAGCCAGTCACAAAAGCACAAAGGTTGTATGATTCCACTTATCTGAGATACTTAGAGTAGTTAAATTCATAGATACAGACAGCAGAATGGTGGTTGCCTGGGGCTGGGAGTGGGCAGGGGGAAGGGTGGGGGGTGATTGGTAATGGAAACAGAGTTTCAGTTTTGCAAGATGAAAAGAGTTCTGTGGACCTATGGGGGTGATGGTAGCACAACAATGTGAATCTACTTAATGCCACTGCACACAGCATAGCCTGACTTAACACTCACAACTCGAAAAAGCCACAACTCTAATCAGGGGCTAGGTCCAAGGGTACTGCTAAGCCAGGGGTGCACCACTTCCTATCTCATTGACCCCCTACTGTGCCCAGCTTTCTCCAGCGGGCTGGCACTGCCCTGACCCGGCCCCTGGTCACCAGATGTTTGTGAGCTGCTTGGTCCCAGGGAGCAAAACTGAGAACAGAGAGTGCTGTGGAGATGCCAACTGCGGCGCCCGCCATTCGTGGTTCGCAGCTGCTCAGTGGCCTCTGCCTCCCAGCCCAGCGTGGCACGTGCCCAAGGCTCTCTGGAGGATAAACTTAGAAATACAGTTGATCCTCGAACAACACGGGCTTGAATCGCGTGGCTCCACGTCTATGTGGATTATTTTTTTCAGTGAAGACGTACAGTTCTATAAATGTATTTTCTTCATGATTTTCTCAGTAACATTTTTTGTAGCTTATTTTATTATAAGAATACAGTATATGATACATATAACATACAAAGTATGTATGTATTGATTGTGAGCGGCAAGGCTTCTTGCCAACAGCAGGCTATTAGCAGCTAGGTTTTAGGGGAATCAGTCAAAAATTATATGCATTGTTCAACTGCATTGTGTTTGGTGCCCCGAATCCCGGGGTGGGGCTGAAGGAAAAGGAAGTGTAGTGAGGTGATGGGCAAATGGGTGGGTAGCAGGAGCTGGGAGTACAGAAACAGTGAGAGGTAGCCCCCCGCCCCCACAAGAGGCCAAGGGAGCAGCCAGGCCCTTGGGCTGCCAGCAAGTCTTTTTCTAGAGTGGCCTGAGTGAGTCCTGTCCCTTCCAGGCAAGGCAGTGGGACTGAGCAGAGGGCAGTATCTGTGCCCTGGGAACCTGCAGGTCCTCTGGCTGGTGAATGGACCCGCCCACCAGCCTCCTATCCTCCCCCCCAGTCAGACCCCTCCTCCTGCATCTAGCACTGAGTGACACAAATACAGGGGCCTCATTCACCACCTGTCCCCGGGCCTAGAGCCCCACCCAGTAGAGAGCAGTGCTCCCTGTATTACCTGTGCAAAGAACTAACACTTCAGAGGCCCCGGCCTGTCTTCCTCCTGAGCTTCTGTCCTCCCAGGCACCCATGACAGCATCTCCACTGTCTCCTTCAGACACCCCGGCCCGCGGCGGAGGGATGGGTCCTCGCTGCCCGTCCCAGCACCCCAGCGCTGAGCGTGAATGGCAGGGCTCCCGGTGCTCATGGAAACACCCCTGCAGGCCCTGGCCTCCCATGGCACTGCCTTTGGGGCCTCAGCCTCAATAGCCCCAGAACTGCTCCCCTTTCAAGCCCATTCTGCACCCCCCCAAGCCCCAGCACCAAGTTTGGGGTGCACCTCTGCTCTGGCCTCAGCTCCTGACTCTGGGTGTTCCCCGAAGTCCAGCCCACCCTTAAGGGAGATGGGGCCCAGGCGATGACGTCCACGTGGTCTGCAGCCGAGCTGTCGGATTCCTCGCTCTGGTCCAAGTCCTTCTAGTCAACAGTCTGGGCAGGCAACACGTAAAGAAGAGGCCGGGCCAAGGAGCAGTTGTACTGACTTTATTCCCCTCCCTCTCCTCACTCACCCGCCTGCTGTCCCCCTTGCCCTTGAGGCTGTGGGGGGCCAGACATGACCAGACATTGGGGTCCACAGGCCTGGGCACAGCCACCCCGCCACCGCTGTGAGGGGCACTGTGGCAGTCCATGCCACCGCTGGAGGCTCAGGCTCCGAGCCCAGCCCCAGCTCCCGGAACTGTGACCGGGGGTGCTGAGGCCCACGTCATCTCTCTGGCCACTCACCCCCAGCTGCCTCAGGACCAGGGAACACTGGGGGGCCTGGGGCAGGGTGGGACAGGCCCCGGTTCCGGGCCTGAGGTCTGGCCACATGCACTGAGAAGTTCCGGTAGACAAAGAAAGACCTCCACCCAGCCAAACTCCTGCGGGAGGTGATGACACCAAGCCCCCTCCCCACCACTGCCGCCAGCCCTGGGGGTGGTACGAAGCCCCGGTCTCCTCAGTCTGATATCCAGGTGCTTATTAGTTTTTTAAAACAAAAAGGAAATGGAAAGGCTGGTAAAACAAGAACCCCATCCATATTGGCACTGCTGGGGTTCCATTATTGCTTCAGACCCTCGTGGTCTGGCTGGGAGCTCCCACCCACAGTGGCCCAAGGGGAAGAGAGCATTTAGCACCAGGGACACAGGGCTCCTGTCCCCACTGGGGTGGGACTCCCAGGAGAGGGCTTGACCTGCCCACCTATACAGCTACAGGACCATTTGGACCAGAGCCCAGCTGCTGTCTGGCCCTCTCTCCTGTCCTCAGAGGGAAAGTATAGAACAGGAAACCCAAGTTCTGGGACGGGGTTTCACGACCAGCTCCCCCACACCCAACTCTGGCCTCTGCTTCTCAAAGTTTGACCTGATACCAGGGGCCCTGCCTGGCCAGGACCCCCAGGCTTGCTAAGGCTGCAGTGGGGGCCAGCAAGTGACAAGGCCACCAGCCCCTATAGTAGGCCCTGGCGTCAATGATCACGTTTGAGAAACCCATGGGGGTCCCGGCCTAGAGCCCATTGGGGAAGATCAACTTTTTTGGGGGAAAATGGGAGCCAGCTCCGAAGAGCTGCCAGGCACTGGGACCAGAGGTTAGAAATAGCAAGGGCGAGGGGAGACAGGTAGGGGGGACCCTGAGGACATCATGGAAGCCCAGAGATAAGGGGTACAAGAGGGAAAGAGCTACAGTAAAGCAAAGGCCCGGGAGGCCCAGCCTTTGGATGGGGAGCCACAGAGCTGGGAGCCAGACAGAAAGCCTTCCTTTCCTGGGGAGGGGCCCACTTCTGATCCCCAGAGGTCAGACAGCAGGGCCCCTGAGGGTGCGTCTGTAGTCCCTGGCTTGTACTGCTCCTGCTGCAGCCTCGAACTCCGTCGGGCCAGGGCACTGCCCCCTCTGCCCCCAGAGAGCGGTCAGGCTGTGCAGCTTGGATTATAGACCCTCAAATCACTCGGGCTCCTTGGGCCTGCCCACATCTGTACAGAATAAAGTGCTTCGTTTATTGATGATTAAAATGTGCCCAGCCCCCGGCCCCACAAGGAGGTCAGAGGGGTCTGACACCCTCAGCCCTTAGGCTGACGGGGCCCAGTTCCCCCATGGCCCCCCTTGGCCTCAGGCCTCTTCCCACTCCAGCCATGCTAGGAGGGTGGTGGTGTGGGGGTCGTTGTGGGGGTTTAAGGTGCGAAGAGTATAACAAACAAAACCATATGAACACAATAGGAAAGAGCTTAACTAGGAAACATGTAGCTTATGGAACCTTCCTCCCCATTTTAAAGGCAGGAATAAAGATGTTAAATGACAACAAAAACGGTGAGCTGTTAGTGCCAGCCTCATGGGGGCAAGCACTGGGCACAGGTAGGGTTCCTCCAGAACCCTGCCCGCCCCAGGGGCCTGAAGGTGCAGGCTCCTCTCACCAACAATGCCGCAGGCACCCTACCACCAGCGCAGAGAGCTCAGGAGGGACAAGGATGCCGGACGCCAGCCAGGGGCAGGTTGTGGAGGGGCCCGGAGTGGATGAGGCCTGGCTGCCCGCCCTCAGGGAGCAGAGACGGTCACAGACACACACATCTGCTCTAGCAGGGGAGATACAGCCAGGGCAGCTGGTGAGGGGCAGACTGCTTTGCAAATAGCAGTGCTGCCCCCTGCCCCACGGATAGCACCTTGAAACCTTGTCACGTGCCCAAGCCTCCTCCGAGGGTCCTGCCCCTGGTACACCCACTTGCAGGGGTTCCTTGACTGTAGACCCTGGGAGCTGATGCTGTGGGAGCCAATCCATCTGCCCACCCAGGGCCTGCCCACAGCACCCAGAGGCACAGGGACCTCGGTGCAGCCTGGTACACGTCGGGGACCCCGGTGCCCGCTGGCAGGGCTGTGGGTGGGGACAGCAAATGCCTGGGGTCCAGCCCCTGCCTGCCCCATGCCATGCGGTGTAGAGCTGGGTCTCAAGTCCTCATGCCTCCCTGCTCCCCAACACACTCCTGAGTATTCAGTCTCAAGCCCCTGCCTGGGTGTCCACAGTTGTCAGTCCACAAGTGTTCCGAAGGGGCTGGCATCCCCACTTCTCCCCAAAACCTCCAGGACAAGGGGGCAAGTTAGGGGGCACAAGGGAGGCAGAGAGGAGCCCACCGAGGCTGGCCCAAGCTGAACCTGGACAACCTGTCCAGCTCAGGCCTCGGCAGAGTGACCCTCACACCTGCTATCCAGGCCCTTCCACTGTACCTGCTGCCTGCAGCGCCCCCCTCACCCGGAGGGAGGTACTGCAAAGTTTCCTCTCTTTCCTTCACTTCCAAAAAAAAAAAAAAAGGAAAGGCTACAAGGAGTCACCGAAAGGGGACACTTGGGAGTGAGGTGTCCTTCATCAGCTCTGAGGGGCCGCCAGCCAGCACCCCTGCCGGGGGCAGGGGCCTCAAGCAGAGCGTGTCCAGCCACTTCTGGGGATGGGGCAGCGATGCCAGCGGTGGGCCCTCCCACAGGGAGGGAAGGGCGGTGGGGTCGCTCCCAGGCGCCCGGGCCCCAGGTCCTGCACGTGTAGGTCGGGGTTAGTTGTTGGCGCTCATCCTCCCGCCGCTGTTGGCCGTGGTGGGGAAGAGTGGGGGCGGGGCCGGCAGGGGCTGCGGCAGCCCGGGGAGCAGGGGCAGGGCGGGCGCCTGGGGCTGGGCGGCGGGCAGGCCGGGCGCCGGCGCGGAGGGGGCGGCGGGGGCGCCCTCACTGGCCAGCGGGTGGCTGACGCGGAAGCACTTCTCCTTGTGCGCCTTGAGCATGTTGGAGAAGCGGAAGCGCTGGCCGCAGACATCGCACGGGTACGGCTTCTCGCCCGTGTGAGTGCGCCGGTGCCGCTTCATGTTGGGCCGGCTGGTGAAGCTCTTGCCGCAGATCTCGCAGATGTACGGCTTCTCCCCTGGGGGGCGGCATTGGGCGGCGGGGTGTCACTGGGGGGCGCTGCTACACCCCAGCCCGGGGCCAGCCTCCCTGCGCCCCTGGAACCAAAGTGGGGCTCAGCCCTGGCATACCAGGATCCTTCCCACCCTGGGCCACTGGGTACCAGCCTCCCGGACCCTGGGACGCAGGGAGCATGGCCGCCAGACTCGGGAGGGCAAATGAAGGTCCAGGGTTGAGAAGGGGCCGGCATCCAGAGCAGGGCCGGGAGGGGGTCCCAGGCCTGGCCCGGAGCCGCCCGCGGGGCGGCGGTACCTGTGTGAGTCTTCATGTGCTCGTCGAAGTACTGCTTCATGTTGAAGTCCTTGCCGCACCACTGGCACATGAACTGCTTGTGCCCGATGTGGATGCTCATGTGCGACCTCAGCTGGTACTTGTACTGGAAGCGCTCGTTGCAGTTCTGAGGGGGGCCAGGGGGTCGTGGGGATGGTGAGGGCAGGGGCAGAGCAAGGAGCCGCCTTCAGGGAGGGAAGCACTTGCCGGGCTCCTGGGGCTGAGCGGTGTAGGAGCAGAGGAGGGGAGGCCACAGGGCCCAGGGCCCCGACAGGTGAAAAGGCCAGCGTGGAGGCGGGCCGCATGCTTAAAGCTCAGCCCCTTAATCCCCATCTGCAACTGCACCTCTCTGCCTGAGACGCTCCTCTGGCCACCTCTCTGGAAAGCCTGCCCCAGAGTTCCAGCCCGGGCAGACTTTCCACCCTGGTTGTGGGGAGGCGGGGTTGGGGGTGGAGTGGCAGAGTGGGTGGGGGGCAGGCCCATGGGTGACCAGGTAAGAATGGAGTGGGAGGTAAGGGCCACAGACATCAGAGGGAGGGCCCCTCTCTTTCAGAACCCTGTACCCCACCCCACACCCTGGCTTGTAAACAGCTGCTGTCCCTGCCCGGTGCCCCATCCTGGGTGGCCCCTGGGGTCGGGGGGGGGGGGGGAAAGGAAGCTCACCTCGCACCGGAAGGGCTTCTCCCCGGAGTGCTGCAGCGAGTGCACCTTGAGAGACATGCTGCGTTTGAAGGACTTCCCACAGGTCTCGCAGGTGAAGGGCATGTCCTTGGTGTGAGCTAGAGGGCGGGCGCCAGGGCCGTCACCGCTCTGGGGTACCCTCCCGACCCGGGGGCCTGTTTTGCAGGCAGGCCCCCTTCCCCGTGGGCTAAGTCTGTCTGCTCTGCAGTCTGGCCAGACAAGCATGGAGGCACTTGTGGTAATCTTTAGCCCCTGGGCAAGAGAAACAGCCTCGGCTGCCTCACCCGACAAAGTTCTGGGGAAAGACGGAAGGATCCCAATGCGACTGGCCTCAGCTCAGATCCTGATCTAGCCCCTGGCTCCCTGCACGGCCTCTGGGGCCTCGGAGACCTGGAGTGCTACTGTGTCTCGGTGGTGGCTTTACAGGGGGTGACGCTTCCAAAGCTGCATTCCCCCCAGAAGCCACGGATAGATGAGGCAGAAGATCTGGGGGGGAAGCAATTGGGGGCAGGGAGGGTCCCCTCAGGGCTCAGGGCTGGTGAACCTGAGCCCAGGAAGGGCCACCAATCCTGGGTTACCCAACATCTCCTGGCTGAGCCCAAGATCCCGGAGTCTCAGCTACAGGCTCTGGGGGAGGCCCCTAGCGCTGTCTGGTGGAGCAAGGGGGTAAGGCCCACCTTGGCCACCTTTCCCTTGACCTTAAGTCCATGAGCAGGCAAAGGAAGGGGGGCTGCAGAGACACCAGACCCCCAGCCAGGCCCACTTAGAGGGGAGGGAGACAGCCAGACCCAAGGCAGAGGTGCAGCCCAGCTCACACTTGGGGCACCTCCTTACTGTGTCCAGGCATGGCCCCGGGGAAAGGGTTGCATTCAGAAAGGCCTGAAGGCCTGTGAGGGCCTGGAGAGGAGAAAGAATCAGGGGCCCAGCCTTTCTTCAACTGAGACAGGGCCAATGCCGGCAAGTTCTGGTCCCCAACTGCCGCCTGGTCCGGGAGGCTTTGCACAGTGCGCGCCCTGCCCAACTGAGCACGGCAGCCCTGGGCCCAGAGTCTGTCCAGGCCACACCTGCCGCAGTGACCAGCTACCCCAGGCCTCCCCGCAGAGAGGGGCCTTCTCACCCCTGCGCACTGCCCTTGGATGTGAAGTCCTGCCCAGCACACCCAACGGCTGGCTGTCTCTGTGCTGAGGCTCCGTCCCGCACTGGCCTAGACTTACCCACCATGTGCTTGCGCACATGCGCCATGGTGTAGAACTTCTTTTCGCAGATCTCACACGAGAACTTCTTCTCCGCATAGCCATGCACAATCTTGTTGTGCTCATGGAGGGACCACAGCTTCTTAAAAGCTTTTCCGCATGTCACACACTGTGGGGTGAGAGGACTTTAGGCCCCGGGTCCTGAGTCAGGACCATGTGACAAAGGATAAGTCGCTGCCCCTCTCTGGGCCTCACTTTCTTCACCTGAATTGTGCTGGAGAAAGAGCCCTGGAGTCCAAGGACCAGCCAAATCTGATGTTCTTGGGATTGGGGGTGGTCCCTCCCTAAACACCCACCCACCTACCACCCAGAGCGGCAGCCTGGCTCCCCTGCATCCCTGAACTCAACTAGGGCCAGGGGCCACCGCTTCCAGGAACGGCCCTTCCTCTGTGCTCATTTCAACAAGGCCTCTCTCTGCAGAGGGGAGACATAACTGGCTGAAGGGCCACAGGGGGTAGGACCCAGGCCCTGACACCGCGGAGATCACCAAGGAGCTAGGCCTCAAAGGGCTGACCATGGACAGCGGGGTACCAGGTCCCCTAAGGCAGTGTAGGGTGGCGGGAACTTGAAGGTCACATTCCCAACTCCTCTTCCCCTGGGCTCTCGTCCTGCCCATCCCTGCAGGACAGCCACAGAGACCTGGAGGCAAGGCCGGGGCTCAAGCAGAAAGTGGGTCGGGTCGGTCAGTTTTGCCAAGGTCAGAAGGAGCACAGTGTCTCTCCCCTTCGGAAGAGAGGCTCGGGTGTGTGGCAGGTGGAGAGTCAGAGAGCAGCCCAGCGGGCGGGCAAGTGGGAACAGGCGCACGGAACCAGGTAACCCCCAGGTAACGCTTTTTCCACAGGGCACTGCAATTAGCAATTAGTTCAGACAATTAGCACCCGCCTACCTGCAGCCCTCACCTCACCACCTCTTGGCCACAAAGGTAAACACCAGCCCGGCTGGCCTTGTACAGCCCACACCGCGCGAGGCCAGGCTGGCATGGCCTCAGGAACCTGGCAGCCAGCCCCGCTTCCCCAGGAACAGGGGCTCTGGCAGCCCCTGCTCTTCCCAAATTTCTCACCCAGTCCCTCTGCCCCAGGCCCAGGCCAGCTGGCATCTCCAGACAGCTGAGGGCAGGGACTCCTTCCTGCCCAGCTGGCCCTCACTTTTCTCAGCCGTTGTGGCAAGTGGCAAGTGGTGCTCCCCAGGGGCACAGCCTCCCCCCATCGCCCCTTTGGTGCACTGCACAGCCTGCGGGCCTGTCCACAGTGGCCCTGCTGGCCTCTGACGGTGGGAAGGATTGTAAAACACTGAGTCACCCTCCTCCCAGCTGGCTGTCCCCCTGTCTCATGTGCTCAGGCAGCTCTTGCCTCTCATCCTCCCAAGCCCATGCTCCCTTACCCCTCTGGCCAAGGGTACTGTTTGTTCCAATCCTGTCTGCACATCTCCCACATGTCAAAGCCCAGTGCTCGCTGTCTCCTCCAGGAAGCTCTCCTTGGTGCTCTCACCCATCTGGGCCCTACCCTCGTGGCTCACCCTAGGCCTGAGCTGCTCTCGCTGTCTGGGGACCTACGTCTGGTCTCCCCAGACTGTCTGGGCAATGCGGGCAGCAAGACCCTGGATGCCCAGGGCCCAGTTCTGGCCTGGGCCAGCCTGGCCGGCTGCGTGGCCTCAGCTGGACTGCTGCCCTGCCCGCCCCCACAAAGCCGCCCCAGGCCCACCTGGATGTTGCGCTCACAGTCCGTCTGCCGGTGCAGCAGCAGCTCGCTCTCCAGCAGGAAGCGCTTGCCACACTGGTCGCAGATCTGCATGCGGCTGTGCGTCACATTCATGTGCTTCTCCAGGTACCAGCGGTTGTTGAAAACGCGTGGGCACTTTTGGCACGGGTGGTGCTGCTTCTCCTCCAGCTTCACCTTGGCCCCCAACCCGTCAGTGGCCTGCGGCCCTCGAGCCGGTGCTGGGGCCACTCCAGGGGGCTGCTTTGGCCTCTTCCCACCACGCTGCCCAGTCTCCTCGGGTTCAGGGGGCGCCCGGCGCCGGGCGTTCTCCCGGGACCGCGTGGCCATGCGGCTATGCGGAGGGGGCTCTGCCCGGCTGCCCCTGCGCCCCGCTGGCCTCTGCCTGGTCCCTGCCTCCCCTTCCTCCTCTTCCTCCTCCTCCTCCGAGCTCTCTTGATCCTGCTCACTGTGTCCTTCCTCTTCCTCTTCCTCATCCTCCTCCTGTTCGCTGTGCCCTTCTTCCTCCTCATCCTCCTCTCCCTGACTGCCACCTTCCTCTTCCTCCTCCGCGCCTCCGCTGCCACCACCTTCCTCTTCCTCCTCCTCCTCCTCCTCCTCCTCTTCTTCGTCGTCCTCCTCCTCCTCGTCCTCCGAGTGTCTCTGCAGCCCGTCCTCCCGGCCCAGCACCATGGCCGGGCCCGCGGCAGTGCCCGGCTTCCCCTCGGGCGTCGTGGACACGTGCAGCGTCTGGTTGTTGAGGTTCACCTCCACGATGATCTGGGACTGCTCCTGGCGGCTGTAGGTGCCAGCTCCCCCAAGCTCTTCCTCCAGCTCCTCGCCACCCTCCAGCTTGCACAGGCTGGCTGGGGGCCCGCCAGCCTCCTCGACCCCACCCTCCTTCTCCTCCTTGAAGAAGGGCTGAGCGGGCCCGAGGGCGGCAGGCACCGTGCCACCTGCCGTCCCTGCCCCGTCCTCCACGCGCACGGAGTAGGGGTCAGGGCCCTCGCGGGCGTAGATCTTGGGCAGGCCCGGGGTGTCGGCCTCCTGCTTGATGTCGCAGTAATAGGGCGGCGCGGCCGGGGTGCAGCTGGTGGTGGGCTGGGCCAGGGCCACCGCGCCGGGGCCCGGGGGGCCGAGGGAGCGGGCGTCCAGCAGCTCCTGGCAGGACGCGGCGATGTCGGCCATCTGCAGCAGAGAGGCGGCGCTGAGCACCTCGTGGACGTTGGCCGCGTTGACCAGCAGCTTGGACGTGTAGATGAAGTTGAGGATCTGCTGCAGGCCGCCGGGCGCCAGCGCCTCCAGGGACAGCTCCACACGCTGCAGCTGCTTGTTCTGGGTGAAGAGCGAGTGGAAGAACTGGCTGTAGGCGGCCAGCACGCCTTTGTGCGCCGGGAAGACACTGCGCTGAGGCACCAGCACCAGGTCCACGTCACAGAGGTCAGGCTGGAAGAGGCGCTGCTCATTCAGACGGCCCATCAAGCAGGCGAAGTGCAGCGCCACGTCCTCCACCAGCGAGAACTCGGCCGCCGGTGAGTCGGTCGTCTTCTCAACCAGCAACTGTGGGACCGAGGGGTTGGGTCAGGCCACGGCCGGCAGGGCCCCCACAGCGCCCACCACCCCAGAGCCAGCCCACCCATCACTCCTAGCTCCATGTTACGGAAAAGGAGCCACAGCTCAAGCAAGGAGAGGAGGGGGAACCAGGATTCAAGCTCAAGTCCGCTGCCCCTTGGACCTCAAACTCTGATCGTGACTTTCTGAGGCCAAAGCTCTGTTAACTTTTTTGGGCTTCCAGCTTCTCTGTTGTGAAACAGAAAGTCATCGGGGAAGGGAAGAGGAAGAGAGGAAAAAGGATTGGGGTGACCAACTGTCCAGGTGTGCCAGGACCTAGCGGTTTCCTGGGATTCAGTGCTAAAACCAGGGCATGGACAAACCGGAATTAGGTGGTCACCCCAGCAGGGACACCGGCATTTCCTGAGCTCTGTGGGTTCTCTCCCCCGCACTCACACAAACACACCTAGCCTGCTCATCCCCGGACTCCTCAAGAAGACCCGTCAGGCTCAGCCGCTCACTGCCCGGCCTCTGGCTTGCACCCCTGGAGAGGCAGCTGAGGGCGCCCCCCGCTCCCCGACAGCAGGCCTCGCCTCGGCTGAGCGCTGGGCGGAAAAGACTGAACCCACGCCCAGGGCCTGTGACTTCTCCCCCCTGGTCCTGCTGCCCCACCAGAGGAGGCTGGTGAGATCCAGCTAGCCCCCATCATGGCCTCAGACCTGGCCTCAGCAACTCCCCTCACACAGGGGCTCTGTGGGGTGGTGGTCGGGGACCCAGAACCGGTGCTGGCCCCAAGGCCTGCCCCAGACACTCGGCCCTCTGGTCCCTAGACAGCTGGTCAGGTATGGTCCAGGTCCAGAGGGTCTGAGGTGGCCCTGTCTTGGAAGGCCACGCTGTCTGCGGCCTCTGCAGCCCCAGGGAGGCCCTTGCAGTCTGATGGGTCAGCTGATTAAGCCCTTGGGCCACATCGAGCACCTGTGAATTGCAACAGTGGGGACCAGCTTAATCTTTCCTGGTTCTTTTGACAGTGGCCTCCTCAAAAGATGGGTCCAGTACACGGCAGATGCTCAAATGGTATCGACTACCTGCCTGGCTGGACCAACCGCACAGGGTCCAGGTTCCGGCCCTCCTCGGACCCGGTCCAGCTGGGTCAGTCCTTGCCCCTCTGCCAAAGCCATCAGCTCACCTTCCCCAAGCACCTCCCTGGAGACCCTGGGATGAATCCCAGGTCCCCTTCATCCACAGCTACTCCTGCCCCCTGTCAATCCTGCCACTGCTCGGGCAGCAGCGGGTGTGCTGAGACCGGGCAGTGGGGTGTGTTTGGGGCGTCTATTCTCAGCTCCTCAGTCACCTGAAGGAGAACCTGCCCGGGGCCTCAGAATGGGCCTCCAGGAACTACCAGAGACCACCAGCTCCCTGACCCGCCCGGGCCCCACCCCTCACACCCAGCAGGCCCGGCGGCACCCACCTCACTCTCACTCGGCTCCCACTCCGGCCAGGCCCTTCGCCGTGGACACCATCTTCCTCGAGTTCTCCCAGCATGCCTCATGCCCCCCAGCCAAGAGGCCACCCCTCTATCTGCCCCTCTGCCTCAGTGCTGCTGGCCTGTCCAGGTCTGGCCAGTCTAACCCAGATATGGTGCCAAGCATCTCCCACCTCTCTCTCTTCACGCAGTCCGATTCACCTTCTGGGAACAACTACCGCAGATAGGGAAACTGAGGCGCAGAATGGAAGAGACCCAAAGTGAGTAGTAGCAGAGCCTCGGGCCTCACCGCTTTCCTAAAACCACCCTTCCCTTCTGGGCCGGATCCGCTCCATGTAGAAAGGTATCTTGACCTTTAATGACTTAAAAAGCAGGAAGAGGCACCTGGGGACCCTCCCACCCAGGGGACCAGCTGTGCTTCCTCAGACTCTCCCCCCCAACCTCGTCCCCAGAGCTGCTGCGATCTGCAGGTCAGTGAATAGTAACAAGGGCTCCTTGGGGGCTCCAGTGGCCAGATAGTGGCAGGGGAAGCGGCCTGGATAAGGGTTTGTCAAAGCCGTGCGTGTTGGGGGAAGCCCACTCCAGGCCATGGGCCTGGTCCACCCTGCTACCTCTTCACAGAATGCCTGCCGGTGCCTACCTGCCATGGGGAAAGGGCAGTGCCCAGCCTTTCTGTGTGCAGGCCTGGACCCAGGGCCCTCTGGCTTCAGCAGAGGAGAGGTTAGCCTGGGGGTAGTGCTGCCCCAAAGACTCCATGCACAGGCAGTACCCCAGCTAAGCCGGCACCGTCCTATTCTCCTGAGGCGCCAAGGACCTCAGGACCGAGCGCTGGGACTAGACTCCTTTGAGGAGGCACACAGATGCTGCCTGAGCTCATAACTGGCAGCCCTTGAGCAGGGCACAGCTGCCCCCTAGCCTGGCACCTTCCATGCAGGGCCCACCAGCTGTGCCTGCCTCCCCAGCCAGATGTGCCAGTTCCCTGAAGCTGCAGACGCCCCTCCCCATCTGGCTGTGCCAGCTGCAGCCACACACCCCGCCCCCAAGGCCAGGCCAGCTTGGCTAAAATGCAGGACCAGGGGAGTAGTCAGGCACTCCTGTTGCCAGTAGGTTTCACGCCCTCAACTTCCCTCCCTCAAGCCTGGGGGAGAATCCAGGTGCCAGGGACATCTACCTGTCTGGGCATTCACCCAGGTCAGAGCTTCTGCACCTGAGGGCTAACATGCTCATGGCCATGAAGCCACTGCCTCCCTAACCTGCCCCAGTGCCTCTCTGGAGGCCCCAGGATGAAACCTGGGCTCCATCTGCACCTCCACCCCCACGACAACCCTTCCATAGCTGGGCAGCAGCGGTGGGCCCAGTCTGAGCAAGGAGCACGGGCTCAGGACTTTCAGGCTCCTCCTTTTGGGGAGGAGGGTGTCTATTCCAGTCTCCTCTGCTCTTATACCCCTCTTCTTCCCTGGGAAGCAGGCCCAGAGAGGGCCGGGGACCGGCCCAAGGTCACACAGGAGTTTGGACTGGAGCTGCAAGCGGCCCCTCCACACCCAGCTTGGCCCAGGCGCCCCGAATCCCCGTGTAGGGCGGCTCCAGCGCCCACGTGGCCCAAGGCCCAGGCGGGAATCCGACCTCCTCCTTCCCCCCATCACCCAGTCCGAGGGCGGTGCCGTCCGGGCTCAGGGAAGCGCCCCCCTCTGCCAGTGCCCAGCAAGACCTCAGTCTCTCGCGCCCAGGCCCCCACCCCAGGAATTTAACCCCTTCCCCGCCGAGGGCCGCACCAGAGCACCGCATTCCAGGCCCACGGGGACCCAGTAGATGGGGGTCGGGGAGACCCGGCAAGGGGGAAGATCCCTCCAACCACTCCACCCCGAGGCAGCGGCGCCGTGCGCTAGGGAGGACTGGCGGGCAGGTGGGCGGATAAGCGGGGGGACAGGCAGGGAGGGCCTTGCGTACCATGGTGCCGTGGCGCTGGGGACTCACAGGGCCCCGCGGGATCGCGCTGCCCCCGGCGGCCGGGCCGGGGCCGCTCCATGAAGCGCCGCGCTGGGGGCCGCCCCCGCGCAGGGCCCCGCGACCATGGCCCCCGGGGGCGCGGCCGGGCGGGCGGAGGCGCAGGGCCGCGGCGAGTCCAGCCACCGAGCAGCTGCGGCCCCAGAGCCTCGGGCGCGGCGGGCGGGGGGCGCGGGGCGCCGATTGGAGCCCGCGCGTCAGCTGGGGCCGCCGTCTGGACGCTTAAAGGGCCAGGCCGCTCTGCGTTCCGGCGAGGGGCGCGGACACGCGTGGTGTGCGCCATCCCGGAGCTGCCCGCTCTGCCTCAGGCCACAGGGGCCCCCAGCCAGGCCCCGCACCTCCCATCCTGGCGGATGGACCCCGGCCTCACTCTCCTGCGCTGAGCCCCCTTTCTGCGTGAGGGAAGTTCGTCTCGGAGTCTAACCTTGGTGCTCTCCAGCTGCGCCACAGAGGCGGGGTCAGAATAGGAGGCGGCCCTGAGATCGTGAGTCTGGGTGCGCCCGTCCCCCGACCAGCTGCAGGAAAGACGTCCACCTGCTCTCCTGAGCGATCCCACGCGGAGGAACAGGACCATCACCCTAGCCACGCTTACCACCCCCACACTCTGGCCTGGGCTGCTCTGATCTGAGTGAGGGTGAGTCTGAGATCTCCAGTTAGCAGTGTCCCTCACCCCTACCAGGCCAGCTCAGGGCTCATTCTGCTCTGTGCTTCTAGGATTTGGTTCTGGTCACCCCATACCTACCTGGTGGCCTCCTCTGGCTGCACAGGTCCACCTAGGACAGGATATGCAAGGGCTGGGACCACAGCGGTAGTGAGCAAATCCTTTAAGGTGACTGGCCCCGGGTCAGGAGGAGAGAGAGGAGTGGGGGTGGGAGGCCCAGGCCCCACTGTACCCCCAGCCTTGTGACCTGATGGCTGCTCAGTAGCCTCCTCGCTCAGTCTCTGCTGGGGAGATGCAGCCAGGCCTGCGGAATGCTGCTTTGGCATGGACACCAGTGGGGGCAGGGGGCTGGCTGTGCTGGCAGGAGGCTACAAAGGAAAGCTGCCAGGCTGAGCAGGCAGCAGGGTGGGGAGCACAGGGTGCTGGGCCTGGCAGGACCCGGGTGGTGGCTGGGCCAGCATTGTGGAGAGGGGGGTCTCTGTGGGTGTCTCATGTGGCCATGTCATCATTCGATGTACCACCCCCATCTCACCCCAGTTGACTGCTACTCCACACTCCATCACCCTGCCAGGCCCCCACCCTGGCACAGCACGCACACATGCACTCATGCTTGCACACCAGCCCGTGCCCAGCTGCAGCAGCATCCCCTGCACGTGCCACCTTACTCAGGAGTGGGCAGGGACTCCGGGGCCTGTTCAGTGACTTGGTTCTGGGTGCCAGGGGAAAACGGAGCAGAGGCCAAGATCCGAGGCAGGCCCCATCCTACAATCTGATGATCTGTCCTGGGAGGTTGGATAGGCCTCCTCTAAGGCCCGAATGGGGAGGGAGGCCCTTGTGACTAGGCCGCCTCAGAGCCAGGGACAAAACACCTCAGGCACAAAGATAGGGGTCACCAGAGTGCCAAGAGGAAGGGAAGGCATGCACACAGCTGGATGGAGGGGCCGGAGAGACCCTGGGGAAAGAGCTGGGGAGAGAGGAAGTGGCACAGATGGGGACATGCCCCCCGAGGCAGCCACTGCACACGGTTTGCACTTTTGTGGTCATGGTAGGTGTGTTACAGCTGGAGGTCTCGGGCTAAGGCCGGGCCACAGCAGCTGACATGCCACACTAGCCCGTCACTTCGGGGCTGCCTTCTGCCTCTTCCTCCCAAACCACTTCCTCATCCGACTCAGTGGATCCCTGCACCGGCCTGGGAGGTGGCAAGGGAGGGATCGTGTAGCCTTTAGTTGGATGAAGACAGCAAGGCCTGGAGCAGAACAAATCACACAGCCCGGCACCAACATCAGGAGCCAGGGAAAGGGGAGGCTGGGATAGGGCGTCCCCCTCCCCCCGCAGCTGGGAGGAGCCTGGCACAGAGGACTGCAGGGACACTGCTGGGCCCACTTCCCAGTCATGGCTTGGCGGGCCAGCGGGACCAAGGTAGGGCTGCTGGCCCCTTGGTGTTGGCCTTGGTTCCAGCAGTCAAGACAAAGGAGGGGCTCGAGGTTAGTTGAGAAGGGAGGGAATGGTGGACGGCCCGTCTCCATGAAGACCACAGCTGTTCCTCTCGCTTCTCTGGCCTCCAGCGCATCTGGGGGAGCCCCGGGCAGAGCCTGCGCTCTTAGAGAGACTACTGGCACTGGGTCACACTAGCACTGGCAGGAAGAAGCTGTTTGAGTTTAGTCTGGTGGGCTCCAATGGGGCTGCAAAGGGCCGAGGCCTGCAAGTTGAGTGAACACCAGCGAAAGCAGAGGGCGAGGAGGGCGCCCCGGGCAGGGAGCACCTGCAAGGGCCAGGAGGCGGGAGGCAGCTCAACATCTTCAGGGAACCAGAGGCCATTTGATGTCATAGAGTCCAAACCCTTGCTAGGCAGGCGTGCCCGGCCAAGGGGAGATGGGCAGGGTTGCTCAGTGGGCCTCTGCAAGGGCCAGGCCACGGAGCTGCATTCCCGGCTGGGTAGCAGCAGGTGGAACTGTTACCGGGGAGGGGGATCCTGGGTCAGAATGGCACGGCCTCGCAGAAAGCCAGGAGCTGCACTTGGACACAAGGTCAGAGCCTGAGGAACCTTCAGACACGGGGCTGGGTGCTGGCGAGGTCGGCAGCCAGGCCCCCGCCTCTAGAGGCCAGCTCATGGGTCTTCTCACAACTTCCTGAGCATCTGGCCCCAAGCTTCTCTCCCATGTTAGAAAAGAGGAACAGACCCAAACAAGCAGCTCCCGGGCTTGGTTGGGGAGACTAGACTCACCTTACTGACCTGGGAGAGACCAGGCCCGTGTGTGAACTGCGTGCACGTGTCTCTAGTTGGGCCACTTTAGCCCCAGGTCATACTGGGCCATCAGCAACTAAAATCTCCCCCCAGGCCAGATTCCCTGAGAAAGGATCCCACTGGCCTGAGGGCCTCTGGCCTAGTTTGATTTTATATTGAAGATTTTATAAAGGACTCCTAAGCAACTATTCTGTGGCACAGTCCTTGAGGGTTTGGGGTCAGAGCCAGACTGCCTGGGTTCAAGTTCTGCTACTTCCTAAAGTTGGGTAACTTTTGATCAATTGCTTGGCTTTTATAATTCAGCTCCTCCTCCCTCTTAGAACTGGTGAGTATTAAATGTTTAGAACCAAGCACACAGCCAAGTAGTTCAGGGACGCTGGCCCCTGGGGCTTGTCTCCAGGAGGAGGGTAGAGTCCCATGGCTTCATGCGGAGGGCCAGGCTCAGTCACTGAAAGGCTTGGGGTCCCTTGACCCATTGTGGTGGGCGAGGATTCTGGACGCAGCCAGGGAGGCCTCCAATGCCAAGGCCATAACATTTGCGCGGCAGGAGGGAACAGGCAACCTGCTGGTTTGAATTAGCCCCCCCCCCCCGCCAGCCCCCTGCAGCTGTAGCCTATTAGTGCCAAGCTCAGGGGAGGCAGAACTGAAGCAACCCCCCTCCAACTCCACAGCCAGAGTTCTAAGCTCCCCCACCCTGCAGGGCCCTGGCTCAGTTTGGATTTCCCTGCCACCCCACCAACCCCACCCAAAGCTTTGCTCCACAGGGAGGAGGCAGGGGCCAAGGAGCACTGCCTCTCTCTTCTGAAAGCCCTGGAGAGAACAGACCATTAAGGCCTCCTGCCCCTCCACGTAGCTCTTCTCGCCTCGTCCTCAGTCATCGGGCCCTTACTGGAGCTGCCCGGTCTGTGCCAGGCAAGCAGGTACCACCATCCTTCAGGGCACCCCGGCACCTGTGAGGCTGCTGCCCTTCAGCATCAAATCAGTTCTCCGAGGAGCCCAAGGCCTCCAGCCACCCTTCCCAGCTCCTTTCATCATTCTCATGGGATGTCAGGCTCCTGTCACAAGGGACAGCGGCAGGATTGACGCCCTCTCCTGGTCCCCTCACCTGGTCACAGAGACGATTGGGCTGGCTTCTACTCTGCACAAGGGGAGCCTCCTTTTCCCTTTCAAACAGTGACGTCGGGCTGGCATTCATGGTCACCTGTGAGTGGGGCATCTTCCCTGGATTCTCTCACCCCCCGGTCAGTGCCCAGCTAATTCAGAACAGTCGAGACCAAAGCCCGAGCCACCTCCCGCGGACTGCCCAGCTGATTATCAGAGCATAACAATCCCAAGGAAGGCCCTGAAGGACCCTTACGTGGGGTTTTCCACAGCGGACTTACAAACTTTATTTTTTTTATTTTTATTTTTTTCAGAGACAGAGTCAGAGAGAGGGATAGATAGGGGCAGACAGACAAGAACGGAGAGAAATGAGAAGTATCAATCATCAGTTTTTTGTTGCGACACCTTAGTTGTTCATTGTTTGCTTTCTCATATGTGCCTTGACCCTGGGCCTTCAGCAGACCGAGTGAACCTCTTGCTTGAGCCAGCAACCTTGGGTCCAAGCTGGTGAGCTTTGCTCAAACCAGATGAGCCTGCGCTCAAGCTGGCGACCTCAGGGTCTCGAACCTGGGTCCTCCGCATCCCTGTTCGATGCTCTATTCATTGCGCCACCGCCTGGTCAGGCGCAAATTTTATTA
Organism: Saccopteryx bilineata; assembly: GCF_036850765.1. Lineage (NCBI taxonomy): Eukaryota > Metazoa > Chordata > Mammalia > Chiroptera > Emballonuridae > Saccopteryx > Saccopteryx bilineata. Next base: position 11,174,557 of record NC_089499.1, read on the forward strand.
TTCTAAAAAAATTATTTTTGTTGGTTTTTCAGAGAGGAAGGGAAGAGATGTTTCAATAAGAGAAACATCAACTTAGTGTTCCACTTATATATGCATTCATTGATTACGTGCCTGATCGGAGATCAAACCCACAACCTTGGCATACTGGGATGATGCTCTAATAAAAAATTTTCTTTAAAGCAACACATCGATTGGACTATTGTCAGGAATTGCCTGACTTGGGGTGGGGGCTACCGATTACTGAATTTTGAAAAGGGAGTTTCTGCAAGACTTACTGTGAGAGGTTATGTTGTATTCACTAAGCAAATGCAAATTCCTTGGAGACCGGAGGAGAAAAAAGTTAATTGTACTTGCCCTGCAAATTCTCCTGTGGTTGCTAAAAATATCCTCATGAATGTCTCCCCCAGGAGTGAGTGGCATGTGCCTGCCTGGTGAACACTGTTAGGAGGCAGGTGTGGACGCTGTGTAGGTGGGTTAGCAGGTCAATAATGTGCTGCCCCTGGGCAGCGGTCGCAGATGGAAAGGGACACGTTCCTTCTTCAGCACACATCTGCATGCAGGTCACAGCCGGGGGACAAGAGCAAAGCGTGGGGGAACTCTGGGGTTGGCTGGGGAATGCCAAGCGCGGTCGGCGCTCCTCTGGGGAGGCGGCCATCTGCCTGAGGTTCTGTCTGGCTGCACCTCGTGCCCATCACATGCTCAGCTACGAGACGAGGATGTGCCTCGTAGCTGGGTCCACAGACTCCAGGCTTCTCTTCCCACTTCAGAGCCTAGCTGAGGTCTGGATGAGTGGAGGAAGATGGAACACGCGCAGACTCAGACTTAGACTAAGTATATATTTTAATTTCTGCAAGGTCCCCCTCTCAAGTGTTAGGGTAATTTAAATGAAGAGTATACAAATTAGACATTGTCGATATGTACAAAAGTAATTTCTAATTTTCAAACAATACCAGCTATACGTTTCATCTGCAGTAAACAGGACATTACAAAAACAGTCCAATAATGCATTTTCTATTAAGAAGCACAATACACAACATAATTCAATTTTATTAAAAAATAACTTAAAATACAGAATAATCCCCTTAGGAAGAAAAGCAGTCTGTAGTTCACTGAGTAAACACACAAGTTGAACGCTGCAGCTGAGGGCTGTTCTTTTCCACGGAGAAGACACAAGAGGCTTCCAAGGCCCCCCTTCCTGGGACAGTCTACCCACAGCCCTGATGGGCAGTTACTGCCTGTCTAGGCACAATTCTAAAATGCCTGCCCCCCCCCTCCATGATATCTTCTATGACCTTAACACAGGGAGACGATCTCAGTGGCTTGATCTAATCACACGAACCTTCACACAGAGGAGGAAGGTGGAGATATTTTAAGAATGAGGACTCGATGGGCCATTGCTGATTGGATGTGGGGGAGCACACAAGAAATCCGAGCAGCCTTAAGGAGCTGAGAGAAAGGCCCCGGACAGGAACCCAACACCGCTAACCACCTGAATGAACGTGGAAGCAGCAGTTTCCCTAGAGCCTCCACACAGGAACGCTGCCCTGCTGACCCTCGGTTTCAGCCTTGTGGGACCCTGAGCGGAGAGTCCAGCCATGCCAAGCCAGACTCATGAGCTACAGAGCTGTGAGCTAGGAAACGGGGATTGTTTTAAGCTGCTAAATTTGGGGTAATTATTTACAAAGCAAAAGAAAACCAATACACTGTCCAAGGATAACTTTTCTTAACATAATTAGATTTGGCAGTTTTTGTTTGGGTTCTGAATGTAGTTTTTTCCACTGAGTATTATTAAAGCAATATCCTCCATTGCAGGCAACTTCTGAAAACCCTTCACATGAATCACAAATGTACACTAACAAGTACATTTCTTTGATTTAGGTACTGTTATCTAATGTACTGTCGTCTATGAACTTGGCAAACAAATGACCCCTTAACGCTGTTTATGAACCTTTTATGGGAAATGGTTTGAATACTTCCAAGGTCACCCCTCCATCCATAAAGGGTTGTCCGACCTCTCCACCTGAGGGCTCCTCACTTCCCAGTACCCCAGGCAGGCGGGGGTGGGATGGCACAAACTGTTGCATCAAACATGCAATATGAATTTCTTCTGCATAACTGGACTAAACTGGCACTAAGGTGATTAAGTACACTTGGGGAAAAAACTCCAACCATTGTAGATTAAAAAAAAACACCAGGTTTTATAGGTCAAATCATTTTTGGAGGAACCCAAACTGTGACAAGGTGTCATCTGTGCAGTCCCATGCGCCCCCCCCATCACCCCGGGTTACTCGTGGCATGCACAGATTCACTGAGTCAGTGGGGGCCACAGTGGGGACAGGAGAAACACGCTGCTGCTGAGAACCGTTCAATGACTACTGTGGTCTATCTCAACTGACTTAAAAGCCCCTCCCCCCACCAAAAAAATGTCCAGGACCATGGCAGTTAGATTCTGGTGTTACTTCTGAAGTGCATTCTTCAATCTACTTTTTCTAGAGGAGCACATGTCAGTCACGTGCAGCAGACCTGAGCGGCCTGAGCCCCTGTGCCGATCCTCCTGCACAGTCCAGGCCACCCAAGCCCACATCACCTATGGCCCGGAGAACTCCCGCAGCTCTGAAAGAACCATTGGTGCCGGTGAATAAAACAGTTTTAATCTCTCTCTCATATGAGACTGTAATGTGGAATACAGAAGAACATTGTTTAGAGAGGCACCAAAAGATACCAAGCACCAAAGGGTGAACTGGAATAGAATTATATTTTACAGTCTAAAACTTCTACTAGTCTTTATTAGAAAGCACATGAAACACAGGCCTTAGAGACAGTGCAGATACTTATAGTTAAGGCTGATTTGTTCTTAACTGCATTGGCCAGCCTGAAGTCCTATAGACCGCAGGCTGTCTGATGACCGCTTTCCTGGTCTTCTGAGACAACACAGAAGTAAGGAATGGATTAAGAGCCCCCAAGCCACTGCCTCATACTCCTGGTGACCATCAGTATTGATCTGGGTGGTTTGTTTTTAAGAGCACATACATATTAGACTCTATAATTGGCACATGAACATTTAGCCACCTTGAACAGTTCTCACAGGTCTGTGCTCTACAGCATTTATGGTAAAACACGGAAAACGGGTAAAAGGAATTTGTATTCTAAGAAATACATGAGATGGAGAGCAAGTCTATCTAAAATAATATTGCAAATTATATTAAAATCCATGGTTTCTTGATTCAAGAAATGAAATTCACTTCCATAGTTGGTTACTGTAAAATGTGGCATAAAAATATTTTAGGAGACATGTCTGTATTTTAAATTCTGTGCACAAGTAAATGAACAAGTAACAATTAAGAAGTGTCTATTTTTAAAATTCATCTCTAATATTGAAATAGAACAACAGACTGCCATTAAGTTTCTTAAACTTTTAAGTTACCAGATATTTACAAATAAGATATAATTCGTATCAAAAAGGGGGGCATTTTCAACTGTATCTGCTGCTTTCACTGGGACTCCGGTGATGAGAGTAACTTCGGTCACTTTCACTGTCCGAGCCGTAAGATCTACAACTCCTGTAGAACAAAACACACACAAACTCTTTCAGCTGTCAACCTTCTGAATTCCTCTTGTAGCTTCTTTTGACAGAGGAGGCTTGAAACAACAGTGATGTGGCATAAGGTGCAGTGGGTGGACCAGGGGTCCTGACTATGGTAACACTGAACTTTTAAGAGATGTTTGTTTGTTTATTCATAATTAGTGAGAGACAGAGACAGAGAGACAAGAAGTGAGAAATGAGAAGCATCAATTCATAGTTGCAGTACCTTAGCTGTTCACTGATTGCTTTCTCATACGTGCCTTGACTGGGGGTTCAAGCGAAGCCAGTGACCCCTTGCTCAAACCAGTGACCTTGGGCTCAAGCCAGTGACCACACGATCTTATTGATGACCCACGCTCAAGCCAGATGAACCTGTGTTCAAGCTGGCGACCTTGGGGTTTTGAACCTGGGACCTCAGTGTCCTAGGTCAATGCTCTAACCACTGCGCCACCACCAGTCAGGTCAGAGATGTTTTAAATGGTAGCAGTAATATCAAGGTTAAGATAAAATAAAGAAACATCATATCTTGGGAAATTACCTGAAACCCATTCATGCAAATGAGCGGAATAATTTTCTATGTTACCCAAATGAACATCAATATTTAATTAGACTGAGAAAGTAAGGAAAAAGATGCATGAAGCAAGTTTTACTATAGACATAAAAATAAGGCCCTGGCCAGGTGCCCAGGGGATAGAGAGCATCATCCTGGCATGCTGAGGTCACAGTTCCATCCCTGGTCAGGGCACATAAAGAAGCAACCAGTGAGTGTACAACTAAATGGAACAATTAAGTGGAACAATGAGTTGATGCTTCTTTCTCTCTCCCCTTCTCCTTCTCAAATCAATGGAAAAATTAAAAAATACATTTGGAAATCAAAATGGCACCCAGTGAGGGGTGAGAATGGGGTGGGGCACGGACAGGAGCATTGGAATAACGAGTCCAGAGGACCTAGTTATGGTCACCATGCAGTTATTTTGAAAAATATTCACTGAGAGCCAGTCACTTTGCCAGATACTAGGGACACACACACATACACACACAAAAGTAGACTTGGGCTCAACGATAGTACAGAATAGTGAGCAAGACAAATAAGGCACCCAGGGTTGGGGGTGGGGCTGGCAGATCTCAGAGTCAGCAGTCAGGCAGGGCTTCCTGGGGGCCGTGGGCTGCAGGGGAGACCAGCAGGGTAGCTGGAAACGGGCCACTTCGAGAGGCAGGAGGGAGACAGTCGTGTGGGTGTCCCTAGGCAGAGGCAGAGGTTCCAGCACATTAGCGGAAGACAGGAGAGTGCAGGCTGGGGTGTAGGTAGAACGGCCTTAGGTGGAACGCTCAGAAGCCTGGACCTGCCCTGGAGGACCATGAGGATGGAGACGTGGAAGAGTTACGAATAAGGATGTGTCCAGATTACATATTCTGCAAGGATCATTGATTGTCCTTAGTGGATGGGGGAAGGGTAAGACCAAAAGCCAGCAGGAAAGAGATACAAAAAGTTGCCATAAAAATGTGTAGTACTAGGTAAAATGTTATATAAAACATATTTGTTTTTTTTTTTTCCTGAAGCTGGAAACGGGGAGAGATAGTCAGACAGACTCCTGCATGCGCCCGACCGTGATCCACCCGGCACACCCACCAGGGGCGAAGCTCTGCCCACCAGGGGGCGATGCTCTGCCCCTCCAAGGCGTCGCTCTGCCGCGACCAGAGCCACTCTAGCGCCTGGGGCAGAGGCCAAGGAGCCATCCCCAGCGCCCGGGCCATCTTTGCTCCAATGGAGCCTTGGCTGCGGGAGGGGAAGAGAGAGACAGAGAGGAAGGAGGGGTGGGGGTGGAGAAGCAAATGGGCGCTTCTCCTATGTGCCCTGGCTGGGAATCGAACCCGGGTGCCCCGCACGCCAGACCGACGCTCTACCGCTGAGCCAACTGGCCAGGGCCATATTTGTAAATATATAAAAAACACATTTCCCCCAAATAAGTGACAAGATATAAACTTCAATCCTGCTGCTGAAGCAAATGATTATGACAGTTTATTATATATATATTTTTTAATTTAAAAAATTGACAAACTGGCTTTGCGATTTCTAGTGAGTCCTATTTTAAAAAGTGGGCCATGGTTTGGGTGGACTCTCTCTTTACCTGTCCCAAGAGAAATATTTGTCCAAGTATATGTGAATATTTAAAAAAAACATTTTAGATTCAAATGTCAACAATAACCAACAAACATTACCCAGCAACTCTTAATACAAAGGCCACATTTAGTAGCTGCCTCTGGGTTGCTGAATTTCAAGAAGAAAGAAAAGGATCTCTGTCCTAAGATTATGCTTTCTTTTCTTTCCCTTTCTTTCTCTTTTTTGTTTTGTTTTGTTTTTTTTAGCTGAGAAGAGGGGAGATAGTGAGGCAGACTACTTACTGCATGCACCTTAACCAGGATCTACCCGGCAACCCCATCTATGGCTAATGCTCGAGTACACAGCTATTTTTAGCACCTGAGGCTAATGCACTCCAACAGAGCTATCCTTAGTGTCCAGGGCCTCACTTGAACCAATTGAGCCACCAGCTGTGGGAGGAGAAGAGGGAGAGAAGGGGGGGGGGACAGGGAAGGGGAGAGGAGAGAAGTAGATGGTCCTGTCTCCTATGTACCCTGACTGGGAATTGAACTGCGATATCCATATGTTGGGCCAATGCTCTATCCACTGAGCCATTGGCCAGAGCCATGCTTTCTTTTCTAAGTCTATCCTCTCATACACCAAGTGCCCACAGGAGCACACAGTGCTCAAAAGGCCAGACCCACCTGGATCGCCTGTTGTAGCTTCTGCCTCGGTGGTAGCTGTCACTCCTCTGGCTTCTACTGCGACTCCGACTCCTGCTGTAGTAGCTATCGTAAGTGTAGGACCTGCTTTAACAGCAACAACAAGCACTAAGGTTTCCTATTCAAAACACTCACATATTCCCATTTCTATTTAGGAGCTTTAGTGTTCTTTAGAACTTGGGCACTATATGACAGTGTGACACACATTTCCATAACAAGTACTGAAAACATTAACAACTGCCCCAAATGAGACTTACCATATTAAACAGAAAAATGTTACTTTCTTTTCTGCATTGAAAAATATCACAAAATTAACACTGAGTCAGTTGGATTGAATCTGGTGGGTACTAGGCAATTATAGTCAATAAACAACTGCCATTACAATCTGACATCAATTGTCCCTTTTGACACTAGAGTACAATGGGTCAACAGAAAAAAAGTCAAAAAGAGCTCATCTAGAAAAGGTATGATTTCATGAGACAAATAATTGTGTTTAGATTTCTCAATAAAATACAACCCTTTTTAAAGGGAACTAGGGCTTTATAAAACAAGGCCTCTCCATTCTGTCCCCGCAGGTGGTTACCCAATCCCTGTCCATACCTGGACCGACTGTGGGGGTCATACGAGCTGCTCCTGGATCTGCTCCTGCTGGACGTCCTAGTATTAACCACATGAGGGACCATCATTTTGTGGATCAGGAAAGGCTACATCAAAAATCTAGACATTTATTTGCCCATCAAGAAGAAAACACAATGAAATCCAGCAGCTATATTTATTTTGTTTTTGTATCAAAAGTATATTTGAGTTTTTAAAATAGCACACTGGATTTCATAAGAAAGATGAAGTTTTACGCTCTTCCTCTGTGAGTTGCACTAAGGAGTCACCGGGGCGGCTCTATCAGTTGGGCTGAGGGGGAAGGCCCACCCAGGCAGGCAGGAAAAGGAAGGTGCAGCCCTGGGAAAGACCTGTGAGGGGAGCGAGGGCTCAAAGAAGCTGGCAAGCAGAAATGCCGGTTAATCCATGCCGCTTTTTCATCTGGTCCCCCTTCCAAGTCCCCTACCCCAAGCCGAGATGGCTGCAGGTGTGGGCTGAGGTTCAGGAAGAACCTGGGGGTGGGGGGAGGGGGAGGTAGTGGTCAGGGCCTCTGTCCTGGGCACAGCCAATGAGCATCTGATTGCTCTTTGGAAGGAAGAGCTAGATGAGAAAACCGGCTACGTGGTAGTCACAACGACAGGGCTTGGGACGCAGACAGGATGGGAACCACCCGGGAACAGGAGGGCAGGAGTCACACACTCACCTGTGACTTTTGTAGCTGCGGGAGGAGCTGCTCCGGCTTCTTGTGTGGCCTCTGCTGTACCACCCTCTGCTCCGGCTTCTAGAGTAGCTTCTTGATCTACAATTGAGAGCAGAAAACTGTAATTATATGAACTCCCCATGCTGTTAAAATTAATTACTTATAGGGCAAGAAAGGGAAAACACAGTAAGAGGAAAGGTCTCTCATGAACTCTGCACAGTGGGTATGACAGTGACAGCTAATAAGGGTTTAAACTGAACAAAATGAAATGAAGAAAGGCCAGGAGAGGCTGGTACGGGTATGTTTACAGAAGCCCGATTAGTAATACCAGAAAAGGAAATAATGCAATTTCCATTAATGGCAGAATAGGTAAAAAAAAATTACCCATATACTGAATATTCTCAAGCAGGAAAATCAATGAGTTACAGCCTCATATATCAACTGAAATATCTTTGAAACATAGTGTTGAGTGAAAAAGGCTAATGTAGAACATCTATATATATATATAAAAGGATTTTGTTGGAAAACATGCAAAAGCAACGCTGTATAAGTATAGAAATATTTGTGGTAAAATTATAAAGAAAAGCAACAAATTATAACAAAAGTTTAGAGATAATGTTAACTCTAGAGAGAGAAGAGAGAAAGTAGGGAGCACTGGGTAGGGCTATATCAGGTATAGCAAAGCTCTATTTTTATAGTTAGATGACATTTTAAATTATTTTTTATACCTTAATCATTTATTTCTATATCTCTCTAATATTTAATAAAACAAACAAAAAAGTTAAGTAATGCAATCCTGCCTCTGTGGATTCACTTGGCCCCTGCTGCTTCTCCTACTTTATACCTGTCATTCAGGATGAGGACAATAACCTTTTGTGTAGGCTACTTGTATAACACCTGCACAGATTTTATTTAGTTTAAAACACATTATGTTCTAATAAGATTTTAGTCATTTACTCAACAAACAATTATAAAGCAGACTCTGTGAAGTGACTGAAAGATGAGTAGGAAACTGTCTCTGGATTAGCAGACATCTAGTCCATCAAAAATGTCATAAGCCTATTTGGCTGATGCCAAATGGCCCTTGATATTTGGCTTGTTAAAAACATTCTTGGGTTCAGACAGCTCATGTTTATTTATACTTTTGATTTAATTAATAAAAAATACGGTCATGTTTTTAGTGGTTCAATAATTGTAGTGCGGCTGTATTGCCAGTAATACTACCACCCTCGCCTCAGTCGCCTAGCTGGTAATGGCACATGGCATTAGGCAGATTGGTCGACCGGGACCAAATGTCTCTGCGGATGTTTTGGATGGGACAAATATGTTCTGCAAGGCAGTCTCTGGTTTCAACAAGTTCACACCCTAGGAGGGGAGTCAGGCCAAACCAGGGAGACAGAGGTTAGCTATCTCAGAGGTCTACTGCCCCTAGCTGAATAGCTTAGAGCAAATTCCTGAGCCTCTCTATGCCTCACTGTCTTCATTTCTAAAATGAAATACCACCCACGCCAAGGGCGGCGGTAGGGAGGTACTGAGTGAGAGCGGCCAGCATCACCAACAGCTCAGAGCTCTCGAGGTGTAAGCAGTAAGGCAGAGGTTAAGCTCCCTGGGGCCTGGAGCAGCTCAACAGGTAACTGCAGCGAGGAATATGAAAAGCCAGGAGTCACCTCTCCGGGCCTGATGGGAGGGGCAGGAGGAGGAAGAGCCCCCAACACAAGCAGGAACGGTCTGAGAGGCAGCAGGAGAGTGCCAGAGGGCTTCCCGAAGGCGAGGACCGAACACGGGCATGGGGAAGTGCCCCAACCCTCAGCAGTTAGTGCGGTGGGGAGCAAAGGCACAGACATACTGGGAGCAACTAGGAGTGCAGGGGACAGTGGCACAGGTAGCAAGTATTGTTTCAAAGAAATCTGGGTAAAGGGGAAGAAGACTGACAAATAACTAGAAAGAAAAAAAACAGTCGAAGACTATCTGTATTTTAAGTTCAAGTGATGAAAATCAAGCACAATATAATAAGGGATATGAGTAAGAAAGAGACAGTGAGGTAAACCAAGAAATATTTACAACACAGAGAGTAGGAATTACTTATTCCTATCATCATCACCATTTAAAAAAATTTTTTTTAAAGTTTCAGTCTATGATGACAAAAGTGAGCTACAACTTCAACCAAAAATAAGTAAATCTAAAGAGGATGGTTTTCCCATCCTCCCCACCCCTAGCCTTGCACAAAGATCAACCACCTGGGTGAAAAGGGTGAAGGGAATAAGGAGTATCATTTGGTAATTAGAAAACAGTCACAGGAATATAAAGTACAGCACAGGGAGTACAGTCAGTAATACTGTAATAACCATGTACAGTGCCAGGCGGGCACCGGAAATATCCAGGAGAACACTTGGTAAGTATGATTGTGTAACCGCAATGCTGTATGCCTGAAACTAATTTCAAAATAATATGGAATATAAACTGTAATTGAAAAAAAAAAGACCATCGGATGCTTGTCTTGAGCAGGCAACTCTGCCTCGCTGGTCCTCACTCCCATCCGTGTGAGATGGAGGTAGAGACTGATGGCCTTCAAATCCTTTCCACCCTGTAAATTCAGATTCCCTTCTCGGGCATCACTGGTAGGCCAGAGAGCAGACTTGGACCTTTAAAGATGGAGAACTTCCTACATGGCCGCTGATTTCTACCGCCAGAGAGCTTTAATAGAAAGTGATAGCCTTTTACACTGAGCCCGATTTCTTCCCTGAAACCTACTCCCGATGTCCTCAATTTGCTCTCTGACTCACAGAGCACAAGACTTCTCCTAATTCACCTTCCAGGCATTTGGAAATAGTGATCTTGTCCCTAATTCTGAAGTTCTTCCAAGCTAAACAATAACAGACACTCTTTGGGAGAAAACAAGGAAAGAGAATATTTATTGCTCACCGATAAGACGATGTGGAACTCCGCGATCGACTTCTTGAGTGACTGTAGGAGACAGACCTTGTTCTGTGTCTTGATTTGGTTTCAGATTTACTTCGAGATCGACTTGGACTCCTGGACTGGCTATCACCATCCCGACTGGGTGTCTGCTCATCACTTGAACTCTCCTGATTTCTTGGCCTCCGGTTTAAGCGTGCTGTCTTTCTTACTTCATCAAAGAGAGACCCAGGCCGGACTTTATTTTTGCTTTTAATTTCTATTCTCAAGCCTTGTGGTTTCATTTCAGGCGCAGCGGTCAACGCTTTCGCTTCCACGGCACTGGAAGTGGCAGCAGTCGGTGCTGCGAGGTTCCCCACGCCCTGCAGGGGTCTCCACTTATTATCCAGGAGGCTGATCTGGCCCTTTTCGGCCTCCTCCCTCCTCACTGTGCTTTCTGCAGCCCTGGCCAGGCCAGCAGAGCTGCTGTCCGCTTTCCCGACCTCCCCCTCCCTGGGGCTCTGAGACACGCCACTCTCCTGTTTCCCCACCTCTGCCTCAGGACGCTCTGGCTGCAATTCCTGCTTTACAACATCTGCCTCTGGGGTGTCGAGCCTTGAGTTTCCTAGCGGGGATGCCCCCTCCAACTTGGCTGGGGAACTCCTATCAGGAGTGCAAATCTCCATATTGTCATCTGCTGGAAACATGTCCTCCACTCGGCTTGGGACACTTTCTTCAATATGCTGACTGCTTGGGGGAGGGCTGGCGACGTTTTCCTCAGTACTTAAAGGTGTGGGAGAAACGCTGAGCTTCCTATCATCGTTAGCAGGGTGCTCAGTGTCTGAGGAAATCGTTCCTGTATTCTGTTTATCTGAAAGGCTGCCGTCCTCACTGGGCTTCTCCGTCTGGGGCACGTTTTCCTTTGTGGTTTCACTGTGTTCAGAAACTTGTTTTTTCTCTTGTGGCTCCTGAGTAACTTGCTTTTCATTAACCTCCTCCTCCTCCTCTTCACCAAATTCTAGCGGTGGCTGCCAGTGAAATGCTTGTTTTCGTTTCGGAGCCTTGTGCTTTTTGTCCTTTTTCCCTTTCATTTTCTCTTTCACTTTTTTGGTGTGTTCCCTTTTAAGGTTTTCCTTTGCCCCATGTTTGTGCTTCCGTGGCTTTCCTCTAGGGTTTTCTGAGTTGCAACAGGGCCCCTCAGACTCAGAGGTGGACGACCGCTGGCTTGACTTCCGAGCACCATTATCATCAGGCAGTGAAGTATTGGCTGAAGACTTTGTTGTGGGTTTGGCTTTGATGTGAATTTCACCAACCTCAGATTCAGAATCTGATGTGGCCTCACCTTCCTCTTTATCAGAAGATGGCCGGGAATTCTTTTTACTGTTTTTAGTTACCTCCCGCTCAGAATTTGACTCGGAGTCCCACTTACTCCCAGCATAATTCTTCCTTCTGGGCTTACCGCCATTTCTAAAGTGATCAGAAAGATTCTCTTTCAAAGTTCTTTTTTTTGAACGAGGACATTCCTGTTCAGGCTTGGATTTCTCTCCATCTCTGTTCTTCCCTTGCTTAGTATTCATTTCCTTCTGGATTTGCTTCTCTTTTTCCTGGGCTGACTGTGTAACCTGAATACTTGAATGTTCACTGTCTGAAGAAGAATCTACAGATGACCTGCTCTCACTGTACTTTCTCTGACATGAAGACTTGTCTCTGCCTTTGGCATATTTATTGCAAAGTATCTTTTCAGAGCTGCTGCTGCGCCTTTTATGTGAAGTAGTCATTTTTTTCACATTGGATCTAAATTTTCTCTTGGCTTGTCTTCCAGCATCACTGCTAACAGAAGAGTATGATGATGACCTACTGCACGGTGAGCGGTCACTGTATTTATTTCGTGAATGAGATCTAGATGAAGGAGACCTAGACCTCGAATGGGAACTAGCTAAACTTCGTGACCGTGTGTACGATCTAGAGTAAGATCTACTCCTGGATGATCTGCTCCTGGACCTCGGGGAGCTTTCTGAGCTTCTATCACTGTATTTTGAATAAGCACTCCGATCACTTTCAGAATTTTTTTCTCTTTTATGGTAGGATGACGAACTCCCAATGTCTTTCATATTTGCTGAACTGTAAGTGCTCTGGGTGGGCAGCAAGTGGGTTGTTTTTGCTTTCATCTCCTGAATCCTCTCGTAAGAGGGCTTCCAGGGCTTCTGTCCAGGCTTCCACCTTGAAGGAGGGGGGCTGTCACTCAGTGGGATTACAGGGATATTTTCCGCCACCACTGGCTGCTGTACTATGAGGTTTTCACTTGGTGGCACTGGTGCTCTTAAAGGTTCTACTTTAACTGGTTTATTTTCACTCAGCTGAGAGGCTGCTCTTCTTGGGGATTGTGATGCTGTCCGTGAGGGCCCTGACTTGGAGCTAGACCTAGACTTGGATCTACTTCGAGAATGTGATGAGGATTTTGATGGGGTCCTGGATCTGGAGCTTCCTCTAGAATCAGACTGCGAATGAGACTTGGATCTGTACGAGTCTCTGCTGGAGTGGGTTGAAGAGCTCTGGTCATCCTTATCAGATTTAGACCAGTCTCTCTTGGATGAGGGATGAGAGGACAGTGAGGAAGAACGAGATATCTTCTCTCTCTCACAAGGAAATTTCATTCTTCGGGTGGAAGATTTTGAGGATTCTATGTCAGATGGTACGATAATCCTTCTCTTCTTAGTCTGTTTGTGTCTTCTGCAATGTTTCTGCTTTTTAGCTTTCTTTTTATGCTTAACTTTTTTCTCTTTTCTGCGTTTTTTATGGTGACCATCAGAGTGTCTTGCTGTACTAAGGTCAGAATAATATCCATTATAAGACCATGATCTTGATCTTTGGGACAAGCTTCTTTCATCCCATCGGCTTGAACATGGGTCACTTAACCTATAGAAAAGAATATAATATACACGCATCATTTGCAAGCATGTTTTCTATGCTTTAAAATTAAAACACATCTGTTAATACAAGTGCAATGACAACAGCCTAGTTAACAACAAAGTACTGACTCCATCAACACTTTAAGTACATACATGAAGGAAGGATAAATCTAAGAGTGATTGGCTGGTCCTGACCTTACAACTGCAGACACACATACAACTGCCAACAGAGCCACTTACAAAAGAATTTTTTTCAAAGCTAAGCAAAGAATTTAAAATTTGACAGGACAATGGTTTTGAACAAACCAACTAATCACAAGAGTACTGCTGACAAACAAGTTTCTGGCTATGATGGGCGCATAACCTCTGCCTCCAAGAACAATGTCAAACCAAGTTCCCAAACAACTGGGTTCATTCTCTGAAGAAATAGAATAGCTGCCTGGGCTGCAAGAGAAACCTCTTTTGCTGAAGAAGCTCACAGGCTATTGCTTTATCTCAGCCTCACAGAGAGAACCAAGACCTACTGCTAAGGCTAAACTATTGATACTTCCTATGGAAACCGAGGGGAAAGTGCATGAAAACAAATGAGGCTTTATAATCTCACTGGTAACATCAGAGCTCACAATCGAGAGTGCTCAGCACCAGTGTGTCTAAACCACTTCCACACAGTAGACGCACACTCTTTCCTTCCTCTTCCAATTTCCAACATGCTATAGGACGCCCATACCAAAAAAGACTTTTACCATGAACAATTATAGAGGGTCCCATTGGTATATTTTCATTAAAAACATTTTTAAAGTATATTTTCACGAGCTATTCTGAGGCCAGCCCCATTTCTAGAATAAACATTCCAGTGTGGGTAAGGGACGGGCATACTTCTGAGGAAGCAGCAGGCCCTGCGGTCAGAAGTTAATGCACACACTGGGTACAGGTCTTCCTGTCTACCAACTCATTCATCAGTGACCAAGAAACCTGGCTATGACAGTACCTGCCATATAATTTTAAGTCCTGATTATTTCTAAAACTGAACAAGAAATCTTTAAGAGATTCAATAGGTTTATAGTCTTGAGAGGGGAAAACAGCATTTTGATTTTAAAGCATCCCAAAACCATCAGCTTCCTGGTTAATAGTTCTACTTCCACCAAGTACTCCAAATAGTATTCTCTGGTCGCCATCTAATTTTCAATTTAAATCTTCAATGAAAAGTCCAGAAGTCAGTCTCAATTCCCTTAACACATAAGATAGAACAAAACCCTACTTGTCTCCTTTACTCCATTTCTCTCCGCTAGGTGGTCTGTACGCTCTCAGCCTCTGCATTTCCTCTTTCCAGTGAGGCGGTGTCTCACTGCTGTCATCGTCGTCGGACTCAGAACAGGATCTTGATCTTGGAGGTGTGTGATAGCGCTGTAAAAACAAAGACAGGAATCACTATTTTTAAAATACCCTTCAATTACAGTCTGCTATAGGACCGAGTTAGAAGTAAGGCCCAATCTCAGGCCCCATTCAAAGGCAATAATGACTGAAGTTCCAAAAGAATGATATGAAGTTATATCAAACATGAGCAACTGAAAGAAATAGGGAAAGCTGAAATTTATTTCTACTGTATTCACCTGTGAACATTTCCTCTTCAAAGTCCTAATGGTTAGGCCCTGGCCAGTTGGCTCAGCAGTAGAGCATCGGCCTGGCGTGCAGGAGTCCCGGGTTCGATTCCCGGCCAGGGCACACAGGAGAAGCGCCCATCTGCTTCTCCACCCCTCTCCCTCTCCTTCCTCTCTGTCTCGCTCTTCCCCTCCCGCAGCCAGGGCTCCATTGGAGCAAAGTTGGCCCAGGCACTGGGGATGGCTCTACGGCCTCTGCCTCAGGCGCTAGAATGGCTCTGGTTGCAGCAGAGCGATGCCCCAAGATGGACAGAGCATCGCCCCCTGGTGGGCATGCCAGGTGGATCCCGGTCGGGCGCATGCGGGAGTCTGACTGCCTCCCCGTTTCCAACTTCAGAAAAATACAAAAAAATAAAAAATAAAAAAAATACACAAAATAAAGACAAAGTCCTAATGGTTACAGCATTCATTAGTCTGGACTGGAGTATGCAGCATACTAAGACTTCTCAACATACTGATTGGTTCACACGTTCATTTCATAAACCCATTCAAACATGGCAGTAAACTTTGACCTAATAGCAATATCTTCCCATAATTATGGAGAACACAACTAGCTCCTTGAACAGATTTTTGATTACACCTAAAATTAAAGCTAGGATTTTGCCTACGGTAAAAACATTTTACAACTTAGATCATTTGAGAAAAGGAAAAATCTTAACAAACATACAATTGTGCCCCTTCCTTTAATCTTCCGTCCAGACTTTGATACAGATGGTTTCTGATCGCTTACAACGGGGGTAGCATCCGGAATCTTCCTGGAAAGGATGATTGAAAATTAAAAATAAGCAAATGTCAGTTTTCTCAATGTTTACATGTAGAATTTTTGCTCCTATAATACAAAACACTTCCTTTAGATCCAATACTTCCACAGGATGAGGCACTCCACATAATCTAATTTTCAAGCAAACCCTTTAAATGCCAACTTAAAAAAAAAAAAGTAACCCAGTTGGGTAGAAATACATTATACTAACTAGTATCTATCTTTTTAAGCATAGTACTATTTTAAAACAAAATCCTCTTTTAGATGTCAACTGTCAAAATCATAACGCTCTATGGGAATCCTATGGGACTTATTCCTGACTCCGATGCTTAATTGTGCTTTTTTAGTCTTTTTAATTTTACTTTATATCTAGTTCATTTGTCTTCATCTCTCTACTATAAACGATCCCTCCTTCAATGCTCTGAATCTGCTGCCTCATTGTATGGGCAATTTTAAGAGTATGGACTTTGTGGCAACTACAGTTCTCCATGCATGAGAAGTTTTTCATACTTGAGTTTGTTTTGTATGTTATTATTATAATGGCTGGCTCTTACTGAATACTTACTATGGATCAGGTATTATGTTAATAGGCATTTTTAAATGTTTTTTTATTGGCTAAAATATATATAACATAGAAATGACCACTTTAACTATTTTAAGTGTACGATTCAGTGGCATTAATTACATTTACAATGTTGTACAAGCATCAGCATCTTCCCAAAATTTTTCATCACCCCAAACCAAAACTCTACCCATTAAGCACTAATTTTCCATCATCCCCATTCCCTCAGCCTCTGGTAACCTCTAATTCATGACCAAGTAACACTCTGTACACACACACACACACACACACACACACTTTGTTTATCCATTCATCTATTGATGGACACTTGGTTTGTTTCCACCTTTTTCCTACTGCGAATCATGTTGCAATGAACACTGGCGTACGCTTTCCTGTTTGAGTCTCCATTTTCAACTCTTTTGAACACACAGCTAAGAGTAAAACTGCTGGGTTATATGGTAAATCTGTTTAATTTTCTGAGGAAGCCCCAAACTGGTTTTCCACAGCAAGTGCATCATTTTACACTCCTACCAGTGATGAGAGAAGATTCCCATCACTCCCTATCTTTGCTGACATTAGTTTTTGTTTAAATTATAGCCATTCTAGAAGGTGAGAATCTCGTTGTGGGTTTGATTTGTTATTTCTCTAATGACTAATGACATTCAGCATCTTTCCATGTGCTTAAAGGCCATGTATACCTCTTCTTTGAAGAAATGTCTATTCAAGTCCTTGGTCCATTTCTAAATTGAATTGTCTTTTTGTTGTTGCTCATGCTTTTGGTGTTAAATATAAGAATTCACTACAAAGTTCAAGATCATGAGGATTTACCTGTTTTCTTCTAAGAGTTTTATGGTTTACTTAAAATGAGCTTGCTGACCCACTTTGAGTTAACTGATATATATATAGGATGTAAGGTAGGATTCCAACCTCTTTCTTTTGCATGTAGAAATCTAGCTGTCCCAGCAGTATCTATTAAAGAGACTCTCGTCTAACATGAGTTGGTCACAGATGTATGGGTTTATTTCTGAGCTCTCGATTGTATTCCGTTGGTCTCTATAGCTACTCTTAATGCCAGTATCACACTATTTTGATGACGGTAGCTTTGTAGTAAGTTTTGAAATCAAGTACGCGTCCTCCAACTTTTGCTTATTTAGGGCCCCCTGCAATTCCATATGAATTTAGGTACTGATCTTTCCATTTCCACAGAAAGGCTGTTGCAATATGAAAGGGACTGCACTAAATCCATAGCCTACTTTTAGTAGCATTGACATAACAATATTCCAATCCATGAATATGAAATATCTTTCCATTTATTTAGGGTCTTTTTCAGCGACATTCTGTAGTTCTCATTGAACAAATCTTTCACCTCTTTGATTAAATTTATTTCTAAGTACTTTATTCTTTTTGATGTCATTTTAAATGGAATTACTTTCCTAATTTTCTTTACAGGGTGTTTGTTGCTGAAGGTTAACAAGCATTTTAAAGGCATTAGCTCATTTAATTCTCATAATAACACTATGGGGTACATGAAATCACCAATCAAAAATGAAAGCATAGGTTAATCATCCCACTTACGGTTCAGGCTCCACCGTGACAAGAGGCATATCTCTTCTCAGTAAAAATCGGTTCTCAGGCACTGGGGGTATCTCTTCTGGACGAACTACAGGCTTCTCCCTTTTAGCATTTGAATCCACTGACCTTTTTTCATTGGTATCACTTCTCTCAGAGTGACTTAGAGAGAACATACCAAGCCACCAATTAAGGTACATACTATTTGTATTTCACAATAAAAGCACATAAAATTAGATATTAAAGAGCAAAACTACTGATACCTTGTAAGTCTCACTCAAAAGGTTTATACAGTTTTCTCAAAGAGAATAAAATAACCCAAATGAAAACCCACAGTACTAAATAAAACGTTGAAAATTGTCAAATGAATCCTAACTTTTTTCTTTTAAGAGTTTCAAGGATTATTTTCACCTGAAAACAAATAAATCTTTGATATGAAATGTCTATGCTACCTTAGATTGGCCAGACTTTAATTTACAGTAAAAAAATTCTATCCTTTTTCAACAACAGGTAGCAAAGCTGAGCTTACAGAATTACATATGCTTTGCCCATTCCAGGAGTTAGTGTGGTTTTGCTGGGTAAGACTATTCTAGGGCTGCACACTCACCTTTTTGGGCTTACTATGTGTTTACTTCTCGGCTCTTCTGAGCTGCTCGCCTCCTTCCGTCTCTTCTTAGCATGTTTAACTTTTGGCCTCCTCCTGTGCTTCCTCCTTCTGCTTCTCTCATGTTCAATCTCACTTTCTGAAGATGAGTCGGAAGAGGAAGAGGAATTGGAAGAGGAATCCGAGTCTTCTGAATGAGTTGGTTTCTTCCTTTTCTTCTCAAAAACTTTTAAGAAATATCAACAAAAATATTAGTACTAGATTTCAGTGCCTACCCTTCAGAGTAAAAATTATGATTACTAAACCTCATACAACATGGGTTTTTTTTGTATTTTTCTGAAGTTGGAAACGGGGAGGCAGTCAGACAGACTCCCGAATGCGCCCGACCGGGATCCACCCGGCACGCCCACCAGGGGGGCGATGCTCTGCCCATCTGGGGTGTCGCTCTGCCGCAACCAGAGCCATTCTAGCACCTGAGGCAGAGGCCATAGAGCCATCCTCAGCGCCCGGGCAAACCTTGCTCCAATGGAGCGTTGGCTGCGGGAGAAGAAGGAGAGGGGGAGGGGTGGAGAAGCAGATGGGCGCTTCTCCTGTGTGCCCTGGCTGGGAATCAAACCCGGGACTCCCGCACACCAGGCCGATGCTCTACCACTAAGCCAACCGGCCAGGGCCACAACATGTTTTATGTATAGTAAATGAACAAAATTTAAGTAAACTTTTTTTTTAAGCTGATAATACAATTTTCTGGTGAGACTGGGAGGTAACAAAGTCCTTGCCTTCATGAACTCTATATTCTACTGGGGTCAGATAAGACAACAAGTAGCTACATAACACAACATATAATAACTGCTAAAAATGAAAAAGCAATATAAAGCTATAGGGAGAGTTAGAGGTAATTTAAGATAACATTTGAACGAAGACGTAAAGGGAATGAGGGAGGGCTGTCAGGCAGATATCCAAATGCAGCGTGTTCCGGACAGATGAAAGAGCCAGCATCAAGTCCCTAAGTATGTGGCGTGACTGAGTAGTCAAGGTCAACTTGGCTGGAAGACAGTGAATGAGGGGGAAGAGGTCAGAAACAGCCAAGAGCCAGTCTTACAGACCGCTGTAAGGACTTCAGCTTTGGCTGATTGAGAGAGAGCCCTAGGAGATCACTCTGACAGCTATTAAGGACGGACTGTAGGGAACTAGGATTATAAACATGGGGACAAGTTAGGAGGCTACTGCTGCTGAGAAAAGATTACAGCAGAGTAAAAATAGAGGCAAAGTGAAAAAGGCTATTACAATTAGCCAGGTAAGAAATACCAGTAGTGTGGACCAGGCAGCAGGGGAAATAAAAGGGAGAGAGAAGGTCTGCTGACAGGCTGGATCCGGTTAGGATAGAGAGGGACCGGGGCTATTGCTATACCCCTCATAGTAGTGTTTCCACTACTGAAATCGAACTATCTTTTAAGTTAGTCTTCAGTGTGAGTTACCTGTGTCCTAGCTCCCCTTACCCCCCAAAAAAACTTACCATCTTTTGTTGATTTCGTGGCAAGCACCCCACAGTCAATAACTCGCACATCTGCATAAGGTCTGCTTGCAGCATCAGTTTTCAGATTTTCAATTTGTTCGATTACTTCAAAACCAGAAATAACTAGTCCAAAGACAACATGCACCCTGTCACAATACAAATTCAAGAAAGAGTTGGTTTACTGATAATTAAGTCACGAGCAGTAATCAAGACAACTGTTAGAAATGACACATCTATAGACCTAAACATAAAAGCACACTGATTGATACCTGAAGGGACTTAGAACTTGAGATCTGCTTCATAAAAGGAAAAAACCCAATAACTCAAACTGGGCCTTAAGTTTATGTCTTTAAAACAATGGTTCTTAACTCCTTTATGGTAAAGAGTCCTTCTGCGGTCAGAATACACTTGCTACTCAGAAACCGTCCCTACAGGGTCACTTCATGGCTGAGGAGACCATTCACGGGCCCTGGGAAAGCCCTACTGAGGAACATGAAAGCCATGGAGTCTCAAGGCTACTGCACCAGGATCCTTAAGGAAGAGTCTGGCTGGGCGCGATTAACCCAGAGGTCAAGGGCACACCCCTTGAGGGTTTACCCACGGTCCAGGATGTCTGGGACCAGCCACCCAAACACCTCCCCAAGGTAAGAAGAACACGACTCTTACCCATCCAGGTGCGGAGCTGGTTTTGTAGTACTGTGTAATAAACGTCAACACAAAGACGGCAGAAACCAGGCATCAGGTGAACAGAGCAGAAGAGTTTAACACAGAGCATGTAGAGAACAAAGAGGTAAAAATAAAAAGACCAGGGAAACGTTAAACACGATATACACGTAAGCCTTAAAAACAGCAATAGTAGCCATTTTACTGATTAAAAAAACCTCAAAATTAAATGAATTACAAAACCGTATCTATTTCTCCAATATGAAAACTAAACATCTCTATATATATATTATATGAAATAGGTTTGAAATATATAGCATAGACATTAAAATTAAAGCTACTCTAAATCCAACACAAAAACAAACTCAAAATTTATTAAGATAACTAAACAAGAATAAAAAGTACCTATCATTGGCCAGCAGAAAAAAAAAGTGTACAACGTGCTCCACACAAACAGGTGTGTCTAGTGCACTCGTGCTGCCGAAGCGAGCGTGACTGAGATCTTTTATTATTTCCCATGCTCGGTCAGTGCGCATCTGTTACGCAGATGGAATCAGGCCTCAGGAAGTCTGTTCCTGAACCTCCTGCCTCTCTTCCTTCACCTGAGGTGAAGTTCTGCCACCAACCACAGCACCTCTGAAAACGCAACAAGGAGCAACCTTCGATCTGCCAATACTGCTGACAGCACAGTAAGTGATGGGTAACAACAGAGACATTTCAAACTTCACTGGCCCAGAAAACATTCCACCGGCTTCTTCCACAGTCACAAACTGACAGTCACCCTCAAGAGCCTAGGGGTACATTTGGTTACAATCTTTGAAACCAAGCCGGTTTTCCATGACGTTTTCACAGATCTTCACAGTTGTGAGTTGCAGTAGAAAAAATATCTAAAGCAGATGTAACTAGACTCATAACAACACAGCACAAACACCTTAGTTTTTAAGAATGAGAAATTGGTATTTAGAAGAAAGGTGACTGGACATCAGGCCATGTTAGAGCAGTCAATTGTACTACAAGCTCCCGTGTCGATTTTTATAATCATTTTAAGGCAATTCTAAGACACATAAGTCAACAAAATACAATTTCACCTTTACAACAATGCTAAAAATCATCATTGTATAAAGAATTGTTAACATTTATACTTACAATAAGAAAACTCAATTCTATAAGACCACTGAATAATTAAAAAAATTAAAATGTCAACCTAAGTAGCCCCAAAATTTTAAAGGGAATCTTGAGTTTTAAAACCACTATCCTCAAATTTTCCTTAGAAGATTGAGAAGTGGTAACTCAAGCTAATGTAACAGTAAAAATGAATAAAAACAGGCAGGAGAAAGGAAGGAAGGAAGGAAGGAAGGAAGGAAGGAAGGAAGGAAGGAAGGAAGGAAGGAAGGAAGGAAGGAAGGAAGGAAGGAAGGAAGGAAGGAAGGAAGGAAGGAAGGAAGGAAGGAAGGAAGGAAGGAAGGAAGGAAGGAAGGAAGGAAGGAAGGAAGGAAGGAAGGAAGGAAGGAAGGAAGGAAGGAAGGAAGGAAGGAAGGAAGGAAGGAAGGAAGGAAGGAAGGAAGGAAGGAAGGAAGGAAGGAAGGAAGGAAGGAAGGAAGGAAGGAAGGAAGGAAGGAAGGAAGGAAGGAAGGAAGGAAGGAAGGAAGGAAGGAAGGAAGGAAGGAAGGAAGGAAGGAAGGAAGGAAGATCTACCAAACTGGCAAGGCACCAATGGAGGCACTAACTAACGCTTAAATCATTAAACTAGCATCCAGAACTATCTTGGATGCTAAACTAAAACTTTGAGATAGAAATGTGCTTTCCACAATTATAAAACGTTACCAAAGCACAGTAAAGACAGGAAGAAATCAGTCTATAATCTAGATAGTGATTCCATTGTATGGAAGATGTAAAGAGGTAAAATTTAAAGATAAAATGTTCTGCAATATAAAGGCTCTGTCTCAAATGTGTAGCAGTGAAAACAATGGACGATTTGTGGGTTTGATTTACTCCTCTTCCTTCCTTGATCCTTTCTCTCACAACTCTCAATCTTCTGGCACTGGAGAAAGCCTATAGATTTTATTAAAACACACAGACCCAATCCTAGTTGCCACCTTGGCTAATAGGAGTGCTGTAAAAACACCTTAACACAAACCTTTGGAGTAAATGGCAAGATGAAAACATTCTAACTGCAGTGATCAATTTGAGGATGGAATAGCTAACTGTATGACATACTCGTTGTTTTTAATTCACATGAAAACTGAAGACAAATGAACCTGGTCCTTTACTGCAATAGTGAAAAAAAAATGAAGAGAGAAACAATTCTTTCAAGGACAAATTTCAGCTGGCCTGCTGTGCCTAAACTGGTGTAATTAAGTCCATTACTCACATCTGCAATTTGGGATGCAGCAATACAAATATGTATCTTTACTGGGCTAGACTACTCATTAAGAATACCGATAGGGGGCCCTGGCCAGTGGCTTAGTGGGTAGAGCATTGGCCCGGCATATGGACATCCCAGGTTTGATTGCCGGTCAGGGCACAGAGAAGTAACCATCTGCCTGCCCCTACTCCCTCACTCTTCCACCCCTGCAGCCAGTGGCTTGATTGGTTCGAGTGTGACCCCAGATGCTGAAGATAGCTCTGTTGGAGTGCATCAGCATCAAGCACTAAAAATAGCTCAATACTCGAGCACTGGCCCCAGATGGGGTTAGCTGGGTGGACCCTGGTAGGGGCACATATGGGGATTCTGCCTATCTCCTCTCCTCTCATCAAAAAATATATATATAAATAAATAAATACCGAAGGGGAAAATGAATGAAAGGAAGCCCTCTGGGGTTCTCAGCATCCATTCCCAAAGTAGAAATCCAAATGTAAAGTAGGCTTATTGGCACTAGGCTGACACTTAGACATGGATAAACAGGATGCTGCCGAATGGGGTTACAAAAGGGCAGGAGGAAATGATATGCTCAGTCCAAGCTATTCATTCTATTAAAGTGGACAAAGAGAGCTCATCCCACCAACTCAACTTTATTCATCTTTCAAAAACTACACGGTCGTCAAGTCCCATGCAGTGACATATGCTCAGTAAATTAAGACCTTCAGAAGGCCAGAGACTATCACTTGTTCACACTTATGAAAACACACCTAAAGGAGAAACAACCACAAAAAACACTTCAAATGACAAAAGCTTTCAATATTTTCATATTTTTGTTTTCTCCTGTCACTGAGGCACTAATTTTCCAGGTTCTCCCAACACTTGAATCTACTTTAAAAATACAAGGGTGGGAAAAAGTAGGTTAATAATAAAAAACACTACAATAATTAATAAGAAAATAATACAAGAATAAAAACCCTGTTTCATGTACTCACAATCATAAACCTACTTTTGCCAACCTCTGTACATGTGCAAGGGCTCATTTAATCCCTAGAAACTGAGAAGTGTCAGTTATTTACACCATTATCTAAGAAGCTTTTGGCCTTATACAGAAACAATTCTGTCCCAAAATGAGATCTAAAACCATTATATACAATATAACACCCCAGCCCCAAAGATGTGTGGAAACTTGGTAGAAATAAGCCACTGAAATGCAAACATATTTCTCAGGGTTAACACGAACAATAAAACACACTTGATGTCATGTATTTCTGCCACACAGATCAAGCAATTTTTTTTTCTTAAAATTGTTCAATGCACATAACACAGGATTAAAGAGATAAAGGCAAAGAGAGAAAAAGAGAGAGCCTTAGAGTAATGAGACATTACCTTTGGAGCGCACGGTGTAACACTCTTTCTGTAAATTTTACACAAAAATGGCAAGAAATAAATTGTAATACACTTTTAAGACAAGACTGATTCTATGTTTTAATATCAACATAACTTTGAAATTAAATATATTCAAGTTTTATGCAAAGCAAGAAAGCTTTTTAAAATGGAGGGCTCTAAATTTTCTTTCACATAGGTATGTATATGAAATGACTCATACTTAAGAAAAGCATTGTAGTTGATGTTGCAATCTGCTCAGATCCTTAATATTGCAATGTTAGGGTGTTAATACCTATTTCACTTCACAAATCCTAGAAATCAGCTAAGTCAACTAATATCTCACCCAAACAGAGAATATACATCCTGAGGACATACATAAACGTAAATCTTGAATGCCCAGGATTCATTAATACCAGTGGAAAGCAAAGATTTCAGTGCAAAAAAAAAATGAGTTAAGAGAATTCAAAACAAAATTTCAGTGAACTTCTTTACTAATTCACTTCAAATAATTCAAGAAACTTTCGTGGGGGGTAGGGAGAAGGGAGTAAAGAGGGACAGTGATGGAAATACAGTGATGGCAAATGATTTGACCTTGGGTGATGGGCACACGACATAATCAACTGTTCAAATGCTACAGAGATGTTTACCTAAAACCTATGTACGCTTCTCCTACTGATCAACATCACCCCATTAAATTAAATTTCTAAAAAAAGAAAAAAAATTTTAATTAAAGAAAAAAAGGTCCTTTTGTGCTTCCACATTTGAAAACTTTTTCAGACACACAGACAACTACCAGAAGTTAATAAGCAAATGTCTGGACTAGTTACTGTTTGATATTATACACACGCTGTAGCCGTTAAGTCACTGAAAATAATAAAGCTTCATAACTAGAATTTTAAGGATCTTCTCATAAAAGAACACGGCAAGAGAGAGAAATGTATAAATGCATGCTGTCAAATCCTGGCCACAGATAGTACTTTCTTTTCATGGCTAATCTCCGATTTTCCCCATTACATAATTTTTTTCAAAGAAAAAAATTTTAACTCTTTAAAACTTTAAACATATTACTACTCAGACCAAAAACCTTATTATATACAGTAGATAAAATTTTTATAGGGGGGCCCTGGCCGGTTGGCTCAGTGGTAGAGTGTCGGCCTGGCATGCGGAAGTCCCGGGTTCAATTCCCAGCCAGGACACACAGGAGAAGCGCCCATCTGCTTCTCCACCCTTCCCCCCCTCCTTCCTCCCTGTCTCTCTCTTCCCCTCCCGCAGCTGAGGCTCCATTGGAGCAAAGATGGCCCGGGCGCTGGGGATGGCTCCTTGGCCTCTGCCCCAGGTGCTAGAGTGGCTCTGGTCACGGCAGAGCGATGCCCCGGAGGGGCAGAGCATCGCCCTCTGGAGGGAACAGCTTCGCCCCCTGGTGGGCGTGCCGGGTGGATCCCGGTCGGGCGCATGTGGGAGTCTGTCTGACTGTCTCTCCCTGTTTCTAGCTTCGGAAAAATACAAAAAAAAATAATTTTTTTAATAGGGGGTTTTGATTATATTTAATATTAAAATACTTAAAAACAAGCTTTAATTTCTTATAAAGGCATTGACATATGACTGCCTGTCAAAAAAAGAATGTTTCAAATAATGTGAAGTTTCCAAGGAATATAAAAAAATATGACTGTAGGTATAAAATAATATGAGAAAAGAAAACAAAGATAATGTGTTTCTGTTGAATGTAGCCTTTAACATGCAATATTTTCCTTCCAACTCCTGGAATATCACAGCACCATGGAGGAGACACCAACAAACTGGACAGGGTGACAACGCTGTGGCAAGGCTCGGAATCTAACCAAGCCACACCACAGTGTCCACCTGTGTTCCAAAAGTACCAGAACAGAAAAGCTTCGGTGCTATGTGACTCACCAATGTGTCACATAAAAACTAAGTAATACTGAAACAGAACTGTAGGGATGACACTTGATATTCAGAGAAATTGGTTTATTGTTAAGTTTTATGAACATCTTTGTTCATGAAAAATCTTGAAGTTAACATATGAAGGTATTACCCAAAAATACAAAAGGGAAAAGCTAGAACTTCTCAGGTTATTAACTTTTACTAGCATTTCTTCTCACCTATATTCATGAATATGTGGAGGAGAAAAGCATTCCTACCCAAATCTACTATACCCAAAATGTCAATAAAGCTTTATAGATCCCTTATCACCAAGCCACCCAGCACCCTTTGCTACACTACTCTGAACGTTCAGCGCTTCTCCCTCATTCAGGTGAGCAGCCACTGCCAGTCAGGTTCTTACATGACAGAACACATCCCAGATCGTCTTTTGTTTTTCTCCACAGTCTTATTTATGACTGTTAAAACATAGCAAACACTTTTTCTTGAAAATCAAGTGTGACTTTGCATTATTTTGTTTTATCTCTTTATAATGATCCAGACCACTGAGAGACTTCCCCACAGCTCTTCAGGTTTTCTACTCCACGGCTGTGACAGAGGCCCGCACAGACCAACAGTGCAGGAGACCAGGGCAACAGTCACAGGCCTGAGTTCTAGCAGCAGCGGAAGTAGGCGAGGCAGTGGCTGCCACCCTGATCTGGGCAGAGGCAACTAAGGCTTCTTTCTCACACCCTTCTTCTGATGACAACTGGGTCATGACAATGATTTCTCTTACACAAGAAACATTTGCATAAAAAAAATTATTCCACATATTCAGAAACTTGGGATCAACCTTTCTTCTTTTTATGTCCACATTTTCACAGTAAAACTTTTATCTTTGAAAGAGGGGCAGGTCCTTTATATAACGTGTCATTTTATTCTCCAGTAATGCTTGAAGCTTCTAATCCCTAACTAGAGTCAATTCAGAGCAGAGTGGGCGGTAAGTTTGCGTAGCTTATGGTGTGCAGCATTCTCTTTTAGCCATCAACTTTTTTCCCTATTATGAACAAAACTTCTATAACCCAGACTTTATATGGTTTCTTGTCCTCATTTAGCATTACGTATAGAATGAAAAGGATGGACTAGATCTCTAAATCTTTTTCCACTCCAAGGTGTTAAAATTCTATAGCATGTATTGTGATTCTTTATAGTCTCTGGCTTAAAACATAGATAATAAAAAGGACAAAAGGATTAAATAATGAGTTAACTCAGTTACTACTTTGGTCCCTGTTCTTTGAATTCCTTCAATAAAAACCTCTCTATGAACCATTATTTCCTCAGCATTTCATGGAGATAGTGCCACATATCACTTCTCTCGTTTCTTGAGCAATACTATTCCAAAAAGAATCTGTTTTCTCCTATTTAGGCCCCCAAAACAAAATCATTATAACTACTACAGCAATAGTTAAAAGCAATTACTGCAAAAATGGCAAATAGCTTCAAAGAAGAAAACCTTATTTTTATCATATACATAATTGTCCCACACAAAGAAAGCAATATATGCAAAATTATGTGTAATAAAAATGCT
Source organism: Saccopteryx bilineata (assembly GCF_036850765.1). NCBI lineage: Eukaryota > Metazoa > Chordata > Mammalia > Chiroptera > Emballonuridae > Saccopteryx > Saccopteryx bilineata. The sequence goes on from NC_089499.1 coordinate 11,202,583, forward strand.
GTACGCATAGGAAGGGAAAGTTTTAAATGTGTAAGTAATGAAGACAATAGTTATTGCACAAAGCATAAGAATCCTTGAGGAATATTTTGAAAATACCCACACTAATAGTGTTGAATTTATTCCTTAGGAATTGCAAAGTAACAAATTTAGAACATAAACTACAAATACAATTTTGAAAGGATGTATTAAAAGTCAGTATTAAGCTTATAAAACAGGAACTAGAAAGGCAGTTCCTGGCACTTTACCATCCATTCGTACACTACCCTTTCCTTTTCAAGTGCAGAGTGCCGCTCACGGTGCCTCAGAACAGAGCTGGGGGAGAAGGCAAGCTGGGGAGCCAGCAGACAGCTCCGGGACCACCATCCCAGTACCTCAACCCGCAGAGCTATTACTGGGATCCCAACACAACTGGAAGACGGCACCTCACACTTTTCACTGCTTCTGACTCCAACGAAGTTAGGCTTGCAAAACATGGATTTTCGAAGATTTTTCTTTTATGGAAAAAACCATCTCCATTTTACTAGCCTTTCTATAAAAGCAAGGAAGTGTTTCGTTTGGCAATGTGGATGTGGGGTTTGATTCCCCAATGGGGAACTGGTACTTTTAGCCAGCATTAAAAAAGCACATTCAGAGAAACTTCTTTAAAAAAAGAGATTAGGATTTTTGAGTATACAAAAACACTCCGTTACTTCCCAGATTGCTTTGAACTCATTTCCAGAATTAAATTTCACACTAAACACAGACAATTTTCTTTCAATCACAGGTTCACAGTAATTTTAATGCCATCTACGGTTCATTATGAATAAAAGTTTAAAATTTTTCATCTTAATTTACTAAAGTTAAAATTGTGATTTGGCACTCCTTGTCAAAAAGAGCAGTCTGATGTAAAATGGCCTTAATTTTGTTCTGATACTAAACATTCCTAGGAAAGACTAAGCAAGCCCTAAATAACATAGAAACAAGGCACTCTACATTTCTGAAAGTGAGAATCTCATTTACTGGACTTTAAATAATATATGTAGGTGCACCGGTTTCAACTTGAACAGTTTATAAATGAGCTAATTGGTAAGTAACAATGGAAATAAGCTGCTGCTACTTGATGAATCAAATTTTACATGTAGATATAAAAAAAGGAAATCTAAAAGAAACTTTAGAGCCCTCAGATGGTAGCTTCTTGACCAATGAATCATTAGTTTACCATGTTCAGTTCAGATAAGCTTAAAAATGGAAATGGGAAAACTCAATCAAAGAATACCTTCTATATTTAATTACTATATAAGAAGTTTTTCAAAATATTTCCCACTACTTTTTTCTGGCCCTGAAGGTTAAGAATAGAAGTGTAATAACTAATACACCATGAAATCAAAACATAATATAGGAACAAATGCTTATGGTCTTCCTTTTTTCCTGCACGATTGCAAGTGTTAGCATCTTCTCTCAACTTTCCATTTTTAGGACATTCTTAGGAACAGAATGTCCCTTATCTGAACTTTATCACATCAGGTTGGGAATCTATTTTTCAGACATATTAAAAATGTGAGGTTTATTGTGTATGAATTCCTTTAAAGACAGGGAAGCGCCGTTCATACTCATTCATTCAGAAAGATGACCCTCCCCCGAAAAAAAGAAATGTTTTCTAATAAATCATGAATAAAATATTTCTCCAATATACATAGTACAACTGTAGAGATTTACTTCCAATCGAATGCATTTAAATTCATGAGAGACAATTATCTTTCTTGTTTTATGTCATGGGATTATCATAAAAATAGGGTTGGGGCAGTTGTAGTTAAAAATATATAATTCAAAGTATGGCGGAGGTCTTTCAGACGAGAAATAAGCAGTAAGGTTTTGGTTGTGCGTGCGCCTATATAATATAAAGGTGTTTTGTTTTGAAAAGCAAATTTAGCACGCTCAAGTATCCTGAGTGATAATCTCATAAAATTTGATGGAAATGACAACAACACTGGATTGATTCAATTATGCAGAGAGCTCTTAAGGTTTGAGCGTTTTAAAATACTGGCTCTAGAGCAAATAATTTATTTCCATACAATATCAGATACTCATAGTATCTCTCTCAAATCGGCTCAAAGAGCCACGCAATTCAAACCAACTGCTTTCCATGCCATGGGTAAATTTAGTCTTAGTCTATGATAATTCTTAAATGTTCCTCAGTAGTTGACATTCTAATCTTTGGAAAACTAAGCCTCCAAATTAGTTAAGAGTCAAAGCCAATTTTTGTTCATAAGATGACAACCCTATTTTGAAAATAATGAACATCTTCAAACGATGCCTTTTAAATACCATTTTTCATTATCCAGGATATGTGCTGAATGCAGAAGTGGTTGCTAGAGCTTACCAGATACTGTAATATCAGAAGTTAAAAATAAAACCCAAATTCACAGAATTCTAGCATTAAACTTGGTTTAACTATACCATCTTTCCCATGAACAGCGCTTCTCTGTTTAAGAAAAGCTCATCTCTAAATGATGCCTACTCACATGAAAAACTGAGAACCATTGGTATGTTTCCCTCGATTTGCCATTGACAAAAGGAACGCTCTGTCATGTTTGAGAATAAAGTTTTCATCTGTTTGAAGAAAACACAAATTCGTCAGTCTCCAATTATAAGCCACTTTTAAAGTGTAATGTTCACAGAAATAAACAGAAAGCAAAGGGTGAAATTCCTCTTCTGGTCAGTACAGATACTTGACTGAATATTTAGAAAAAAAAGTTTTAACTAATTAAATAAAAGCATAAAAAGACCAAAAATTACTACTTAAAGCCTTGAGGAAAAGAACATGTATTTTATACTTTATACAAACAGCCTTAGAACAGTCACGTTTAGTAGTAACATACTTTGGCTAAATAATATTTAAACTAGAATTTTCAGGGAAAAACTAATAAATTTTAGGGAAAAAAAAATCTATTTCATAAAGCTCATTTCCTCCAAATTATCCTGCCTAATGCATTATACATGGGAGAAGTTCATTTATTCTCTTATGTGCTTAATTTCTATGTGGTAAATTTAGTATTCAACTGAACTGAAAATAGACTATGAGAGCAGAAACCAAAAACTTACATAATTAAGTTGTAGAGACATGCCTAAATTAAGCATACAAATTCCTTCTAATCAGTAACATCACAAAATTATCTAAGGAAGAAAGTCCTGTAAAAAAAAGTTAAATGGCAAAATAAAAATTTAAATTACACAAGTATCTGCCACTGGGAACAGCCACATTAAAGCGGCCTATCAGCATTAGTTTAAAAGCTACATGCTAACAGAACCAGCTAAAGAGCTGTTTCTTGGTAATTCAAAAGAAAACTGTCATAAAGATCACTTTGAGATTATTTTAATTCTAGTGAAAATATCTTGAGAATTTATATTTCCTTTTAACATACAAACAAATCTTTCTTTAGAACAAACAGAAACATAGAAAACTTTAAAAAATTATTACCTTGGGAACAGGCTTCTGAAAAAGAGTAGTAATCCATTTTCCCCCAAAAGAAATATAAAAGACTATTATAACACTGAAGCTACTACCATGGCATTAAAACCTAGTAATATGGGATCCATTATAAATCTCTGCAACTGACTTTTCTAAGGCTTTTTGGGGAAAGTGCAATAGTTAGATTTCTGCAAATGCTACTACTGTAGAAATAATACACAATTATATAGTTCTAGAATAAAAAAGAAAATATACAAACCTTGGAGAAAGAAAGAAATACCAACTTTTATTCAAAAAAATTGCTTGGTTTAGGGAAAAAAGACACAACTAGATTCTTTTCCCTGATGTGGAATAACCCATCAGGAAAAGAGAAAAGATACAGATGTATGAAACAGTAAAAAGCATTTTCCAAGTCTTCAAGCAATACTGAAATCCAGCCACAACCTGACCCAGACTGTCCATAAATTTATTAGGAAGGGTGCAAGGGAACAGAATTGGAGTTTGTGTTACTGAGCTTCGTTCTCTTACCTTTTCATTTTGCAAAAGACCACATTCTCTATAAACAAAAGAATATGTTGACAGTTTTAGGCAGGAAGATAGGAGTTTTCATGAATATAGTTGCCTAACCTCCATGCTGAAAGTCATGTTTAACCATAACGTTAGCCTTAATTAATCTTGTCAATTAAAAGTATATATTACAATATAATTTATCCCCAAGTTCATGCAGATAAAAGTATTTTCATGCAACATTAGTTTCATGCAAAAGGTGAACAATAAGTAAACCTCTTCTCATTAAAAGTACATGATCAGACTTGCTTTAATAGCAGAACTGAAACAAGAAACCATAAAATATTAAGCCTTACCTTTAAAATATCCACCATAAATTGATTCTCCACCTTTTCCATTACCTGCAAATAACAAGCTACATTAAACTATAATAAAAATTAAAATTATACTAATACATATAAATTACTGTTTATGGTTTCATTTTGCTGGGGGAGATTAACACCTTGTAATTGTTGCAGATAATTAAATTCTAACAAACCTCATCTTTAAAATGCAAGCAAAATCCTATTACAATAAATACTATTAAAATAATTACCTCCATAACCCATTTATTTCTAACAGTAATCACACCAAAATAATTCTAGAAGAATAAATAATAATCAAACAGCATTTTTGCATTCATCATAAGGCAATTCACCAAGTAATTATATTATTAAAATTGCATATAAACAAAATAAAAAGTCTTAATATTTTGCTTTATTATACATTCTTGGTCTACAACATATTCATTCATCTAACAACTGACCGCCTAATATTTACATTATACTGTAAGTGACAAAATTTACAATGAAAATAACGAGTACTTTAGAAACTGATAGAGGGAGTTATTAAGGGCATAATGTTTTAGCTCTACCTTCACTGAAGTCCCCACCCTGAATCATGAAGTTTTTAACCACACGATGGAATGTAGAACCTTTATAACATAACTTCTTCCCAGTTGTTTTCCCAAGGCCTTTCTCCCCTGGAAATAAAAAAGAAATTAAGTTTAGGTACAAAAACATCCTTCCATGGAAAGTACCATCCAATTAATCCTTTGGCAAGTCACTCCTGTATGTTGGGGATGATAAAAGATACAAGAGGTACACCATGTGACGACTTAACACACATACACAAAACAAAGTGAGTAACACGAAGCAGCATGTATGTGTGAAAATGTGTGGGACAGACGTTAGGTGCTGCAGGAGAGAAGAAAGATAAGGAATTGTTATCATTCTAGCAAAAGAATTTAATCAGGGAGCTGGTACAAAGATAATGTATGCATGTGTGTATGTACACTCAAGTATAAATTTTATACATTTAATCTGCTATTTCTACTTTTAAGGTAACATTACAGATGTTTGTCTCCCCATTTTTCTACGTTCAAAAAATATTAACCCAATTTTATAACAAAGAAAAAACAATTAATTTTGCCCATCTTCTAATACTAACTTTCTTGCAAAATCTAAAATGTTGTATTTGTTCAGTGCACTGACACTTTTTTTTTAAGTGAGAGAGACAGGAAGGGAGAGAGATGAGAAGCATCAACTTATAATTGGGGCACTTCAGTTGTTCATTGGTTGCTTTATCATATGTGCCTTGACGGGGGTGGGGGTGGGGGGTCCAGCTGAGATAGTGATCCCTTGCTCAAGCCAGCGACCATGGGGTCATGGCTATGATCCCAGGCTCAAGCCAACACCCTGAGGATTTTTAACCTGGGTCCTTAGCGTTCCAGGTCTATGCTTTATCCACTGCATCACCATCTGGTCAGGCAGAGTACTGAAACTTTTAAAATTCTACCAAATCAGGTTTGAAAATGTTACTATGTTATAAACTAGAATGTACAGACTTCATTACATATAGTAGTAGTATTTTCTTTTTCGAGATCATTTCTTTCTCCTCTCTTCCCTTTAAAAAATGCTTCCCTGATTTCATAATAATGAAAATAATATTTGATAAACTCATCTCACAGCCTATTACTTAAGGAAAATATCTACTCTGTTAAGCAAAAAAAAGACTAAGCCATGACTTCTCATTGAGAATAATTTGATGAGTCATTTACCTGAGCACAGGCAAAGGAAATTCTTGCACGTTTTTGGACAGATGTCTGAGAAGAGCTGAAACATAATGCGACCAACTGAAATAAAACAAATGAGAGAAATGTAAGCAAGGTGGTTAAATAGACTACATTTTATACGAGAGAAGTACAACACATAGATAAATAGAACTGACAAACTGAAACTCCATTTTTATAATTCATTTAAATTTCTTAAAAAGCTTTAACAGAAAAGAATTTAACTGGGCAACACCAACTGACAAGAACTCCAGTCTAGTTGATACGATTAGTTCACATGCAGCCGAAGTGGTTTCAACCCTCAAAGTATAGGATTTTAAGTGTCTTTTAGAGAGGCCTTATATTACTAGGCACCTTTTAGTACAGACCCTTATCTGAACTATTAATCTTCCTTAAAAATACTAGATAACAGCTGTCTAACCTACGCTTGGACCTCTCCAGTGACAAGAACACATCATAAGACAGCCATTCTGATCAGTACTGTTAGAAGAAAATTCTCTACGTTCCACTTTCTACCTTTATGCAAGAACTGTTTAGAGACAACTTCCTGAACTTCTACACACAACTAAAACTTATATTCTATCCAGAAAAGAGTATAGGTTATGGGTCCTTAAAAAACAAACACCCCTACAATAAACAGAAAAGAAGAAGCAGCAAGTCTGCAAATTTGATTTAACTATGCCATAGAGAAGGCCTTCACAAACTTTTTGGTTTCAGGACTCCTTTAAACTTTTATAAATCAATGCATTAAAAAAATGTGTGTTAAATGTATTTGCTATTTACCGTGCTGTAAATTAAAAAACACTTTAAAAACACAAGAATATACAAGCACATATTCTGTCAGCTGTCAGAGTGGTAACATCATTACATACTGTCTCCTGAGTTAAACTCTGCTGATACCTCTTTGGAAACCAATGTTCCTTTGAATGAATAAGATATCAGGAGTATTTGTTATTAAGCACTTCTTGTAATTTAGTGAGATTTAATAATCTTTTAGATTCAGTCATTACTGTCAATATTATTATCTTTTATATATACTAAGATTTCTTCCAAAGAATTAATGCTATGCAAATATATACACTTCTCTATAAGGTTAAGATTAAAATCTGAAACTGGTTAGTGTAAGCACTAGTATGGTGTTTTTAAGGTAAAAAATATATGGCTAAAGATAAAAATAACATAGCAAGAATGGCTTCTGACTTAATCCCAACATACCAATATGCAGAACCTTAAAAATAACTAAGACAGGGAATAATACTGAGATCAATCAGGTATCAACACATTTTAAATGCTGGCTACAGACAAGAATAGCCAAGACAAGCCTATGTTATGATATAATCCTGATTTGGCCACCAGGTGTCAGGAATAAAACCAACAAGTACCCAGAAACAGGATAAAATCAGACATCACCTTTCAATAACATTATTGTTCCTATTTCTCAGGAACAGCTGTGCTGGAACTGCAGGTGCAATGGCAAGAAAGGAGTCACACATTAGAGCTGTAAGATACGGTATCTGTTCTTTGCCTAGTGTATCATATTTTTTCTAACCAGTACTCATTTTTACATCATATATACAATAAGAAGTAAGGGATAAGGATAAGAACAAAGGTAGTACAGATCATATTGGGTAGGGTAGGCAGAGAGCAAAATCTAAGTAGAAATTAAGTGATTAAACATTTCAACAAAATCAGGCCATTTACTCATATTATTTACTGATATCCTCCCCATGAGTATATAACACAGGGTGCCCTTTTGGGGAGCTCAGAACTTAGCTGGAAACAAAAGATACAAACTGCTACACAATGTGATGTGTACAACAAAGTACAATTATGTCCACCCTGGGTCTGACTAATGTGTGAGGGCGGGGCGATAGGAACCACATCTGTTTTACTCACCTCTCTATCCCCATTGATTTGTACAGTGCCTGGTACAGAATAAATATTTGAATAATATTAACAATAAAAACACTCGAAACAAAGTTATGCAAAGAGAGATTAATGAAATATAACTAAAGAAACCTCTAAATATACAGATTAAAAGTAGTCATTATAAACTAGCAAAAGTTATTGTAAGTAGAACAACATCAACATAGCTTAATAAATCTATTTTCAGAGATATAGAGGGAAAGAATCCTTCTAGCATCCAGCAGAATTATGCTATCCACAAAGAAAAATAAATCACAATATAGATAAAACCAACAAGGGGGGGTGAATTGATAAGAGAAGGTACATTTTCCCGTGTTTCATTGTGGGAGTCAACAGGTAACTTTGCTAACGTAGATAGAAGAGGAAATACAAGTTTAGGAATATTTAAAACATGTAATCACCTTTAGAATGAAAAATATAGTAAATGCATTTCAAATAACTGTGGTGGAGCTACTCATGCAAAAGGAAGTAATAAGAGAACATAAGGTATAAGACAAGGTAAGAGAAGACCAAAACAGCTCTATAATTATTTAGGGACCTAAAACTTCTTTCATAACGTGTTATTCAACATCAAACTAAAGACCGTACAAGTAAAAACTCAAAAGAGAATATATTTGTTGACTCATGTAGTTAGTTGACAAGGATATTGGTGGAGGTCAGAGAATGAAAAACTGTAAGAAGCAGGATGTTGGGGAATGAGGCCAGATCTTAACAGCTGCCAAGCCTCACAAGGCCAAAAGTATTGAATACCATCTCTTCTTTGTCCTAATCAATACATATAGTTCTAAATATTTTCACTCATGCATAAGACCAAAGATAAATTAATCACTCAATGCAGAAAGACAAAAAACCAACAAACCTAAGAAAAATATAAAGAAGGTTTTAATAAAAGTAAAAGAAGAAATCAATGACAGAGAAAGATATTAGACTTGATAAATAAATCTCAAAGCTGGGTCTTTTGGGGGAAAAATAAAACGAAAGGTAGAAAAAAAGAATTATAAGAAAGTATTACAACTCCATGCTGATACAGACTAAAAACACAGACCCATCAAAGAAACCCAAAATGCTGTTAAGTACCTATCCAAAAGAATGCTATGAAATACTCTTCAGATATGGGTAATAATGTTTAATCTTGAAGTAATATTAAAGTGTAATGCCATCAACCATTTCAGGGCACAGAAAAGGGTGAAAAGCTTAACAAATTTAATAAGCAAACTGAAACCAAAGTCTGAGAAAAATGATATAAAACAAAAAGAAACTCTATGTATCAAATTGGGTACTACCTGTGGCAAGACTTATGCAGTAAGGCATTCCCAGCTACAGAGTTTGAATGCAATTTTTTAGATAATCTTGAAACCATTTCTCAGTTTTAGGTAACTTTGCCAGTTACTCAAGTTTTGCCATTTCTAGCCTTAGCTTTTCTCCACCTATCTAAAGAAATCTTTTTTAGTTCCCATCTGCTTTTTATTCCCAGTAAGATAAGTGTGTGCTAAATACCCGACCATCTGTGTATGTGCTTTGTCTATCTATCCAGAATTCAGGCTGAACCACACACATGCTAGAAAGCTTTAAGACTCTCCAGAGCCAGGGATTAAATAAATAACGTGCAAATCAGAACTGTAAGAAATCATACCAGACAGGTAGTTCATACCACCAATGTCATTACTGCCTTTTGCCAAAACCAACAAAGGTAGAAAAATAACAGAAAAGCACTGGACTCAAATGGGGTAGGTGGTGTGAATCAGACAGACAAGCAGCAGCCCTTTTATGTTTAAGACAGAAAAGAAGAAAGATCTTGTATGTTTCATCCGAGTTTTGAGGCAGAGAAAGGGAAAGGAAAGGGAGGTTCTAAGAAGTGACCTTGGAGAGGGGCAGCAAGTTGGCGATGGAGTGGGCGGACGTACCAACTTCCATCTCCCAGGAACCAAAGTGGATTACAATTTAACTTTAAGAACCATCATCTGGGCCTTGGCCGGTTGGCTCAGTGGTAGAGCGTCAGCCTGGCGTGTGGAGGTCCTGGGTTCGATTCCTGGCCAGGGCACACAGGAGAAGTGCCCATCTGCTTCTCCACCCCTCCCCCTCTCCTTCCTCTCTGTCTTTCTCTTCCCCTCCTGCAGCCAAGGCTCCACTGGAGCAAAGATAGCCCAGGCGTTGGGGATGGCTCCATGGCCTCTGCCTCAGGCGCTAGAGTGGCTCTGGTCGCAACAGAGCGACACCCCGGATGGGCAAAGCATCGCCCCCTGGTGGCCATGCCAGGTGGATCCCAGTCGGGCGCATGCGGGAATCTGTCTGACAGCCTCCCGTTTCCAGCTTCAGAAAAATACAAAAAAAAAAAAATAATAAAAATAAAGAACCATCATCTGAAAAACATAACTTTGGACTAAACTAAGAGGACTCTTCAACCAAGGAACACCGAAGAAGCCACACAGAAACTAGTAGGAAAAGCGGAAACACGGAGAGGGCTGCCCAGCTCCCGGGAGCAGACAGCAGCCCGGAGAGACTCGTGTGGCAGGAAGTGAGTTTAGCAGATACAGGAGGGTCCTGACCCCCAGGAACAAAGCCCCAGCCTGCAGCCCCAGAGCCTAGAAGAGGCGTATGGACAGTATTTAGCTGCGAAAACAAGTCAGGATACTGTTTGTGTGAAAGAGACAGATTTCTCAGACCCAGGATTCTTCTTAAAGGAGCCACGCAGAAAACCTCTCTCACAACCACTCACCCGGGGCTCTGGGGCACTGAGAGAGAGGACAGGACCAGAGCAGCGGGAAGAGAGTGTAATCTAGGAGGCACAGGCAGAAACACTTTGAGAGACAGCCACCCTAACCCCTGGGCTGAGTCACTCCCCAATCTGAAGTAAATATTTCCCCTGGAACCAGCAATACCAGCAATGGGAAGGAGGACACCAGCCAAACAAGCTCTTCCATGGCACTCAGAGCATAGCTGCTTAGAAGGAGGGAGTCTTAAGGAATATAGTATTGAGTGCTAGGGTCTGAACTGCAGCACCCCCACCCACACTTCTGAGGGCTCCCCAGAGGGCGGACAGCAAACGGATGCGGAACCGCGGTCCCGTCGGTGGGGGCAAACACCAGGCCAGTTACGACTGAGGCCCAGTGTAAGCTCAGTCTCGCCCAGCGGCAGAAGGGACCCATGAAAGTGGTCCAGTGGGCTGCGGGCCCACCTGCAATCCCACCCACAAGGGAAAGGCAAAAGCCTGTGAACCGCAGAGACCCACGGCTGAGCGCCAGCAAACAGCCCCACCCGGCCTGCAGAGCTGGGCTTGCAGTCCATTGCACGAGGGCAGTTCTGTCCATGAGGGCAGGGCGAAAGCGCAGGAATAGGAAAAGACCCACAGCTGAGCAAAGGTGCTCACCCCTGCCCATGGTGCTGAGACTTGCGACACCCCAGGTGCAACATGCAGTCCCACCCGTGGGGATGGGGTGAAGGCTGAGGCTTGTAGACTCGGACTTGTGAACACAGCCCCACCCATGGAGGACAGGCAGAAACCACAGCGACAGCCGCAGCATGCAGGCAACGCCAATATCCAAACTCCCCAGGCAGCGGCAGAGGGGGTGGCGGGCCTGCAGACAAACCACACCTAGGGAACACAGAGGCCACACCATTGGACTCCAGTGGCCCCAAACTTCTTATACACAGACAAAATGGGAAGGCAGAGAAATGCAAACCAGTTGAATCAAGAGAAATCCCCAAAAAACGACAGGAATGAGTCAGATATAACCAAATTACCGGATGCAGAGTTTAAAATAATGATTGTTAGGATGCTCAAAGATCTTAGAACAACAATAGATGGTCATATCGAACAACTAAATAAAGAGATAGCAGGTATAAAAAAGGACATTGAAATAATAAAAAAAGAGTTTGTCAGAAATGACAAATACAATATCAGAAATGAAGACCACAATGGAAGGAATTCAAAGCAGGATGGATGAAGCTGAGGATCAAACCAGTGAGTTAGAGGACAAGATAAACGAAGGTACAGAAGCAGAGCAGAAAAAAGAAGAGACTCAAAAAGTCTGAGGAAATTCTAAGCGAGCTCTGTGACAACATGAAGAGAAATAATATCTGCATCATAGGAGTTTCTGAAGAAGAAGAGAAAGAACAAGGGATAGAGACTTTGTTCAATCATATCAAAGCTGAAAACTTCCCTAAATTAATGCAGGAAAAAGTCACACAAGTTCAAGAAGCACAGAGAATTCCATTAAAGAGAATCCCAAAGAAATCTACACCAAGACACATCATAATTAAAATACCAAAGCTAAGTGATAAAGAGAAAATATTAAAAGCTGCTAGAGAAAAAAAAAGCTATCACCTACAAAGGAGCCCTCATAAGGATGACATCCGACTTCTCAACAGAAACACTTGAGGCCAGAAGAGAATGGCAAGAAATATTCAAAGTAATGCAGAAGAGCCTACAACCAAGACTACTTTATCCAGCAAGGTTATCGTTTGAAATTGAAGGAGAAATAAAAAGCTTCCCAGACAAAAAAAAACTCAAGGAATTCATTACAACCAAACCAATGCTTCAAGAAATGTTAAGGGACTTGTTGTAAACAGATCAAAGGAGGAAAAGAATATAGCAAAAGAGGAACACAGCTTTAAAGAAAAAAATAGCAATAAACAACTACATAGCAATAATAACCTGAAATGTAAATGGATTAAATAATCCAATCAAAAGACATAGGGTAGCTGCGTGGATAAGAAAACAGGGTCCATACACATGCTATCTACAAGAGGCACATCTTAAAACAAAAGATGCACATAGATTGAAGGTAAAAGGATGGAAAAAACATTTCATGCAAATGGAAATGAAAAAAAAGCTGGGGTTGCAATACTTATATCAGACAAAATGGACTTTAAAACAAAGTAAGAGATAAATGCCACTACATAATGATTAAGGGAGCAATCCAACAGGAAGATATAAAACCATTATAAATATCTACAAACATACTATAGGTGCACCTCATATCATATATAAAGCAGACTTTGATGGATATAAAGGGCAAGATCAACAGCAATACTATAATAGTAGGAGATTTCAATACCCCACTAACATCACTAGATAGATCCTTGAGAAAGAACATTAACAAAGAAACAGCAGACTTAAAGGACACACTAGATCAGAGGTCCCCAAACTTTTACACAGGGGGCCAGTTCACTGTCCCTCAGACTGTTGGAGGGCTGGACTATAAAAAAAGCTATGGACAAATCCCTATGCACACTGCACATATCTTACTTTAAAGTAAAAAACCAAAACAGGAACAAATACAATATTTAAAATAAAGAACAAGTAAATTTAAATCAACAAACTGACTAGTATTTCAATGGGAACTATACTCCTCTCACTGACCACCAATGCCCCTTCCGGAAGTGTGGCGGGGGCTGGATAAATGGCCTCAGGGGGCCGCATGCGGCCCACGGGCCATAGTTTGGGGACCCCTGCACTAGATCAACTGGATTTAATAGATATCTTCAGAACCTTTCACCCTAAAGCAGCAGAATATACATTCTTTTCAAGTGCTCATGGTAAATTCTCTAGGATAGACTACATGTTAGGGCACAAAAATGGTCTCAACAAATTTAAGAAGATTAAAATCATATCAAGCATTTTCTCTGATCACAATGGCATGAAACTAGAAATCAACCACAACAGAAAAACTGAATAATACTCAAACACTTGGAAACTAAATAGCATGTTATTAAATAATGAATGAGTTAACAATGAGATCAAAAAAGAAATATAAAAATTCCTAGAAAGAATGATAATGAGCATACAACAACTCAAAATTTATGGGACACAGCAAAAGCAGTACTGAGAGGGAAGTTCATAACATTACAGGCATACCTTAAGACGCTAGAAAAAGTTCAAATAAACAACTTAACCCTGCATCTAAAAGAACTAGAAAAAGAACAGCAGGTAAAGCCCAGAGGTAGTAGGAGAAAGGAAGAATAAAGATCAAGCAGAAATAAATGATATAGAAGCTAAAGAAACAATACAAAGGATCAATGCAACGAGCTGGTTCTTTGAAAAAGTAAACAAGATTGATGAACCTTTAACCAGACTCTCCAAGAAAAAAAGAGAAAGGACTCAAATAAATAAAATTAGAAATGAGAGTGGAGAAATAACAACTGACAAAACAGAAATACAAAGGATTGTAATAAAATACTATGAAGAACTCTAGCCAAAAAATTAGACAACCTAGATGAAATGGACAAATTCCTTGAAACATATATTTTAAAAATGAATCTGAAGAATCAGAAAACCTAAACAGACCAATTACAACAAATGAGATCAAAACAGTTATCAAAAAACTCCCAAAAAAGAAAAGTCCTAGGCCTGATGGATTCACAAGTGAATTCTACCAAATATTCAAAAAAGAACTCTAATCCTTCTCAAGCTATTTCAAAAATTTCAAGAGGAAGAAAGACTTCCAAGTTCCTTTTATGAGGCGAGCATAATTCTGATTCCAAAACCAGACAAAGACAACACAAAAAAAGAAAACTATAGCCTGACCAGGTGGTGGCACAGTGGAGAGAACGTCGGACTGGGATGCGGAAGGACCCAGGTTCGAGACCCCGAGGTCGTCAGCTTAAGCACGGGCTCATCTGGTTTGAACAAGGCTCACCAGCTTGAGCCCAAGGTCCCTGGCTCGAGCAAGGAGTTAGTCTACTGAAGGCCCGCGGTCAAGGCACATATGAGAAAGCAATCAATAAACAACTAAGGTGTCACAATGCGCAATGAAAAACTAATGATTGATGCTTCTCATCTCTCCGTTCCTGTCTACCTGTCCCTATCTGTCCTTCTCTCTGATTCTCTCTCTCTGTGTCTCTGTAAAAAAGAGAAAAAAAAGAAAATTATAGGTCAATATCCTGATGAATCTAGATGCTAAAATCCTCAATAAAATGGTAGCCAACCGGATCCAACAATATATGAAAAAAATCATACACCATGATCAGGTGGGATTTATTCTGGGGGAGGCAAGGCTGGTACAATATTTGCAAATCAATCAATGTGATTCATCACATAAACAAAAGGAAGGAGAAAAACCACATGATATATTCAATAGATGCAGAAAAAGCATTTGATAAAATCTAGCACACATTCATGATCAAAATTCTCAGCAAAGTGGGAATACAGGGAATATACCTCAACATGATAAAGGCCATCTATGACAAACCCACAGCCAACATCATACTCAATGGGCAAAAATTAAAAGCAATCCCCTTAAGATCAGGAACAAGGCAGGGGTGCCCCTTTTTACCACTCTTATTCAACATAGTCCTGGAAGTCCTAGCCACAGCAATCAGACAAGAAGAAGAAATAAAAGGCATCCAAATTGGAAAAGAAGTAAACTATCATTATGTGCAGATGATATGATATTGTATGTAGAAAACCCTAAAGTCTCAGTCAGAAAACTACTGAACCTGATAAATGAATTCAGCAAGATAGCAGGATATAAAATTAATACTCAGAAATCAGAGGCATTTTTATACACCAACAATGAACTGACAGAAAGAGAAATTAAAGAAACAATCCCGTTCACAATTGCAACCAAAAAAATTAAGTACCGAGGAGTAAATTTAACCAAGGAGATTAAAGACATGTACTCAGAAAATTATAAAACATTTTTAAAAGAAATCAAGGAAGATACAGACAAGTGAAAGCATATACCATGCTCATGGTTAGGAAGAATAAACATCATTAAAATGTCTTTATTACCCAAAACAATTTATAAATTCAATGCAATACCAATTAAAATACCAATGACATACTTCAAAGATATATAACACATATTCCAAAAATTTACATGGAACCAAAAAAGAACACGAATAGCCTCAGCAATCTTGAAAAGGAAGAATAAAGTGGGAGGCATCACACTTCCTGATATCAAGTTATACTACAAGGCCATTGTACTCAAAACAGCTTGGTACTGGCATAAGAACAGGCATATAGATTAATGGAACAGAACAGAGAACCCAGAAATAAACCCACACCTTTATGAACAACTGATATTTGACAAAGGAGGTAAGAGCATACAATGGAGTAAAGACAGCCTCTTTAACAAATGGTGTTGGGAAAATTGGACAGCTACCGGCAAAAAATGAAACTAGACCACCAACTTACACCATTCACAAAAATAAACTCAAAATGGATAAAAGACTTAAATGTAAGCTGTGAAACCATAAGCATCTTAGAAGAAAACATAGGCAGTAAGCTCTCTGACATCTCTCGCAACAATATATTTGCTGATTTATCTCCACAGGCAAGTGAAAGAAAAGGATAAACAAATGGGACTATATCAAACTAAAAAGCTTCTGCACAGCTAAAGACAATAAGAACAGAATAAAAAGACAAACTACACAATGAGAGAACATATTTGACAATACGTCTGATAAGGGGTTAATAACCAAAATTTATAAAGAATGGTAAAACTCAACACCAGGAAGATAAACAATTCAATCAAAAGATGGGCAAAAGAAATGCATAGACACTTCTCCAAAGAGGACATACAGATGGCCAACAGGCATATGAAAAAATGTTCCACATCACTAATCATTAGAGAAATGCAAATTAAAACCACAATCAGATATCACCTCACACCAGTCAGAATGGCGCTCATCACAAAACACAGAATAAGTGCTGACGAGGATGTGGAGAAAGGGGAACCCTCCTGCACTGCTGGTGGGAATGTAGGTTGGTGCAGCCACTGTGGAAAACAGTATGGAGATTCCTCAAAAAATTAAAAATCAAACTGCCTTTGACCTAGCTATCCCACTTTTAGAAATATACCCCAAGAATACCATAGCACTGTTTCAAAAGGAGAAATGTACCCCCATGTTTATGGCAGCATTGTTCACAATAGCGAAGATCTGGAAACAGCCCGGTGTCTGTCAGTGGATGAGTAGATTAAAAAGCAATGGTACATATATACAATGGAATACTATGGGGCCATGAAAAAGGAGGAAATCTTACCTTTTGCAACAACATGGATGGACCTGGAAAGTATTATGTTAAGTGAAATAAGCCAGGCAGAAAAAGAAAAATATCATATGACCTCACTCATTTGAGGAATCCAATGAACAATGTGAACTGAAGAACGGAATTGAGACAGAGGAGGGATCAAAGGGACCAGAGGAAAAGAGGACAGAGGGAAAGGGGATGACAGGGTGGGATAAACCTGAAGGGAAGTGGGGAGGGTGTTATGGGAGGGGGTAAAGGGAGATGTTGAGGGGAATACGGGGGAGGGGGGATGCATTCGGGGTGACCCTAGAATCTATGTAAACACAATAAATTTTATAAAAATGACATTTCTCTTGATAAAGTCCTTGTAAAAATCCTTGAATCTGCCTTCCAGACCATCAGTTGGGCCTGGTGTTACTGAGATTCTTCAAGCCCAATTTCTAAAAAGACAAAAAGAAAAAAACAAAAAGAAGTGGTGTGTGTGTTTGTCTGGTGGGGGTTGGTGGTGGTGGTAGTCGTGTCCCAAGCCTTTTGCTTACAGAAACCTAAAATAAACCTTTTTCCTAAAATGTGAACAAAAAAGCTTAATCTACAAAAGTCTGTCTGCATAACACCTTATTATTATTTTTCTTTTTTGTATTTTTCTGAAGTGAGAAGGGGGGAGGCAGAGAGACTCCCGCATGTGCCTGACCAGGATCCACCAGCATGCCCACCAAGGGGCGATGTTCGTCCCCACTGGGGTGTTGCTCCATTGAACCAGAATCATTCTAGCGCCTGAGGTGGAGGCCATGGGGCCAACCTTGCTCCAATGGAGCCTTGGCTACAGGAGGGGAAGAGAAAGATAGAGAGGAAGGAGAGGGGGAGGGTGGAGAAGCAGATGGGCACTTCTCCTGTGTGCCCTGGTCAGGAATCGAACCCAGGACATCTACACGCTGGGCCGATGCTCTACCACTGAGTCAACCGGCCAGGGCTGCAGGGCTGCATAACACCTTACTTTGAAAGCCACTTATATTGTGCTAGTGCTTGTGCTCGAGCAATAATTAGAGCAACTTCAAAAACAAATGTCAGATATGGTGCTTTTTACAATCTATTCCATTAAAATAAATTCATGTTGTAAAAACACAATCTGTAAGACAGATAGTTGTATTAATTACTCTTCCCAACAATCTATTACATAGGCACCATTACACTGCAGTCCTATATAATTTATGGGTATATAAAAAAAGGAGAAATGATTAAACAGTGCAGACCACTGCACCCAGCCACTCTATTCATGCAGGAGTGAGCCTGAGATGGGAAGTGCATTTCTCCTGTTCCCTCAGTCCAGATCCCATCCTCACCCTATCACACTACGAGCTATCCTGAGTGTGAGTCTAAAGTTTAAAGGGTAATTTTGGATATAAGCAAACTCTGCCATACTGCTATCTTTAGAACCACATTAACAAAGAGGTCAAGTGGCCTTCCCAAGGTCACAAGTAATATTCAAACATTTGCCTGTCTCTTTACTTAAAACAGGTTTCTTGGTATAACTTCCAAATACTTTACAATGCTTACTAAAGATACATTTTCAATTCAGTTTTCTGGGTCCATATGAATCTTAGGCAGTAAAGTTAAAACACCCCTTTCAACTATATCCCCGTTTTTTATCTATTTTGATAAATTACTGGGGTTTTACAATATTGTTCTGAGGCCCAGATAAAGGAAAATTCCAAAGTCAAACATTCTTTTAAAGAAACAGCCGGTTATCACTTTCAAAACCAACTTTAAGTCTCTGACAATGGCAAAATGAGTTAATACTCTCAAACTTTTTGATGTCAGAACCAGAAAAATCTCATATTTCATAAAGAAAAGGACAATCAAGACTACTACCTTGTGATAATACAGATGTTGACATTATTAGACAAAGACTTTAACGTAGGTATTACAAGTAAACTCTACTAAGGACAAACACTCACAAAAATAAATGGAAAATAGAAAGTGTCAAGCAAAACCAAAAATAAATTTTAAATGGAAAAATACAATAATGAAAATTAAAAATTCACTAGGCAGGCTCACAAACAGAATGGAGGTGAGAGGCAAAAGACAGTGAACTTGGAAGACCAAAAAAAAAATTTATCTGATACAAAAACTGGAGAAAAAATGACAGGGGAAAGAAGAAAATGAGCAAAGCCTAAGAGATCTGTAGGGTAATATAAAAGATCTGATAGCTGTGTCATCAAAGTCCCAGAAAGAGCCAGGCCAGGCAGTGGTGCAGTAGATAGAGTGCCAGGCTGGGGCACAGAGGACCCAGGTTTGAGCACTGAGGTCTCAGGCTTGAGCTCAGGCTCACCAGCTTGAGCATGGGGTCACTGGCTTGAGTGTGGGATCATAGACATGACCCCATGCATGGTTGCTAGTTTAACCCAAAGGTCGCTTGTTTGAGCAAGGGGCCACTATCTTTGCTGGAGCACATCCTTTCCCCGTCAAGGCACATATGAGAAAACAATGAACAACTAAGGTGCCACAACAAAGAATTGATGCTTCTCATCTCTCTCCCTTTCTGCCTGTATGTCCCTATCTCTCAAATAAAAAAATAAAATAAAATAAATAAATAAATATAAAAACAAATCCCCGAATTGGAGAGAAAATGTATTTGAAGAAATAACAGTGGAAAACTCAATAAATCTGACAAAAGAGAAACCCAGATTCAAGAAGACCAGAAAACCCTGTAAGAGAGTAAACAAAAAAATTCACACCCAGACACGGCATAACTGAACTGCTGAAATCCAAAGACAAAGTAAAAATCTTGAAATCCAGACAAGAACACATTACATATGGGGAACAACAACCTGAATGACTAAGATTTCCTATTAGAAAACACATAGACCAGAAGGTAATGTAATACTCTGCAAGTGCTAAAGGAAAATGTGCCAACCCAGAATTCTATACCTAGTGAAAATATCTTTCAAGAATAAAGAATAAAGGCAAAATAAAACTTTCAGGTGAAAGAAAACAGACAATTTGCTGTCAGAACAACTGCTCTAAAAAAATGCATAGGACATTCTTCAAGTAGAAGGAAAATGATACCAGAGGTAACTAGGAACTACAACAATGAATAAATAGCAACAGAAATGGTAAATATAACAGTATTTTTTTCCTTTCAAGCTCTTTAAAGTATGTGTGATGTTTGCAAGCAGAAGTTTTCAATGTTTGTTGACGTAATACATATGACAAATCTGTATTTGAGATTTGTCACAGTATGTGAGAAAGAAATGTTATATGGTGAGATGGTTCCAATATTTCACTTAAACTGGAAAAATATTAATTCTAAGTGCAGTATAAAAAGTCTAGTGTGAGCCCTGACTGGGTAGCTCTCAGCTGGTTAGAGCATCATTCCAATACAACAAAGTTGTGGGTTGGATTCCTGGAGGACACATACAAGAATCAACCAATGAATGAATAAAAATCAATTGTTTCTCTTTCCCTTTCTCTCGATCTTTAAAAAAAAAAAAAAAAGTCATGACTATGTGTGTGAGACAGCATCAAAAATTCAATAGAAAATTTTAAAATACTAAAAAAATTTCAAATAACCCACAAGGCAACAAAACAAAAAGAAAGGAAGCAAAACAAGTATTGAACAGACAAATTCAAGTGTAATAATACTTATATTAAATGTAAACAGACTGAATATACCAATTAAAAGACAGATTGTGAGAATGGATAAAAAACAAGACCTATTTATTTGCTATCTACAAGAAACCCACTTTAAATACAAGTAATGCAAGTAAAACAAGTAGACAGAAAATCTGCCAGGATATAGAAGAAATTAACAACACTCTTAACCAACTGGATTCAACTGATATAGACCATTCTACAGAAAAACAGCAGAATATGCATTCTTTCCAAGGACAAATGGAAAAGCCACCAAAATAGAACATATAAAACCATATTAAACTTAAAAGAACTGAGATCATACTAAGTATACTCTTTGACCGTAATGGAATTAAACTAGAAATCATTAACAAAGATAACTGCAAAATAGTCAAGGACTTGAAAATTAAAACACTTCTAAATCATCCATGAGTGAAATACTAAGTCGCAAGGAAAATTAGAAAATAGTTTGAACTTAAATAAAATGAGCAATAAATCAAAATTTGTGGGGTGCAGAAAATGTCTGGGGTCCATATATAGGATATTTATAGTATTAAATACTTATACTAGAAAAGAAAGGAGTCGTTAACAATTCAAGTTTCCACTTTAAGAAACTAGAGCAAAATAAAGCCAAAAGAAGAATTAGGAAGTACATAAAGAGCAGAAATCAATGAAACTGAAACAGAAAATATAGGAAAAGACCAAGAAACCAAAATCTCGGTTTTTCTAATAATAAAATTGATAAAGCTCTAGTCGACCTGACCAAGGAGAAGGACAAAATGCAAATGATCAGTATCAGCAACAAAGGAACAAATGTCACTATAGACCCCACAGATGTCCAATTGAGGGACTGTCAAACAACTATGCCCATAAAGCTGACAACTTAGATAAAACGGACCAACTTCTTAAAAGACACAAACTACCAAAACTCACTCAAGGAGAAATAACACGAAATGTTCCTTAACTATTAAAGAAATGAAAATATTAGTTTAAAATCTTTTGAGGCCCTGGCCGGTTGGCTCAGCGGTAGAGCGTCGGCCTGGCGTGCGGGGGACCCGGGTTCGATTCCTGGCCAGGGCACACAGGAGAAGCACCCATTTGCTTCTCCACCCCCACCCCCTCCTTCCTCTCTGTCTCTCTCTTCCCCTCCCGCAGCCAAGGC
Source organism: Saccopteryx bilineata (assembly GCF_036850765.1). Lineage (NCBI taxonomy): Eukaryota > Metazoa > Chordata > Mammalia > Chiroptera > Emballonuridae > Saccopteryx > Saccopteryx bilineata. Next base: position 11,224,340 of record NC_089499.1, read on the forward strand.
TCCATTGGAGCAAAGATGGCCCAGGCGCTGGGGATGGCTCCTTGGCCTCTGCCCCAGGCCCTGGAGGGGCAGAGCATTGCCCCCTGGTGGGCAGAGCATCGCCCCTGGTGGGCGTGCCGGGTGGATCCGGTCGGGCGCATGCGGGAGTCTGTCTGACTGTCTCTCCCCGTTTCCAGCTTCAGAAAAAGCAAGAAAAAATTTTAAAAAAAGAAAAAAAAATATTTTGAAAAACATTTCTAAGTAACAGCCCTGGAATTATTTCAAATAGGAACCATCTTATTGGATTCACAGAGGAAAACTCATACATAAAAACTTTTCCTCTTTTGACATATAATGGCATTTGTTTGGTGGCTTTATGATTTGAAAGTCTAATTTGATTGCTATAAAATATACACATTTCCACTGATCATAGTGAAAAAATACACTGTGCAGTATTCATCTTAATTTTTATCCATACTTCTTGATCTCAGTAATGTGGACAAAGATATTGCTTTGTAATTCTATCAAGTGAATTATTAACTACAGAAGTCAAGAGTATTACTTGAATGAGTATTCAAAGACAAACACACTAATCGTTAAATCCCACAAAGTAGGATTCTTCAGATAAAGTGATCCTCACAAGCTGTGCAAAAATCAAGTACTACTATTTTAGATATTTACTAAAAAGTGCGAGATAAGGATTACATGAGATTGAACCAAATGAAATCGTCAATTAACAACTGATTTAACCTAAAACACTGTAAGCATTCCGTTTCCTCTAAGATTCAGTCTTCTCAAGAGTGCTACTGACTTCTACCAGGATGGTATTATAATAATGAATTAATTACCTTGACGTTGGGAACTGAAGTTCATTCAATATTTACCAAACATATTCTAGAGACTTTTCACAACAAAGGTTCCTTACAAATCTAGGAAATTAACATGTACCAGGAAAGGAGGACTTGACATAGCTGCAGATCCTTTATTTTACTTCTACTTTTCAGGAGTCTGCTATTTTTAATTCTTTTTTAAAAAAAGCGCTGTCATTTGATGCTTTGACTCACTATAGAAACTATAGGATAACAATTAGGATCCATCAAGGCTCAAAATATAGTAAGAGAGAATGGAACAAAATTTCTCAGACCACATCATTTCTTTCCTCAAATTCCTTCAATAACTTATCTTACTGAGTCCATGAGTCCAAGTCCTTACTGTGGCCTATAGCCATGTCCTGCCACTCTGGTCTCTCCCTACACCTGCCACCCTAGGCTTCTTGGGGTTCCTTAAACAGGCAAGTACTTACACGCCCTCCTCAGGATCTTGTATTAACTGTCCCCCCTACCAGGAATGCTCTTCTCAAAGATATCCAAACGGCTCATCTCATCTCCTTCAGACATCTGCTTAGTGTCATCTCCTCAAAATGGCCTTTTCTGACCAATGTATTAAAATAACCGGGTTTACTGCCTGTCTTACCCAGAAGAATATAAACTACAAGGACGAGAGGCCTTTGTTTTATTCATTGCCATATCCCCACGGTCTAGAACAGTAGGGGGCTCAAAAAGAATCTGCTGAACGAGAAAGAGGGTACACAAAGACTGTCGATAGGCTTCCAATGAGAAGTTCTGTCTTTGCTAAAAAAAATCCAAGAAAACAGTTTGAAATCCTGCACGCTTTGCTACTCAGAATAAAACCAGCACCCATTAGGAGAAAATATTTTATTTTCAACAAAACATGCAGACAAAACATTAATGCTAAGTGCACGCCTACTGCAAGTCCGTTGGTACAGAATGTTTTTGGTTTACCACAGAAGCCTTTACCAGGTCGTTTTCCCACGAACCAAAAATTCTGGCTAAAGAGACACTAAAAGACTAATTAATAGGCCAATTAACCTATTAATGATATTCAAGAATTAGGAAATACAGAACATAGGAGTCCAAACCTCACAGTACAAAAAAAGATAACTGAAATTGGAACTGGAAGTGTCTGCCACGTCAGAAAAGGAATCCTAAAAGGATTGCACCCCTTTTCTTGGCGCCAGGCACAGTATGAACACTCAGCTGGGGGTGAAAAGGGGGCGTGGAGTACGGGGGAGAGCGAGGCCCGGACCCAGAGCCGAGTGGGAGTGCTGCACCCGAGCCACCTTTCTCCCCATAGATTCTGACTCAGGAGAAACGGGAGTGCTGACCGTGCCTACCCGCTTCCAAACGGGCTAGGGGAGAGTTGACGAGGGAAACCCCTCCCCTTCCCCGAGATGCCCGGGCCCCAGCAGGGCTCCCCCGTCTCCGGCTCACCCGGCTCCCTGTTGATCTCGATGTCGAAGTGGCACTGCGGCCGGTCCTGCGCCCCCATCGCTACCGAGGCGGCCGCAAGAGCTAGGAGAGAGAGGGAGCAAAGCGGTCAGGTCGGGAGCCAGGGCGGGGGCGAAGGCGGGGCCCGAGCCACCGTCGCCTCGCGCTGGCCTGTCGTGACAGCGCGGGAGGGTGGACGGAGGGTGGACGGGGCCGCCTTCCACCCCGGCCGCCCAGCTCCCCTGTGGCATGCACACCCATGAGGGCGAGCTTTTCACCTGGCTGACCTGCAGCCTAAGCAGCTCCCGCACGGAGGAGAAAGCACGGCCACAGCGCCCGAAGCTCAACGCTGATAACGGACCACCACCCCCTTCCCCGAGGCCGGGCCTCCTAGTGCCACGCTAAACCCCGCGAGAGTCGGGACAGATACCGCGAGAGCACAGCCCAGAAGGCGGTCTTTAACCGTAAGAAAGGCACGTAGGCGTGTCTGGGAGCTCTGCAGAAGCCTCCAGTCTGGCGTTCCTATTACTGAGCGGGTCCTTTTTTTGTTCCGCCCTTTTCCTCGTTACCATTGGAGTCCATCGCCCAATCTGGGAACCCTGGACGCGCCTGCGCTCTGTATTTCCTCTTGTCTGAAGGTCCGGGAGCTTCCGCGCATCTCCCGATATCGCGAGGCTTCGCTGTTGACAGCTGTGAGCCAGTCGTGTGAATTAAGTCATTGAAGTTTAAGTTAGCCCACAGGCCTTTTGGCTGGTTTTCTTTTTCACAATAAATAGTTACGATGCTATCCTTTTGTTAGACCCTTTATCTCACTTCAAAGTTCTAGACTGAGGTGCGTGTTCATTCCTCTTGGGCGCCAGCGTCACTGGGATAGTTTCTGTTAATGGCAATTTTACATCTTTTATGAGTCAGTTCAAGTCCTCTGCCCATTTTTTAATCGGGTTCTTCGCCTCATTGAACACAAGTGTTCTGGATACAAATGTTTTTGTTTTTTTTTAATTTTATTTATTCATTTTAGAGAGGAAAGAGGGGGGGGGGAGAGAGAGAGAGAGAGAGACAGGGGGAGGAGCTGGAAGAATCAACTTCCATATATGTGCCTTGACCAGGCAAGCCCAGGGTTTCGAACCGGCGACCTAAGCATTTCCAGGTCGACGCTTTATCCACTGCGCCACCACAGGTCAGGCCAAATGTTTCTTGTATAGATGATTCATGTATGTTATAAATCCAAATCTTTTGTTGATATATGACTGAATATTTTCTCCTAGTCCGGGCCTTATTGTTTGTTTTGATAGTGGCTGTGCAAAAAGCATTTTTAATTTGAAGTCACTTGATTGGTGTTTTTATTTGATTTCTCTGGAGTTTCTTTATATGTAAAATAAGCAAGATGAAACGCTTTCTAACTTCCCTCCTTGTTAAAAAGTGTTTAATTCTGTCCTGTGAGTTGAAGTTATATTTCAGACAATTTGAAGGTAAGGTACGCTCTGGGGTCTGTGGTTAAGGTGAATAAACTGCTCTGACAAGGCAGGCCTACCTTCCACTAATAGGACCGACACCTCCTCCTTCATCCTCAAGAGTGGTAGAAAACTGGTATCCAAGTTCACAAACTCAGACTTATTGTAGTTTAGCTCTGATTAGCAGGAAGGAGAACCCTTTGTAGAAATTTTCAGGTAATGATTCTGGGTATTTAGCCTTAGAGAATGGTATCACCCAGCAGTTAGAACTTCAATGAATAGGACTCTGACAAAACAAATCAGGAGTGCTAGTGGGGAAACTTAGATGAAATCAGTAATTTCCTAGAAAACAGAGATTGCCGTATTTGACTAAAAAGAAATACAAGGCCTCAATAAACTAGAACATTCCCTGTTGTAATTCTCTGTGGAACACTTAGTACCATGTGAAGCTATCCTTGATTGTTTATACTTGGTCTCCCCCATAAATAGATGACTTATACTGTATTGTCTTTTTTATACTAGGATAAAGCTTCCATGAGAGCAGGGAGTGTGTGTATGCAGTACCTTCAGCACATACTAGTTGATCAATATTTTTGAATGAATGAACAAATGTCGACAGAAATGAAAATAACCTCCCCTTGGATTCTAGACTTAAGATTTAGGAAACTCTTGGTGATTGAATATCTGGATTCTAGAGGATTCTGTGGGATTTTCATTGGGAAGAGATTCACTAAAGATTTATCTTATTAAAATGGAATCAAACCAAGTATTAAAATGCTCAAGTTTAATCACTTCTTTGGGTCTTCATTTCCTTATGAAGGCTCCCATGTCATGTAAACATTAAGTAAATTTGTTAATCTGTCATTTGTTATGAAGCTCCAGCTGAGAGCTCTAAAATAGAAGGAAAAAGACATTTTTCCTCCCCTATCACATATTAGATGACATTTGATAAGAATTAGTAATTTTGTTAGCAATCATAATGCTGTTGTTACATTTTTTCAGTTTTCCTGGAAAACCAAATGGAACACTTAGTACATGAACATTTCTATACCTCAATACCAGTCATTTGTGGAAAGGCAAGCTTTGTTGTGAAATTTTTTATGGTTTGGGCTTGTGAGGCAAAAGACATATTAGATTTAAATAACTGAGCAGAGGGCTTAAACTCTTAGGCAAAATTAGCCCCGAGAAACTGCCACTGTATATTTATTGAGTTCCAAAAGCCATAGTTTAGTAGATAAAATTAGAAAGTTACATAATTTTTTTCTCATTTGTTCAATTTCCAACCCTGCACATTTATTTTCTTTTATGAATTAGGACATAAGAAAAGTCAGAGTTCCAAAACTTATTAATTATAAAGGACATCTGGTTCTTGGAGGCATTCCTCCAAAAATCCTGCGTACCAGCATTTAAGTAACCCAGGCCAATGTCTCCTTATGGCTAATATATTTCAAGATTTCTTGTCTTCAAGTAACCCTTGCTTTGCAGTTAACTGCCATTTATATTGGTGCAGGGTCGTCTCCTACATATTTTCTTTTTTTTTTTTAATTTAAATTTAGCTTGTACTGATTTTTAATTTTTTTATTTTTAGTTGTCTTTTTTGTTGGCAAAATTTTTTTCTAATTGGCTGCAAGAAAACCTTTGGCAACAAGGGTTTTAATAAAGTTACTAAAATTTCCTAAAAACCCCACTGGTTTTAGGGCTACCTTATTGGTAGTATTATTAGCTGTTTGGGTTTTTTAGAGTTTTTATGGAGTCCCCCTTTTTAGGTGTCCGAGACAGTGGGTGATGGCCACTATTTCAGGGGAGCAGTCTCCTGTATTTTTGGGGGTGAGGGTTTGAGCCTCACCTTTGTTAGTTCTTAAGCCTTCTTTTGATGGCCCCTCTTTGTGCCTGTTTTAGGTTGTTTTGGCCTTCAGGAATCTTATTTGTTTTCGACTAACCAGCCATTTTAGGGCAGTTTAGGTGTATAAGGACAGTTAGTTCTATACTGGGAGTAAGCCGTTTTTAACTCTTTAAAAGAGTTTTGACAGAGATTTGGTTATAGAGTATAAAAACTCCTTGTTAAAAAGTTTAGATTGTAATTTAAAAAGTCGCTCCTTTAATTGTTTAGAAGATAAATGCTTTTCTTTATTAGAAGCCAAATGGCTTTTGTTATTTTCCCATTGTAAAAAAATGTTAGAGCTTTGTTAGGGACTTTCTCCTAATCTGTGCAACTTAGTGACTACTGCCTAAATGGGCCAGGAAGAAAACTATTGTTGCTTAGCAATAACAGATGCATTAGCTTTTGTATCTAAAAGTCTTTGTATTGTTAAGTCTATTATAAGGCATTAGAGGAGTTAAATTCCTGCTTTCCTGGGGGCCCCTCTTTTTCAGGATGTGGCCTGACAAGCAGCCAACTGCCTGAAGCAGCTTGAGATAAATTTTTGAAATGACTTAATTTTACTTAAATCCTTTGTTTTACAGATTTGAGTATATTTTTATATATAAATAAGATAATTGTCAGCATAGAAACAGAAATATAACATAATTTTGATTAATTTTAATACTTGAATTATTTGACTTCTAACTTTGAATATACCTTATAATGCATTAACAAAATTAGCAAGTCTTAAGGATTCATATTCTACTTAATTTAAATTTAAATGAGCTCTTTATAATTTCTAATTTTAAAATAAAAAATATATGGATAAAACTATTTTTTCAATATAAGAGCCAGCATTTCCAATTTTTGTATGCAATAAACTCAGGCCTTAAAAATTACATTTTAGACAACATTAAATAAAAACTAAACAGAAACTAGATTCAGACAAATGAAACAAGCCAGAGAGAAAGCCGGGATTGCAGAGTATAATTAGACTAGAAAGATGTCCGCCTGACTTTAGTCAGGGTATTTTCTGACAGAGACTAAGGATGGATGAGACTAATTAAAATCTCCCGAGAAGAAAATAAAAGAGATTTTGTAATTGGATCCATCAGGAGTCACCCATATAAATTTCCAGGCAAAGAATAAGAAAGAAACAAAATGATAGTTCAGAGGATTGTAGCCAAAACATCAAAGAAAATCAGTATTTTTTCATTATTATATAGGTTGGAGAATTCTAAGGACTTCGTGATTCTTCTATATGTCCTAATTGAGTTTGTATTAATTGATGTAAAGCTTCAAGCTTCTCTCCTTTTAACAGTTACTGCTCAACCTATATTAATGTCAGACTTGACCTGACAAGCTGGAGGCCATGAGGATTCAGAATCGTAGTGTAATGGTTGCAAAGCTAAAGAAATCGAATTACAAAGAGACCAAACAGAAAGAGGAATAGTGTCTCCTTGTTGATGATTACGCCATAAAGCTTTCATTACTTGGTTCCAGGTTTTTAAACTTAAAGCAGCCTTTCCTTGTGGCTGAAACCAGTAACAATGCTTTCTTATATTTTTAATTAATAACTTAATATTTTTACTTTTTAGTCACACCAGACCCTTCTAATAATGTTTGCAGTAGTTTCATGTATTTTGGGGTCTCCAATGAGGAATTGGCACAAGAATTCCCCATCACTCTGCCTCCCGAAGGATTCGCTTACCTTCCGAACAGTCTTATCCCCCTTCGGTCTGATGATCCTGAGACTGCAACCTCTGACCTCTTCAAGCCCCTGTACGTGGGATTGTGCCCGTTGGGCGCCAGATGTTACGAATTTCTTTTCGGTTCGGGCTTGCGAGGCAAAAGACACACCAGATTCAAATAACTGGGCAGAGAGCTGAAACTCTTAGGCAGAATCAGCTCCAAGAAACTGCGCCACTGCATATTTATTGAGTTCCAAAAGCCACAGCTCAGCAGATAAAACTAGAAAGCTACACAAGCCTTTTTTCCCATCCGTTTCATCCCCAACCCTGCACATCTGTGTTTCTTTCATGAACACGGATAGGACACAAGAAGAGTCCGAGTCCCAGAGCTTATCAATTACAAAGGACATCTGGTTCTTGGAGGCATTCCTTCAAGAATCCTGCGTACTTGCATCCCAGTAACCCGGGCCAGTGTCTCCTTATGGCTAACATACTCCAAGATCTCTTGTCTTCAAGTAACCCTTACTCTGCAGTTAACTGCCGGTTATACTGGTGCAGGGTCGTCTCCTACATAGCTTTATTTCAAAGCAACCTGGAAGGAGGTCAGGAGGTCCACAACTATAAACTGGCAGAAGGGAAGACAACTTCTGCAGGGTCTCAGGCAGGAGTCTCACCAGTTCCTACTGATTGCCAAGCACCTGCTCAGTTTCCTCTTCAGGATGAAACTAAAGAGGAAGACTTCAAAGATGCTCATGATATCACTGTTATCCAAACGCAAATACGCAAGAAAGAAAATACCTGGGGCAACTTAATTGAGAATCTGCTTAATTATTAAAATAAATATTTACATTGAAATACAGTTAATTGACTAGATTCCTTCACATTTTCACACTTTTAAAAGAGCCGTAGAGATTTCCTTCATGTTTTCAGCAGTTGAGTTGGTCAAGATCCTGTTTCCATTTCACAGAAAATGGATTACATTCAATTACTCCTCACAACAGCCAACTGGAAAATCATTCCATTACTTTTGAAGGACTGGTTGGGTTGGCATCCGCAATGGTAGCCAAATAGATGAGATTTCTATGTAACACATGCTGGTACCTATGGGTGAAAAACAGGCAAAAATTAGTCTTGTTTTTACTGACAATGAACAAACAACTGAAAAATAATTTACCTACTTTAATGGAATGGCTCATCCATTGACTGGATGACTCAGTGCTATCAATCTTCTTATTTAACACATTCAAGGAAAATACATTCAGAATCTTACCTATTCTTACTTATTTCCATAGCCACCTCTTTAGGCCAAGCCACTATCACTTCTTGCTTAGACTAGGATATTGGATCAGTCTCCTAATGGTCCCCCGCTCTACCTCTGTACCCTTACTCTATTCTCCACATAGCATCTTCAGTAATCACTGTAATTTAAGTTAAGATTATGTCATATCTCTGTTTAATGCCTTCTAAAGGCTCCCATCTCATTCTGAGTAAAGCTGAACCCTTCTCATGGCTTACAAGGCCCTACATGATCTGGGCCTCTAGTTAACCTCTCTGATCTCGTCTCCTACCACTTTCCCTTTGCTCACTGAATTCTGGCTACAGTGGCCTCCTTGCTGTCACTTAAAAGATATCCAGCACACTCCAGCCTAAGGGCTTGCCTCACATACTTGCAGAGTTGGCTCCCTTTTCTAAGACATCCACTCAAATGTCACATCAGAGATACGCTGTATAAAACAGCACACTTTCCCCCACTTATCCTGCTTTATTCTGATTCAAAGAGTTATTAGCATGTGCCTGATTATATAATTTCCTCCCTCTAGATTCCAGTGTCTAGAAGGTAAGCTTCATGCCAGCAGAGCTGCTGTTTTGGTATTGCTATCCCAGTAACTAGGACAGTGCCTGGTACTCAGTAGTACTTGTAACATACCTGAACAAACTTCAAGCAGGGACGAAATACTTCCATGTGAGCCTCCTATGGTAGTGATTTGCAATCACGGAGTAGTGCTCCCTACCCGGGAAGAAAAGTCAGACTAGGGGGCATGAAGCATGGCCTGTGCAATGTAGTTGCTTGACAGGGCCAGCCCAAGGTTTCAAACCAAAGACCTCAACGTTCCAAGTTGATGCTTTTTGATAACTTTCTTACCCACAGGCTGAGTCACTGCACCAAATAGTTCTGCAACTATTTTTCACATAGAATACTAACAGTGTTTGCTATACACTGTGAAAAAGCAAATTACCAAATGCCAGAGTCAAATGTAAAATCTTACCCAAGATTATTCCACTGAGCTGTTCAGCAAGGGGTTGTAGGTGGTTTTTAGGGGATGGGAAAACCATGGTTTTCTTTTTTTTTTTTTTTTTTTTTTTCATTTTTCTGAAGCTGGAAACAGGGAGAGACAGTCAGACAGACTCCCGCATGCGCCCGACCGGGTTCCACCCGGCACGCCCACCAGGGGCGGTGCTCTGCCCCCCAGGGGGCGATGCTCTGCCCATCCTGGGCGTCGCCATATTGCGACCAGAGCCACTCTAGCGCCTGAGGCAGAGGCCACAGAGCCATCCCCAGCGCCCGGGCCATCTTTGCTCCAATGGAGCCTTGGCTGCGGGAGGGGAAGAGAGAGACAGAGAGGAAAGCGCGGCGGAGGGGTGGAGAAGCAAATGGGCGCTTCTCCTGTGTGCCCTGGCCGGGAATCGAACCCGGGTCCTCCGCACGCTAGGCCGACGCTCTACCGCTGAGCCAACCGGCCAGGGCAAAACCATGGTTTTCTTAAACATGGCTTCAGTAACAATGAAATAATGTATTTTTTTCTAAATTAAATGGGGCATAATTCCTGGACTACAATTAGAAAACAGACTATTTTCTCTCATTTTAGTATATGATTAGAAAGTACATTATATTACTGAGCAGAATTTACCTTTGGCCTAACTTGGAAATTTTTCATTGGTCTTTGCATGTGTTACAAAGTTAGAAATATGGGTGCTTAGCAGCCTAATGGTTTGACATCCCTCCCCTGGAACTCAGCAGAAAAAGGATGGGCTAGAGATCCGTGATAAGCAAACAGCCACCTGCTCTCATCTCCTGAAACTAGTTTTCCTTGCGCTTCCCTCCCCATCCCCGTTGTCGTCAGCTGACATGGCCTGACGTGAAGAAGGCTTTGCAATGAGCATAACTTAAGTTTTGAAGAGGGAGCTACATCTATCTGACTCCAGGCTTCACAATGGGTAGGTAAGCAACCTCTGGTTCTCATCTGCCATCAATCACCCAAGACTAGTAGTTCAGGACAGCTGCTGTATCGCCAGGCTGGCTTCCCCTTTACTCAAAAGGAAGGGGAAAGGGTTGGGGACTTACTGGACGCACTCATTCGCCCGGCCTTTGTTCTGATACTCCACGATACAGCGGATCAGCTGGTCATTCTCCTCCAGGAGCTGAAAGACCAGAGAAAGGGTCAGTGCCAAACGACATCAAGACGTTCAGGAACCTGCTCAAGGTAAGCACAGCCCTGCCTCGCCGCCTTCGCAGACTTGGCTTCCATCGCCCTCCTACAGCTAACAGCCAACAGCCTAGGCGCACACGTCTCGGCCGGGGTGCCGCCCTCGTCACGCCCCTGCAGCCCTTCCAGTTCTCTCGACTAAGAAACCCTTTCTCTCCGCCCGCCTTAGCGCTCACCCTCTGGATCGTCTCCTGATTGACTTGCGCTTTGCCTCGCAGCCAGTCTGGTACGAAGGCCACCGACATTCCCGGAAGCCCGGTGGGAACCTGGTCTCGGGCCCCGTGAACTCTCGCGCAGCCAGAGCAGCGGCCACTACCAGCCCCCCACACACACACACCACGGCCCGCAGCCGAGAGCGCCCTCGGTTTGGGCTTACGCTCTCGCTCTCCACGTTGATTGGGCCCTCCCGCTTAAGGCGGAACCAGGCGGAACGTCACTTGTGATTGGACGAGCAGGAGGGACTTCGGCGTCCTTCTCGGCCCGCCCCTGGGGCTCTATAGCTCCTAGCGGAGCCTTTGCGTTTGCGCAGTGTGAAGAGAAAATTTGGGGGTTGAACCTGGGATCACCTTGCCTTTGTGTTTACTGGTTGATTTTGAAGGAGAGAGAAATATTGACTAGTTGTTTCACTTATTTGTGCATTCATTGGTTGATTCTCGTATGGGCCCACACTGAAGATTGAACCCGCAACTTTCCATAACATTGTAGCGTTTAGGGAGGATGCCAATTGAACCACCAGGCCAGGGTCTCCTGGCCTTTTATTACTCTGTGTACAGTCTTTATTAAGGAGCACCGTGGGGGGGGGGGTCACTTAAGAACGTGGCTGGAACCCATATAGTAGGCCCGCAGGCACTCATCTTTTGACATTACTCTTGTGCCTCCAGGCTTGCATCTGGAGCAAGAACCCTGGGCAGTTCCTCCTGCCAAGCCAAACCCGGAAGGGCCAAGGAAAACACCGGTGCGTGCTTTATTTTTGCTGAGGGAGAAACTCACATACATGCCTATTTTTCCTTTGGACAATAATAATGCTTTATTAGTTTTACAACCCTAAAAAAGTACCATTATTTTCTCCATTTTACAGGTGAAAAAAACATAAGTAACCTTCCCAAAGTGTCATAGCTACTAAGGGCAAAACCAGTATCTGAACACATGCAGTCTAGCTTTAAAATCCTCGCTCTTAACCACTATCCCCTACTGCCTACCCACCATTCCATAGAAGTGGTTTGCTGCAAGACCAAGAAAGAAGGTTGGGCCTACCCTCTTGAGCCACACAGTTACTGTTGGCAACCACTAAAACTCTAAAGTGGTTATCTTTTGGCTTGTCCAGCCCAGCCATGGTGGACATAGGAACAAGGCTGGTTTTCCCTGAAGCAGAGTGAGCAGCAGCTACACCATTTAGGAGGCAGAGCTCGGAAGCCTTTGCTCCTCAAAAGGAGTCTGGAGGCCATTCTGCTTCCTAGAGCTTCATTTCCTAGAGTGATGGCCCAGATCCAGAGCCAGCCAGCTCATCTGCTTTTGCTGGGATTTCCCTCCACAATCCTTTTATTCAACCCTGTGAGGAGGCAGCTTTCAAGCCATTTCACAGAGGGTAAACCTAGTGAGAGAAGTGGGGCAACATGCCTGAGTTGGGCCAGGACTCAGGGGTTCCTGGTTCCCCAGTCTGTACTGTTATTCCCAAACCAGAAGACTGGAACGAAGGACCAATCTTCTTTCCAAAATCAGATCTTCTAGTGTTCTCCCTATCTATGAATCTTTCCACATCCACCCATTCACTCAAGGCTGAATCGTGGCATCATCCTTGAAGCTACTTTTTCACACTTTCATATCCAATTCATCACCAAGTCCTGTTGATTTTGCTCCTACATTTCTCTACAGACTGCCCAGTTCTCTTCCTCATCAGCATTGCTCCGGTCCAAGCTCTAGCTTCACCTTCTCTTGCCCAGATGCATTGGCTTCCTACCTGGTCTGACCAGCTTCCATGAATCTTCTCCATTTTGGTCTTTCTAAATTCTTTCTTTTATTATTATTTTATAAATTTTAATGAGAGAGAGACAGGAACATTGATATATTTCAATATGTGCTCTGACTGGGGATCGAACCTGCAACCTCTGAGTTTCAAGACCATGCACTACCCATCAAGCTATCCGACCAGGGCTTCCTTGCCATTTTGGTTTCAGCAGCCAAAGTAACTTTCACAAAATGCAAATCTGATCAGTATTCCACTGTCCCAAACTTTCTGCCAGGGCCTACAATATTCTACATTGTCTCATCTCTTCTATTCTCTCTAGTGACTCTCACTTTACTCCTTTACTCTTTAAACTCTGAATTTCATTTCTTAACTTTTTTTGCTGGCAACGTAGACACACATGAAATTTACCATTTTAACCATTTAAAAATATAGAATTCGGTGGCATTCTGTAAGTTTACATTTTTGTTCCACTATCACCACTATTCATTTCCAGAACTTTTTCATCTTCCCCAACTGTAATTCTGTGCCTATGAAATACTAATTCCCCATGCACCTCCCAACCGCGTTCTTTTTATCCCTCAAGGAGTCCTGCTGCCTTCCACACAGAGTTCTTTATACACACTGTTCCTCTGAAGAAGAAATACTCCCCTTCTGCCCTTTGTCTAGTTAGTTACTAAGCCAGTTTTCAGGGCGGCTTCCCTGGACTGCGAAGTCCAGCCAGAAGTCCCTGTAAATTCTCTTAAAAACCTTGTTCCTCCCTGAAGAGCACATATCTGTTTGTATTTAAACACGTGTTGTGTAGTTGTTTGAAGGGTGCTCTCACTCTGCCAGCCTCTCTTAACATAGTTTTGAGTGGTCAAGAGTTCCTCGCTATGTCCGCAGTCCCTGGCATAGTGCCGGGCAAATGGCTGGTGCTCAAAATTCGTTGAAAGAATAAACGGACGAAATTTGCTTCCCAACCTCCTTCGAGCCGCCATCCACCTGTGAGTGCCTCTGACCCAGACTGAGGTGTGTCCCTAGACTTTGGTACCTCGTCCAGGCTGGCAGAAGGCTGCGCTCTTTGGCTTGCCTATCTCGGGACTCCTGCCCAGCCGCGCAGACATCGCAACCCACGCCCGGGGCGTGTCACGCCTTCACGCTGAACCTCCTTGCCTCCGCTCGTCAGTCCTGTCTGCTACTCCCGCAGGAATCGAGCTTAGATCGCGAAGCCTCTTTGCACCTCGCGACGTGGGAATTACAAGCTCGGACCTCAAACCCACGCGGGTGAGAGACTGGGAATGGGAGGAAAATTGGGAAGCGCGCGCCCAGCCACACCTCCTCTGTACTGGAGTCGCAGCCCTTTAAGAACCACTTCATTCACTTGTGCGGACGGGCAGTGGAGGCGCGTCGTGATTGGTCCGTTCTGGTGCTGGTGTTGCGTAGTAGCAGCGAATGGAGGTTGAAGACTCGCGCATGCGCACCGTCCCCTACCTGCGCCTGGGCCGCCAGTGACCCGGGCCGGGTCCACGGTGTGGGTTAAGGTTGCGGAGGAGGCGGTGTGTGGATCGGCGGCGCGGAGGGAGGCGGCTGACTCCCGGGGGCCGCCGTCCGGGCGAGGTGAGGGCTGGCCGGCGGAGGTGGGCTTCGCGGCCCGTTAGCTGAGAGCAGGCGGGGTCAGGTGTGATGCAGGGCGGGCCTGGAGGTGGAGGCGATTCCGAGCCGGCCCCTCCCTCAAGCCCAGCCTAGCCCCTCCGGGCTTCATGGGGCATCCCGGAATCACCTGTCACTCTTCCTTCTGCCGGCTGCTCTGCGGACCCCGGACCGACCCCGGGCCGACCCCGGGCGCGCACCCGCGGGAACCCTCAGCTGATAGATGCGCGTAAAGTGCTGCGTCCTGTGGGAGGAGACGGGGTGTGTCCAAAAGAGAGAGAGGGCGATTATTTACTTAATTATCCGCAAAACTCTCATCGGAGTCTTGTTTCGTTTTAATAGCAAACTTCGCTTAGCGTGCCGATATTGTAAGATTTGGTTTACCAGATACTGGATGCACTGGACCAGCTTTTCGGAACATCAGGTGTAGTAGAAGGTGGTGTACTTTTCAGTGCATTGGAGGCTTACATCTAGATTTCCAGAACCGGAAGGATAAAGCACTCCCAGGGGAAAATTAGAATTGAAGAAATCAAAGCCACGAAAGAATATTATTACCAGTGATGAAAAGTAATTGGTGAGATTTGAGACATGGTCAGAAAGAAAAATAATAAAGCTCAGACCTGTGGGGAGAGTAAATATTAAATTTAACAAAGAAAGGAATTAATTCTGATTAAGATATTTTTAGCAAAATGAAAATGTAAATAGTTGAAAGTAGTTTAATATTGCTAAATAGAATTAAAATTGACCTAATAGCATTTGTTCTGGAAAAATACATTTTAGATGATTATGTTATAGCTCTAAGTGTTTGTGTTAGTTTTTACTCTTCAAAGAGCCTCAGAAATTAACTGTATCTGAAAGATGACTGATGGTCAGAGAGGAAAATCTACTTACTCAATGAGTAAGGAGCAATTGTACCAATCTTCTATTAACAGGTGTCTGCTTAATATTGAGTATTAGTGCCCTAGGAGGAGAAACTGTTTTAGAGAAATAGAGTAGCTGTAATACCAGAGATTGGATTTGAGAAGTCATAGTGTAGTCAGTGGAAAGATCATAGGCTTTCAAATATCTTGAGCAGTGAAGTTTGGGTTTGAATCCTGGCTCTACAACTTGGGCCTTGCAGCTACAATTTTCCCACATGTCTACTGTAGATTATATCTACCTCATATTATAGGCATAAAATAATATTATCAGTGTAAAAGTTTCCAGAACCGTGCCTGGCATATATTATTGCTATCCAGCTCAGTCCCCTAATCTTAGCTCTTAACAAATGACAGTTGACTTCTACCCCTTCTCCTGAGCCCATCCCCAAGAAAAATGGAACAGAGGAGCCTGTGTGGTCTACACATCTTAAGTCCTGTTGGTGAAGGTGAATTCAGTAAGGGTGACAGAACTCAATTTTGTTTTCTGTATTGTGAATATGAGGAGTGGGCAGTATGCCTTACGCGGAAAACTTGTATGCCAAAAGAAACTTATTTTGTTTGTTTAAATTACTATCTTGCAAGGCTTGTTTAAATTACTGTCATTTAATACTGTTTCTCAACCCTTTCTCTCTTTTGGAGGGAGGAGGAGTGTCCGTGGCAGGAATTTGGGAGTGAGTTAGGGTAAAGGGAAGAGAAAAGAACAGTGGGAATGGGGGTGGCCTCCAGGTAGGCACAGAGTCTGTGCTGGTGGAATGGGGATTATCTCCAACATGAACAGTTTATAAATAGAGCTGAGAAGAGGATTTAGGAAACGGGGGAGGCAGATTAAAATAGTTTTATCAAACCTAGTAATACCCCAGGTACTGTATATTTGATTACTATTTCAGTTTCTACTTTTATGAAATTCCATCTGTATAAACCCCTTTCTCCTTTTCTCTCCAAGTAGAAATTTTTTTTGTGAAAAAAATTGTCAAAAGGCAGGGTGGGCAAAAGTAGGTTTACAGTTGTGAGTGTGCAAAGCAGTTTATTCTTGTATTGTTATTATTATTTATTATTATTTTCAACGTGAACAACTGTAAACCTACATTTGCCCTGTACTTGGTAGGTCAGAATATGGTAAGATCTGCAAAGCCACAATTCTTGTTTCAGGGAACAAAAATAAGGTAGCCCCCTAGGTCATTCATTCATTCTTTCTGTAGTATTTATTGAGGACTTCCTAATATGTGGCAGGGATGGTACCAGATAACAAGGTCCACTGGACTGTAGCAGGAGCTGGTGAGACCTGGAAGACAGACTCGTGTCACTTTGTGAGCACTCTGAGGCTGCTTTTGTCCTTTTGTAATTCATAATATTTTTTTCTGTTAATTGTGGCATGATTTCCCAGATTCATTCCACTGCTTTCCTGTTTAAAACTAAATAGTGGTAATTTGCAAGCGGCTTTTATTTTAATGAATCCTGAGATGCTAGTACTGTCCAATTTGAAAATGTCACATAGTAATGGAACTGCTCACTATAAAACACATCCTTCGACATTCTTGCATAAATCATCAGAACTACAGTTAATTAGCAGGAAATGTTATTCTACTGGTAGAGATATTTAAAAATTACATTTGAACATAAAAAGTATGAGCATAATTTAAGTAAATGGTATAAAGACCTTAAATAAATACTTTTTATTTTCAACTTTGATTTTGAAAGAATTATAGTCACAGGAAGTTGCAGAGATGGTACAGAGAGGTCCCATAACCAGTGGTCCCCAACCTTTTTTGGGCCACAGACCAGTTTAATGTCAGAAAATATTTTCACGGACCGGCCTTTAGGATGGGACAGATAAATGTATCACGTGACCGAGACAAGCGTCAAGAGTGAGTCTTAGATGGATGTAACGGAGGGAATCTGGTCATTTTTTAAAAATAAAACATCATTCAGACTTAAATATAAATAAAACGGAAATAATGTAAGTTATTTATTTTTTCTCTGCGGACTGGTACCAAATGGGCCACGGACCGGTACTGGTCCGCGGCCCAGGGGTTGGGGACCACTGCCATATACCCTTCACCAAATTTCCCTCTTTGATTACATCTTACATAACTATAGTATAATATCAGAGCAAGGAAATTAACATTGTTATAAAGTGTGTAAAGTTCTATCACATGTAGATTTCTGCAATCACCATCACCATCAAGGTGCAGAATTATTCTGTCACAATTTTCCTCTTGCTGTCCCGTTACAGTAACTCCCATTCACCTCCTTCCCACCATCCCAAACCTTTGGCAATCATCTCTATAATTTTGTCATTTTGAGAATGTTATATAAAAGGATTCATACATATGTGACCTTTTGAGATAGGCTTTTTTCACTGAAATCCAGTGTTCTTGAAATCCTTCCAAGTTGTTCTTTGTTTCAACAGTTCATTCCTTTTTACTGCTGAGTAGTATTACATGGTATGAATGTACTGTTTTGTTTAACCATTCACTATTTGTAGGACATTTTGGTTGTTTCCAGTTTTTGGCTGTTACAAATACAGCTGTTATGAACAAATTGTACACAGGTTTTTGTGTGGACATAAATTTACATTTCTCTGGGATAAATGCCCAAGAGTGACGTCGATAGATCATTTGGTAATTGCATGTTTAGTTATATAAGAAACTGCCAAACTTTTCCAGAGTGACTACCATTCTACAGTCCTGCTAGTAATGTATGAGATCCAGTTTCTGCATGCTTGTCAGCATTTGATAATTGTCCCTTTAAAAAATTTTAGCTCTTATGATATGTAGTATTATCTCACCATGATCTTAAGTTCCATTTCCTTTAACAGCTAGGGACACTGAACATCTTTTCATGTGCTTATTTGCCATCTATATATCTTTGTTGGAGAAATGTCTGTTTGTGTACTTTGTGCATTTCTAACTGGATTTTTTTTTTTTTTAGTGTTGAGATTTGAGAGTTTTATAAATTCATAAATTCCAGATATCTAGAGTACATGATCAGATCTGTGGTTTACAAATATTTTTCTCCAAGTCTCTAGCTTGTCTTTTCATGGGCTTTTTGCAAAGCAAAACATCTTTTAATTTTGGTGAAATACAACTGACTGATTTTTCTTCTATGGATTGTGCTTTTGGTGTCTTATCTAAGAACTCTTCCCCAGGTCCTGAAAATTTTTCTCTTAGGTTTTTTTCCTCTTTTATGCTCTTACTTTTTACATTTACATTTATGATATGTTTTGAGTTAATTTTTATTTAAGAGGTGAGATTATCAAGATTTTCTTCCTCTATAGCAGCGGTTCTCAACCTGTGGGTCGCAACCCCGGCGGGGGTTGAACGACCAAAACTCAGGGGTCGCCTAAAGCCATCAGAAAATACATATTATGTATGTATTGGTTGAGAACCGCTGCTCTATAGATACCTTGCTCCAACACCATTTGTTGGAAAGACTGTCCTTCCAATGAATAGCTTTTGCATTTCTATCAAAAGTCATTTAATTGTACATGTAGGGTTACTTCTGGGTGCTCTCTTCTGGTCCATTGGTCCATGTGTTCATTCCTCTGCCTGCTGTAGCTATATAATAAGTCTTGAAATAGGATAGTGTGGTTCCTTCTACTTTACTGTTTTCAAAATGGTTTAGCTATTTCAGTTTTTTTGCCTTTCCATGTTAACTTTAGAATAATTTTTGTCTCTATCAATAAACGCTCTTTCATATTTTTACAAGAATTGCATTAAATCTATATATCAGTTTGGGGAGAATAAACACCTCTACTATGCTGAGTCTTCTAATCTATGAACATGGTATCTCTATTTATTTAGGACTTCTTTGAGTTCTTCCAGGAACATAATTTTCAGCATATAAGTTCTATACAGGCTCTATTAGCTTTAGAGCTAAGTATTTCATTTAAAAAAGTATACCTTTATTGAAATCACTTTTGGAATGATTGTAAATAGTACTTTTTTTTTTTTTTTATTTTATTTTTTTACAGAGACAGAGAGTGAATCAGAGAGAGGGAAAGACAGGGACAGACTGACAGGAATGGAGAGAGATGAGAAGCATCAATCATTAGTTTTTCATTGCGCGTTGCAACACCTTAGTTGTTCATTGATTGCTTTCTCATATGTGCCTTGACCGCGGGCCTTCAGCAGACCAAGTAACCCCTTGCTGGAGCCAGCAACCTTGGGTTCAAGCTGGTGGGCTTTTGCTTAAACCAGATGAGCCTGCGCTCAAGCTGGTGACCTCGGGGTCTCGAACCTGGGTCCTCTGCATCCCAGTCCGATGCTCTATCCACTGCGCCACCGCCTGGTCAGGCTAGTAGTTTATTTTTAATTTGGTTTCTACATGTTCATTGCTTGTATATAAAAATACACTTTTTTATGTTGATTGTATATCCTTCAATCTTATTGAACTCATTGTAGGAGGCTTTTTAGTAGGCTCCTTGGGATTTTCCATGTAGACAATTATATCATTTGCAAATAAGAGTAGTTTTGTTTCTTCCTTTCCTATCTATATACTTTTTACTGCTGTTTCTTGCCTTATTGTGCTGGGTAGAACTTCTAGTACTATTTCAATAGTATTGTTGAGCGCAAACATCCTTGTTCCTGATTTTAGAGGTAAAGCCTTACACCATTAAGTTAGATGTTAGCTGTAGGCTTTCTGTAGATCCTCTGTTAAATTGAGTAAGTTTCTCTCTATTCTTGCTTTGCTGAGAATTTTATCATTAATGGGTATTGAATTTTGTGAGATGCCCTTTCTGTATTAATTGATATTGTGTGACTTATATGATGGATTATATTGTTTGATTTTTAGAATAATAAGCCAGCCCTGGTCAGTTGGCTCAGTGGTAGAGCATCAGTCCAGCATGTGGATGTCTTAGGTTCAATTCCCAGTCAGGGCACATAGGAGAGGTGCCCATCTGCTTTTCCACCCCTCTCGCTTCTCTCTTGTACATGCTCTCTTTCTCCCCTCCTTCAGCTATGGCTCAATTGGAGTTGGCCCTTGGCGCTGAGGATGGCTCCATGACCTTTGCCTCAGGTGCTAAGAAAAGCTTGGTTGCTGAGCAATGGAGCAATGCCCCAGATGGGCAGAGCATTGCCCTATAGTGGGCTTGCCTGGTGAATCCTGGTTGGGGTGCATGTGGGAGTCTGTCTCTCTGCCTACCATCCTCTCACTGGAAAAAAAAATTAAGCCAACCTTGCATTCAGGAATAAATCTCACTGGTTATGGCATCTAATTCTTTTTATTATATTGCTGAATTCTAGTTACTAATATTTCTTAAGGATTTTTACATATAAGTTCATGAGGAGTATTGGTCTATAGTTTTCTTTGTCTTATTGTCTTTGGTTTTGATGTTAGGTAATATTAGCTTCATAAAATGAATTTGAAAATATTCACTCCTGGTTTTTTGGGGGGGGGTTGTTTTGTTTTTTTGTGGGTTTTTTGTTTTGTTTGTTTTGTTTTTCAGGGTTGCTGTTCGTTCCTTTTTAAACGTTTCTTAGAATTCTCAAGTGAAACCCTCTGGGCCTGGAGAGTTACTTTTCAGGAGTTTTAAAATGACAAATGAAATTTTCTTAATAGGAAATTCAGTTAAAGGATTGTTTAAATTAGCAATTTAAATTGGATATTTGTGGTTGTCTATGCTTTTTGAGGAATTCATTGATCTATTTTGTCTGTGTTGTCAGATTCACTGAGGAACAAAATGTTTGTTGCATCCACAGAAACACTTGCTCTTACCTAATTCGAGTGTGCTGATCTCAAATCTGACATTAGTTTTTCTCCATAAACTACAGTTTTTTGCAATTCAAGATTTTAGGTTTTCATCTTATTGTAAAATTTTCAACATTTAGTTTAACATAATGAAGTAGAATGTCTTCTTGGGTATCATCTTTGTGAAAATATAATAATTTATATAATGCACTAAATACACTAATACACTAAAAGATATTGCATCAGAATTTGTCTACAATTTCTAAATAGAACATATTAAAACACTTACTTTAATCATAAAATTTGCACAAAACTTATTTAAATTCTATTCAGGCAAAAATTTGCATTTGTAGCTCTTGCGTTTATGTATTTGTTGAGGACAATCTCATTTGATGCTCTAGTGGTCTGCTCATCACTAACAGCTCCAAGATTTTCGGGAAACTTATCAAAGTGACTGTTCAGGAAGTGAATCTTATACTCATGTTACATCCAATGTTGCGGAAAGCCAACAGCATCCTTTGAACCAGAAGTTCATAGTTTTCTGCTTTTTTGTTGCCAAGGAAGTTCTTTGTAACTGCCACAAAAGACTGCCATGCTGCTTTCTCCTCCTTATTCATCTTCCTGGCAAATTCTTCGTCATGAATGAGGGTTCGAATTTGAGGTCCATTGAATACACCTGCTTTTATCTTCTTGAAAGACAAGGCAGGAAAAGCAGAAATAATATGTTGAAAGCATTCACTTTCTCTATTCAAAGCCTGAACAAACTGCTTCACTAAGCCAAGTTTGATGTGAAGTGGGGGGAAAATGATCCTGTCTCAATTAACTACAGGTTCATTCACAATATTTTGCATCCCTACTTCCAGAGCTTCACGATTCGGCCACTTCTCCTATGTCCAGTGTTTCTCCCGAGCTCGGCTGTCCCACAAACGCAGAAAGCAAGGATACTTCGTGAAACCTCTCTGTTGTCCTAGCAGGAAATTTACCATTTTAAGATCCACACAAATGATCCAGTTATGCTCCTCATACTTCTGTCAGTTGAAGACAGTTTTTATGTCATTATAATCTTCTCACAGATGAGCTGAATAACCAGTTGGAACCACTGCATAAACATTACCGTTGTGTAGAGAACACATTTCAGACTCCATTTAGAGCTGTCAAGAAATAGCCGCCATTCTGTTGGACTGTAAGTGGGAACACCTAGCTGTCTGAGAAGACTACTGTTATCATGACAGTAAACAAAGTGTTTGTCTTTGGAAAAAAAGTCCACGAAAATTTGTTCACGCTTCCTGAAATGGGATACTTTAGTTGACTGGTGAAGTATATTCTTTTCTTGAAGCCTGGAGGTTAATAACTCAGCTGCTTTCTTTGATAGGCCCAAATCTCTTACTAAGTCATTCAATTCGGGTTGGCTAAACTGCTGAGGGGTTAATGACTGCTTGGCATCAGAAGAAGACCCTTCAGATTCTATAACCATTTTCTCTTGCATCTTGTCAAAATACACTTGATCACCATGTTCACTTTCTTCGTCCTTAGAAGAAATAAAACCATTGAAAACTGTAATTGGGAGTGTCTCAGAGTGTGGGATAGGTCGTATTACTGAAAGAATATTAGGATATGCGATAATATGCCATTTTTTCTTGCCAATGCCCTTTGTATGGATCAGACAGAAATAACAGTCACTGCTGTGATCCTTAGGTTCACGCCAAACCATAGGAATACCAAAAGGTATTCCTTTGCATTTTCCTTTTGTCCAGTCACGAAGCATTTCCTCACAATTATGACACACAACATGAAGAGCCCAATTCTTGTCTTGATCGCCAAGGGGAACTTGAAAATAGGCAATATATGCATGTGTCACAAATGATGAAATATTGCGCCTTTGACATTGAAGTGTGTAACAGCCACATATATATATAACAGAAGGTGTTAGGAGTATTCTTACATTTACACCTACTTGAAGAAGCCATGATTCAGTCTTAAAACAAAATAAGAGGGTGTTTTTATCAGATGATTTTTTACATTTAAAAACAACTACAATTATGTAAAAGTGATGTTTGTAAAACATTAATTGCCTTGTGGTTATGTTCAATCCAAGAGTCGTTGCCCTTTAACTCCAATTTAAAAACCAATGCATGCCATTAACTGTAACAAAAAGAAATTAAAATTGCATGAAAACTAGAGCATGCACCAAAAACCAGATTTCAGATTTGGAATAAGTGATGCAGAAATATATAGAAACAGTTCTAAAACCTCATGCAACAGAAAATGAAAATAAAATTGTTCCCCAGTGTTACGAATGTAGAGTTGTTTGTTATATTACCTTATTATTTCGATGTCTGAGATATCTGTGATACCCTATTTAATGCTTGATATTGGTAATTTGTCTCTTTTCTCATTTTTTCTTTGTTAGTTTTGGTAGAGGTTTGTCAGTTTTATTTATCTTTTCAAAGGACCCACATTTTCTTTCATTGATTTTTCTGTATTTCTCCTATCTCATTGCTGCCAGGTGGGAATAAAAGTCCAGGTCCCCCATTTGGCTTCTGTGACTCCCTGAGGGGAAGAGGCTGCTCATTGTGTTGGGCAGAGATGGGAATTCTGTATCCTGAGTGATACAGTGGGTGAGGTCGGCTCATTGCTGCCTGCAGCTCCCCACTTGGTCTTCTCTGACACTGCCCTGGCAGGGTGGGAAGTTGGGGGCACCTCGTTGTCACCAGGCAAGAGTAGAAGTCTGAAGCCCTCAGTGGACCTTTGCTGCTGGGCAGGTGATGGCTGCAGTTTCTCTGTGGTGTTTGGCTGGCGTAGAACACTGGGTTGAAAAGTTTTCTTTTGCTAGGCTGCACCCTTG
Organism: Saccopteryx bilineata; assembly: GCF_036850765.1. Lineage (NCBI taxonomy): Eukaryota > Metazoa > Chordata > Mammalia > Chiroptera > Emballonuridae > Saccopteryx > Saccopteryx bilineata. Next base: position 11,248,146 of record NC_089499.1, read on the forward strand.
GCTAGAGGGAGGTTTTTTGTTGTTGCTGGGGCTTGCTTTTTTTTGTATTTTGTCTACGCCCATTGGCATTTTTGGGTCGCTGTTTTCTCCAGCAGTTATTAGACTGGACATCCGAGGCCGAATGAAATGGAGCAAACTCACAGCCGTGTCGTTACCAAAGTCCCCCCACCCAGAACCTTATGTTTACTTCTGTATAAGGTCCATGGGGTTTGGTTGTATTTAATGGGATTAGAAAAAAAATACTTCAGTCTACCTTTCCAGAAGCAGAAATTCCCAGCTCGTTCTTTTCTGAGCAGTGGTCAGATCTCTGAGCACAGACTGTCTCATAATAAGACTAACCTGAATTCACACGCACCACATCCCTACAGTGTGCAAAGCTCCCAGGCAGCGTGAAGAACGCAGAGATGAGCGTTCTCTCTTTGTACTAATTTTTTTTCAGTCTTGAGAATACAGAATGCGTGATCACAAAGGAAAAGTGTTGTGGGTGTCATCTGTGTTCTTAGACTCTTGCAAGGCAGCATGTAAAATTCCTCCACCCCTCAGCCAGCTGCCTTCCTGTGCACTGACACACTCACATAATCACAGACACAAGTAGCAGTTAATGTCAGTGTCACTTTCATTTAAGCAGCATGAATATTTTAAAATATTAAAAATGGATGTGGGTTTTACTAGTTTGCAGTTCTACTAACTTGTAACTGAAAAACAGTTTTCATTCATCTTGAGTGCTGCTGTTTGAGGAGAAGCAGGTGCGGTCACCAGAAGGGGGAACTGGAAGCAGTAGAGCCCGGATGGGACGTCTGGATCCTCTTCAGAGAGTGGCAGAACCGGTTCTCACAATTGCTATCACTTGGAAAAGTCGGTTTTCTTTTTTATTGATTCAACCTGATACCTGGCACATAGTAGATGCTCCATAGAGATAGCGCCGAGAGGCCGTCTGGGGCCTGACAGTGGAATAAATGCATGCTGCTTTCTCTTACAAGAACATACAGTTTACTCGGGCCCCATACAAGCAAGCCTCTTTCTTATTTTACCGTGGGGGTGTTCCTGTCCTGTCTCTGACTCTCTTGGTATCGTTATTGTTCATTGTATTTTTTTTTAAAGCAAGTACTGTTCTTAGAAACATCTTTATTTGGTGTTCTTAAACACTTCTCTACCTGTGTTGCAGAATGGCTCTAACTGATGAACACTGTTCTCAAAGGTAACATGCAAGTTGAAGTTCTTGTTTAGACTCTAAGCCAGGCGTCCCCAAATTATGGCCCACGGGCCACATGCGGCCCCCTGAGGCCATTTATCCAGTCCTCTCCCCCCGCCCCCACGGCACTTCCAGAAGGGACACCTCTTCCATCAGTGGTCAGTGAAAAGAGCACTGTATGTGGCAGCCTCCAACAGACTGAGGGACAGTGAACTGGCCCCCTGTGTAAAAAGTTTGGGGACCCATGCTCTAAGCCCTGGTCACAAGTCTTCCCCTTATCTCTGTCAGGGCTTTGTGCCCTATAACTCTTTAAAAAAACTTTTTAATTAAGTAATTCAAACATACATAAAAGTATGGAAGATAATGTTATCAACCTCCATACACCCATTCCCTGATGTTTTTTCTGGTCCTAGAGGCCTTGGCATTGGCCGCACAGTGGGGGGGTGGGGGGCGTGGCCATCAGGTTCTCGCAGCAACTGGGCGGGCCTGTCAGTGGCTCTGAGAACAGTGGCATTGAACGTTTCCTTCTTGGGGCTTCGCACATTTTTACTCCTCTCTGGAAAGTGTGAGCGGATAGGACAACAGACTGTGTAGGATTGGTTGGTTGGTCGAATAAATAAGTTTTCTTTTTGCCTTTGTGTTTTTATACCACTGTAGCTCCTACATGTGTAAAACGGGTATAATCATTCATTCATCCATTTCCGACACGGTCTTCATTCTTAGAACTTACACATAGGCGGTGGAAATGATGTATCAGTAAAACAGGGGACAAAGGTAGGTTCTCTGGGAGTTTAGAGGAGGGAGAAGTACTTCTAGCTAGGCTAAGGCCTCATGGAAAGGGCAGATCAGAGACAGGCCTTGAGGTGGCTTTGGCTGTGGGGAGATCAGAAGAGAGGCAGATATGGGCGAAGAACACGAAGAGGCACCGAGGTGGCGAGAGGAGTATGCATCCCGGGGGCGCCCCTTTCCTGGCCCCGCAACAACTGAGATGCTGCCTAAGGTTGCATCCCTAGAGTTCTTGGGAAGAAAAGCCCCTTGGGGTAGAACCTATCCATATCCTCCCAAGCAGAGGAATGGATACACAGGATCTGTGAAACAGGATGTGTGTGTGCATGGAAAGACCCATTAAAACTGCAGTGGCCACTGCAGTTGTCCCCATTTTACTGATAAATCATTTCCACTACCTATGTTCTGATTTGCCAAAGGCACCGTGAGGGCTCCGAATCTGTTTCCTTTTGTTTCTTAATAGTGCTCACATACAAGGCCAAATAAGTATCTAGTGTCTTACTGTAATATAATTTGTTAAATAGCTTCCATCTATAGGAGCTCAGTCTTCACTTTGAACAGTGGCTCTGTATCAAAAATTTGTAGAAGTTCTGGAGGACATACTCTCTCAGTTGTATTTCTGCCCCGGGCTCTCCCTGCTACCTGCTTTAGGGTAGATGCTTCGAGTCCCTGCACTGCAGGTGAGGATCTGGTCGCTCAACTGCTCAGCACCTGCCTCCCTGGGTGACCTGGAACGCACAGGTCACTGGACCCCACCCCTGCTGCGTTGGCGTCAGGCACGCCTGGTCCCTTTGGGGTCCTCTTGCTAGCCATGTCCTGTTACCCACCATCATTGCTGTTGCTCCCGAGCCCTCTGGTCCTGCTTCCTTGCTTCTCTATTCCTTCCTCCCTCATCCTGGTCGGTTTAATTCTGGGAAACGAGAGATTCATTAGACTCTAAGGGAGATAGATTACAAGGAGAGAGGTGACAGGGAGAAAAATTGGGAGCGATGTAGCCATCGAGGGCAGGGAAGTAATTATAGCAGCCATGTTTGCGGTTAGAGTGGGGGTGAGGGTGAAACAGTGCACGTGTCAAGGGCAGGGTGTCTCTCCTCCGGCATCTGGCCCTCAGTAACAAGGTGACCTTGCTTCCCCAGGTGTCCTCATGACTTCTCCTGCGGACCATGTCCATGATCCTCTTTGCCTGTGTGGTCAGGGTGAGGGATGGGCTGCCCCTCTCGGCCTCCACTGACTTTCACCACTCCCGAGAGTTTCTGGAGTTCAGGAGACGGCTCAAGACTTTAGCCTTGCGACTGGCCCAGTATCCAGGTCGAGGTTCTGCACCCGGACGTGACTTCAGTATACAGTAAGCAAACGTGTTCACTTTTCTAGAATGTTAGCGAAGGTTGGGTTACTTGTAATCATACGTTGAGCTAACATTATGCTGATCACGTGGTGTGTTAAAAGTGGCTCTCCCGTCAGATGGTGCTTGGGGGTTGTGCGTATTGACAGCGCAGCGGGGGGCGCCTCCAGCACTGCCGCTGCACCTCTGCCTTTGTTGGTGCAGCGTGGCCACCGGGGCCGCTCCAGCCAGTTTTCAGGACTTTAGGAGCTTTTTCTGGACAAGATGCAGGGATGGGATCAAGGTGAGGAGGGAAGAGACACTAGGTTAAAATGGCAGGGAAGGAAGAGGAGAGTGAGAAAGCCAGGAAAATGGGAATAAAGACTGAGATCTTACCTTCATGGTTTGCTTTTTTAATCTTTTCACTTAAAAAAAATTTTTTTTAATTACCTACCGGGAACAGGGCAAAGAAAAATGAGCACAAGGAGGATTCTCGTCTCCCAGAGAAAACTGAGACTTTTTCCGTACAGGTGAACAGGCCCACGGCTTATTGTGTAGTTAAGGAGTTGAAGTACTTTCCTAGGGTTGCCATAAAAATGACCACAAACTGCCTTAAAACCACAGAAATGTTTTCCCTCACAGTTCCGGAGGCCAGATTGTCTGGAATCGGAGTCAGCAGGGCTGTGCTCACTGAGGCTCTAAGAATCCTTTCCGCCTCTCTGCCACCTTCTGGTGGCTGCCGGCAGCCTTTGTCAGTCTGTCTTACAGAGGTGTTACTCATTCTCTGCCTCCTGGTCACATGGGCTCCTTCCTTGTCTCTGTGACCAAATTCACACCAGCCATTGGATGAAGGCCCACCCTAAGCCATTGCGCCCTAATCCATTGTGACCTCATTTCATCTTGATTACATCTAAGAAGACTATTTCCACATAAGGTCATATTCACTGATACTAGAGCTAGGACTTCAACACATCTTTTGGGGGGACATAATTCAGCCCAAAATAGGGGTCCTCTTTCAAATAGAGACACCTTCATCCTAGAGCAGGGGTCTCAAACTCAACTCAGCATGTGGGCCACAGAGCAAGATCACAGCCATTTGGCGGGCCGCACTAGGTCTACAAAAGGCAACTGTTTCGCAACACTTTTCTCACTGCAGTTGAATACAAAAAAAAATCAGTACAACAAGCACAATCGTACATGCAGTTTACTCAGTGTCACAAAACGACCAGAAACTGTAGTTCGCATCACAACTGCTGTTAACTAAGCTAATATCTAGCTAGGATGCTAGAGAAATGAAAAATACAAGTAGGCCCCTAGGCTTACTTAATTTTATCCAAAATATTTTGAACTTCGTGGATTAGCCTGCGGGCCGCACAAAATTGTTCAGCGGGCCGCGAGTTTGAGACCCCTGTCCTAGAGAGACTTAGGCCCTGTTGGGAAATTCCTTGTATAAGGAGCAGGTCATCCTTTATTAAAAACTGGAAATGTTTTTATATAAGGAGAGACTTTCAATTACAAAATAGTTGGTAGATACATCATTATGACCTAAAACCTCTCCGGCCAGAAACACCCAGAAATATGAGAAAATATATACATAATTTTTTTAAAAAGTGTAGCTGTGCTTGAAAGAAAGAAGTCGCAAGGTGCCACAGGTCAGGGGGAGCAGAATGTCAAGGGGGTCAGTGTGTGAGCCGACGCCGAGGCTCCCGGGTAACCGGTCGTGGTAAACTCAGGGTTTGAGTTTTGGCACCCATGATGGGAGAGGCCTTGAGCTTACCAGAGTGAGGTGTTGGAGTAATACTCCAGCATAAAGGAAGGGAATCTTGTCAGGCCACAGCCCTAGTGCAATGATCGAAGAGAAATAGTCTGCCCACCAACACGGGGCTGACTCCACTCCACTCGGCTTTGAATGGGAAGAAAAAAAAGAGAATCTCACCTGAGCGATTAAAACACCAGTACCGTGCCTCACATCAGATGGGAGTTTGAGTTTATACTTTATACTCCCCACAGTCCAGGAGTTCCCAAGCCAGGGCTCTAAGTGATGATGTGCATGGAACAGCGGGCCACAGAAAATGCAGCACCCTCAGGGAGGAGCACGCCCCAAGTCAGGCCTCGAGGGAGCCGACCGAAGCAAGCAGGCTCCGCAGAGATGAGCTCTCAGCTACAATGGCGCACCCTAGAGGAGACACCCCACAATGAGGGGAGTCTGTAGACACCACAGATAAGGGAACTAGCGTCCCCGGACTGGACACGACAGCATGATAGCCTGGAAAGGGATAGGTTTTGTTTCCGGATGCCAGCATGAGTTAAGGTTAGAAAGTCTGTTGATGTAGATTAAAAAGGAAAACCATTTTCTCTAAGATGCGGAGGAGTCTCACGCTGCTTCTCTCTAAAGGAACACGCATCCTCAGGAGAGACAAAGGAAGAGTGATCACACACTGTCGGTGGCAAACGCCACTACCCATTTTAGAGGAAGTGTACAAAAGGCACAGTCCCTGGTAGGTCTAGCCAAGAACACAGTGTATATGCTACAAACAGCGCCAGGACGGTGCAAGGCCAGCCAACTCCAGAGTCGGGGCGAGGTTGTGTCTGGGTGTGGGGTGGGACTCCATGGGTCTGTTCCTGGTAATGTAGATGTCTTCCTTTTGTTCCAGTTTTTCTTCTTCAGGGGATGTGGCCTGCATGGCCATCTGCTCCCACCGGTGCCCAGCAGCCATGGCCTTCTGCTTCCTGGAGACCCTGTGGTGGGAGTTCGCAGCCTCCTACGACACCACCGCCATTGGCCTGGCCTCCAGGCCCTATGCCTTCCTTGAATTTGGTTTGTAACCCTCCTTCTATTCACTGTTCCCCCCTGTGGCACGTGCAGATTTGTGGTTTAGATTTGGCTTTGGCCATCAAGGGAAGTCTGTGGAAGTGCCATAAAATGTCACTGGAGACAGCTGCACATCATAACCTTTCACAGTGACGGAAGAGGCCTGGAAAGTGGGGGGTTTAACACTGGCTGTCATCTCTCCAGAGCCGGGGGAGGGCGGAGGAATGGCGAGACCCACACAGGCTGTTCGCCACAGCCCTGGGTGGAGGGGTCAGCAAGCTGTGGCTCATGGGCCAGAACCTGGTTTTATAATAACGTGGACCACGGTCACGTTCAGTCCTTTGCGGGTAGCCTGCGGCTGCATTGACCGGTCACCAGCAGAGTGGGGTGGTTGTGCCAGAACCGTGTATGGCCTGTAAGCCTAAAATATTTACTATCTGGCCCTTTAAGAAAAGTTTGCTGACTCTGCTCTAGACCTGCACGACTCAAAGCGTGCTGCATAGGCTTGTCCTTCCATCATTAGGTAAATTCAGAAAGGGAGAATAAGTAATAGGAAGTTCTTACCGTAATCTGACATTCCGGCAGTATGCTTTATTGTATTTTATCAGAGCATCGGTCTGCAAGAGTTTAGAGCTAAGAAAAGACTGGTCCTTCAGTCTGGGAAGCCCCGCCCTGGAAGAGGACAGGCTTTCTAGGTGCTGCCCGAGGCCTGGGGCTGTGGGGGGGCGGGGCTTTGGAACACAGCACCGTAATCGTAATCGGAGTGGAAGCCCTGTTTTCTCAAGTGTGACCCCAGTCGTTTTGAGCTCTTGGGAGAACGGGAGTAGAGCTGGAGTGGAGGACATCTGTGGTCTCTGTGTCAACAGCTGCAGGCTCTGATGCTCCTGAGTGAGGGGCTGGCAGCCTCTGGTACTGTGGGGCAGCTGCAGGGCCAGCGTCTGGAAGTGTTGCCGCTCATGCTTTCTGGCTGCAGCCATCACCCTCACCTCCTGCCCTCACCCTCACGGTCCCTCAGGCGGTCTCCTGGGGAACTCCCCAGTGTGCAGGCCCCAGCCTGGTAGGCCTGTGACAGAGACATCGAGTTCTGCCCCCGAGTCTCCCTGTGAGCCCCAGTCAAACAGCCACTCTCAGCCCAACTTCTTCCAGTGACGGGGCCACTCTCAGCCCAACTTCTTCCGGTGACGGGGCCACTCTCAGCCCAACTTCTTCTGGTGACGGGGCCACTCTCAGCCCAACTTCTTCTGGTGACAGGGCCACTCTCAGCCCAACTTCTTCCAGTGATGGGGACGGCTGGCCCCGAACAGGCCGCAGCTGCAGTCCCTTGCTTTGTAACTGGTGGCCTGTGTTCTTTTCTTCCCTCATCTCTGTGTGTGCCTTCCTTCTAAGGTGGCTTGCTTGACCTGATAGATCCTGCCCCAGCACCATTTTGCTCCTTATTGACTAAAAGCAGAATAGGAGTAAAATTATTAGACTTATATAAGTGATTTTGCTTTACCAGTATATATGCAACTTCACTTCCAGTACTTATTAAAACTTGGTAGTGAATTAATGTTAACATAAATAAAAGAATTAAAACTAATGCCATTCAAATAGATAATCCCAGTTTACACGACATATTCATAGTCATTTGTAATTTTTTTTTTTTCACACGCCTTGAGATGATCAGGTCAAGAATAATTGTTCTATTTACAGCAAAATGGTGGGATCTTGATAACATGATATGAAGCGAAATAAGTAAATCAGAAAAAAACAGGAACTGTATTATTCCATACGTAGGTGGGATATAATAGTGAAACTAAGAGACATTGATAAGAGTGTGGTGGTTATGGGGGGGAGGGGGGAATGGGAGAGGGATAGGGGGTGGGGAGGGGCACAAAGAAAACAAGATAGAAGGTGACAGAGGACAATCTGACTTTGGGTGGTGGGTATGCAACATAATTGAACGACAAGATAACCTGGACTTGTTATCTTTGAATATATGTATCCTGATTTATTGATGTCACCCCATTAAAAAAATAAAATTATAAAAAAAAAATAATTGTTCTCATGTTTTAAGCTTAGAAATATTCTCGGGTGTTGCCCAGGATTATACTATCACAAGTGGCCAAGCTAAGAACCAAGTCCTTACCTCCTGACCGCCTTGTCCCTGAGATTCTAGAGGTGTTGCTGCCTTCTCTGTGTAGACAGACAGCCTATCACATTTTAACTACTTGGCCTTGAAGAGATTGATGAGCTAGTCATGACAGGTAGGAAACATTTGACCTTCGTGTATTCCTTGACACTCGGGAGAATCTGGCGGACCTTAGCTTGCTTGGCAATGCAAAGTTCATTTTGTTTATCGTCTCACAACATCCCTTGCGATGCAGATGCTCAACTTGGGTTGCTCTCTTTTTGCAGACAGCATCATTCAGAAAGTGAAGTGGCATTTTAACTACGCGAGTCCCGCGCAGATGCAGAGCAGCTTAGAGAAGATTCAGGAGGAGCTGGAGCGGCAGCCTGCAGCGGTCCTCCCTGTGGAGGACGCGGATTTGGGGAGTGGGGTGATGAACGGGCACGCGCAGACGCTCTCGGAGCCTGGTGAGTGGCCTGCTGCTCGCGGGGGTTGACGGAGAGGAGGGGGCATCATGTACTTCAAAGGGGCACTGATTTCTTTCCCTAGGAACGTGGTGTTGGGGGGAAGGTGGCGAGGTATAAAACAGGTGGGGGAAGATATGGACTGATCTTGTTTCCGGGTGGCTGTTATAGAAGCTTGACCATTATGACAGTGAGTTGATCTGAGGGAGGTGGCTCTTAGGATGAAATTCAGCAGTAGAGCGACTTGGCAGATTGTTTTCTTAACCAGGGTAAAATCTACACTGAGGTTTCAATGTTGTAAATGAGATTCATTCTCTTTTGCTGGATGTCACTTACACAGATTTGTACATCCAGGTATCTCTCTGTCTTTCTATTTTCTATCTTTTTTTCCTTTGACAATGAATCCTCATCTCATCACTTAGTGAAACCTGGCAGAGCTCCCCTGAGAGCCCCGCCCTCCTTGATGGAGGTGGGAGGGCTGTGGGTGAGAGTGGGCGGGGCCAGATTCTGGTGCTCTCTCCTGGTTCTCCCGTGAGACCCCGGGACATCCCTCTATCCCTGGGAATGTTGGAATTTTATCTGAAGAGTGAGGTGTTACTGAGTATGATCACAGTGCCCTGGCGTTGTGTGACGGTGGGCGATTAGCCACTCAATTGCCTAGCATATAACAAGCATGGTTATTTGCATTCCTTGTTTACAGTGACACACAATTAAACCAATTTTTAATTGAAGTCGGTATTTACATTGTAAGAATTTTGGAATGGTGTAGAGCTGAATTTTGCTCTGAAAGAACTGTCTATACTGTAACAGTCTAATTATTTTCACTGTTTTTACTAAACTCATGCTTGAATTTTAAAAATTGCATATTAAAAATGTTCCTGTTTTTTACGTAACTTTGTGTTTTAATTTAATGTTTCAACCAATAAATTCCTGGATTAGCTTTTATGCCAATCAGTAACTTGTAAGTTATGTCAGGGAATGAACTTAACTTTTGTGGAAGGAAGACTGGGTTGAACCCCATGTTTCTTTGCCTTCTCTGAGGACGGGGAAACTTTGTAATGTATGTTTTGTTTTTTAACCACTTAGATGAGAGGAGCAAATCCAGAAAGTGTCAACTTGCCTATCTCTCTAGGACATTTTACTGTGGTTTGACTCACCCTATTGTCCTGAGGCTAGAATCTTTACAGGTAGCATGTTCCGTTCTAACAGGAGCTTTGACTTGCTCAGTGGAAACTCTAACACACTAACAGTAGGCCTCAGTGGGGTTGTGGCTAGACATTTGTGTGTGCCCGTGTGCCTGTCTGTGGATGCGGGTGTGAGAAATGGAAGGACAAGAAAGGATGATTTAGAGAGAGCATAGCAAGAGAATGGTGAGACACAATTCAATTTTATGAACCAGAATCAAATCGTTATCTTTCAACAGAGAATGATCACTTGTTCCATTAGAGTTCTGGAAACAGCTGGCAGCATAAATAATCAGCGTTCCCCTCTCCCTCCCAGTTATTTTAGAATTTTACAAATTGCGTGTCCTGGGAGTTGCTGTGGAAGCACCTTTGACACAGAATATTATCCTTGTCAGGAAAAGAGTGGGGGGCATTTTACAAGCTGAGGCTTGATGTATGTAATAGAAATGCTTTCAGAAGCTGATGACTAATTTACAAATAAAGCCATAAATTGCTTTAAATCAAAAATTGTCAACCCTATGGACATTTTGTACCAGATAATTCTTTCTTTGTTGTGGGGCTGTCATGTGCATTGTAGGATATTTAGAAGCATTCATCCCCTCTACCCAGTAATGCCAGTAATGTGCTGTCCCCAGTTATGACATGCAAAATGTCTCAAGACCTTGTCACAAGTCCATTGAGGGGCCATATTGCCCCTGGCCGAGAACCACTGCTTTAAATAGAAAGGAATAAACACTTGAAAAACCTGTGCTTGCTCAGAGAAGGAGCTCTTTCTAGAAGGAGCCCACCTGGGATGCCCAGATCCATTCTGTCCTTCATTTCCTGCCTTTCATTCTAACTACAGCCGCTTTGTAAAGTAATCTGTGTGTTTAGCATAACCTCTCATTAGTGGAGGTCTGGTTAGTGTCTTGCTTATTTTTCCTTCATGTAGAAATTATTTTCACTAGACACTTATTCATTTTTTTATTGTGAAGCTCCTAATCTCCGAATGGAACCAGTGACAGCCCTGGGCGTCCTCTCCCTCGTTCTCAACATCATGTGCGCTGCTCTGAACCTCATTCGTGGAATCCACCTTGCAGAACATTCTTTACAGGTGACCTTTTCCCTACAGTTCAAATGGAAGGGCATACAGTGGAAGAAACAAATGGGGATACATTTCATTTATAAGGCTATTTATTATGCACTAAGGTTTGAAAATTCAAATACAATTTTTATTTCTAATTTTACTCGTTATAGTAAGTTGAAAAAATATGAAACTTGCTCTTTTGTATCTGTTTTTCTAAGAAGCCAAACGGGCCTTGGGGGTGAGAAGTGGACAACAGGGACATATGGCCACCCTGTGGTCCTTAGGACCTCAGAAATCACTTCCAGGGCTGGATTCTTCACCCAGGGCAAGAGTTTGATTCTAGACTTTAAGGCTCAGGCTCTTTGTACCTGGGAAAAGCTGCCTCCTAGTCTGGTTTATATCATGCAGCCCTGGCCAGTTGGCTCAGTGGTAGAGCGTCGGCCTGGCGTGCAGAAGTCCCGGGTTCGATTCCTGGCCAGGGCACACAGGAGAAGCACCCATCTGCTTCTCCACCCCTCCCCCTCTCCTTCCTCTCTGTCTCTCTCTTCCCCTCCCGTAGCGAGGCTCCATTGGAGCAAAGATGGTCCGGGCGCTGGGGATGGCTCCTTGGCCTCTGCCCCAGGCGCTAGAGTGGCTCTGGTCACAACAGAGCGACGCCTTGGAGGGGCAGAGCATCGCCCCCTGGTGGGCGTGCCGGGTGGATCCCGGTCGGGCGCATGCGGGAGTCTGTCTGACTGTCCCTCCCTGTTTCCAGCTTTGGAAAAATACAAAAAAATAAAAATAAAAAATATATCATGCAGAGACTACCCCTCTGTGTCCCCGTCAAAACCTGTATCACGAGGAAGTCGACTGTCCAGCCCGCTCCTCTCAAAGCACCTTTCTAGTTCAGTGTTTTTCAAATACTGCTTTTTAATTGTGAAGTATTTCAAATACTTTTTTAAAGTATAGAACCATCATGAGCATAAACAGATACACACTACTTTTAAAGATAGAGCCAGAATGCTCATGCCCAGGTCCATGGTGGCCAGAGCCGGGAGCATGGCTGCTGTTGAATCTCGGGACCGACGCAGGCTGGCCTGTTGGCACGGGCAGCAGGCCTGTGCTGTAAGAGCGGTGACCGCCTGTTCCACATCCCGTCTTTGGTCAGTGCGTGGTGTGGTTCCCACTCCTATTGCTTATTCTCATAACCTGTTACTTACCGATGTCTGTACACACTGGAACCGGTGCCTGGCCAGCAACATGGTGAGGACGTAGTCCTGCCTTGGGGGCACTAAGGAGGTGGCAGTACCTGGGGATGGGAAGAATTAGGGAGAGCTTAATATTGACGGAGAAGTGGGATTTTGAGAGGTGGTGGGTTGTTGGGGGCATTTCAGGTTGAGGGGTTAGTCTACGGCCATACCACCCTGAACGCACCCGATCTCGTCAGGTTGAGGGCTTGGCACAGATGCATGGGCACAGGCAGGGGCATGGTGTGTCCAGGTCACTGAAAACGATTGCACGTCAACCCTTGTTCTGAAACATTAACAGGGACTTGAGTCTCTCCCAGCCAGGGATTTGGTGCTATCGACCGGACCAGACCGAAGGAGGAGTAAGGTGCTTTGTGCCACAGTGTTTCTGTTCATCTAAATATTCCTTTTGTCTTCCTCCTATTTGTTTTAGGTTGCACACGAGGAAATTGGGAATATTCTGGCTTTTCTTATTCCTTTCATAGCCTGCATTTTCCAGGTGGGTGAAACGTTGGTATTTTGGGGAGTGGGTTAAACTCATGGCCTTATTTTATTATTTTTGTTGGAACCATCAGCAAGTTTCTAGATTCTATTTTTGTTCCACCAGGCCTTGGTTCAAATCATGGGCAATGCCAGGCTCTTAGTGGAAGGACCCTAGGCCCTTCCTGCCCACTCCTCCCATTTAACAGAGAAAGAAGTTTGGGCTCAGCAAGGAAAAGCCACTTGCTCTGGGCCGCAGGGCCATCCACAGGGACAGAACAGAAACAAGACTTTGGATCTGACTCCCAGGGAGGGCGGGGTGGGACCGCAGTAGGGATTGGGTTGGGCCTGACTAGTGTGAGGCAGGGTCTTGTGTCCTGCTTATTGTTGGACAATCCAAACACAGAAATGTCCTGCAGATGTCATACCTGTGTATACATATGTGTTTCTGAAACACAACTAGGTAAAAAAAAATGTTGTTTTTAATAGTTATATTGTCTAATTCAAATCTGTCCTTAGGAAATGAAACATGTAAAGCCAGTAGCCGCGGCCACCATCACAGCCGCCTGGCCAATGCAGGTTCACATTTAATTCGGATCGATCGTAAAGAAACTGCGGAGCCAAAAACTGGTGGACCATCTTCCTTTATTCTAGACTTGTACTGACCAACGAGTGAAAAACAAACACTGGGCACCAAAACCCATTCTTTCCGGTTTTCTCCTAGAATCAAAGGCTTCCACCTCACCAGTCTTATTCATCTCTGTTCCCCATCTCCTTCTGCACAAACTGGCTTCTCATACAGCACTCCACCATTTTGGCTGCCTCTTCTCCTCCACGTGGCCTCTCAGCCCTGCTACAACATGGGCTCCTCCTCTCTGTAAGAACAGGGTCACTCTCTCCCAACACACATTAGCATAACCGAGCCCCTTCCCAAGCAGGAAGGACAATTAGCTGTATCATGTGAGAGCATCACCTCCTGAGAGCAGCGGCCATCTTTAACAGTAGGAGTGAGCAAAAAATAACTTACCTGCGCGACAAAACAAAAATTATAACATTAACTGGAGAGCTTTGGTTATTATTTAGCTATTTTCAGATAAGCTGTCTACATAAGGGGCGGCATAAAAAGGAGCTTGTCCACCTTTTTAATTCTAGTAAAAACCCAACTCTAATTCTCTTTCTTTGCCCTCCACATGGGCTGGGAGTTTAGTACTTTCTCTTAAGGCCTAATTTTTTGTTTTAATTAACATTTCTGTTCTTAGGGCACTTCCTGTCTCTTCCACACACATCCTAAAATGGTCCATTTTTTAGAATTGCATGAGTATGCAAAAAGAAATTTTCAACCCCAAATGGAAAACGCACTCATTTTTTAGGAACAAGTCTCCAAATCCTTGGGTGTCGTCCGAGTTTGCTGGAAGTTTCCAGCAGCTGCATTTCAGGGCGGGGCGGGTTGTTGAATCCCCTCTTCATTCCCTCAGCTGCATTATTTATCAGCTCTTTCCATGGGGACCCCCTCCCCTTACTGTCACCGAGGTTTTGTCAGATGGCAGATGGCTCTCTGTTTTGAGAATGTGCTTTTTTAAAAAAAAACATCAAACCAAAAAGCTGTTTCCACCTTTAGCAGAACAGGAACGGCCTCTTTTCCATGTGATAGCCCTTCACAAGTGTCAGTCCCTCTCCCCGCTGTGAGGCCTTCTGTCTCACGGGTGCCTGGCAGACACGACAAGGGAGAGGGCTCGGGACCAGTAGTCCCCTATGTGACTGTAACTCGGGGAGAGCTCCAACAGTAAAAGCACAGCCCCTCTCACTGGCTCTTCCGCCTGTCAGGACCCCTGAGGGAAGAAGTCATCTGGAAGTCAGGCGGTCTTGTCAGGCTGTCCTGACCCGGCTGGCAGTCTGCCCCTTCCGTCCATCTCTTTCCCTGCAACCGCAGCCTGGGCATTTCTGTCTCTATTTCCTAATCTTCTTTCAAGAGCGTCGTGTCCCGATTCCTCCTGTGGTACCTGCGTACTTCTCCTTTCTCTCCCAAATCTCCGCTTTCATCCAGTGGTTAACCGCAACGTGCCAGCGAGTCCCAGCCTCATAAGTAACGAACTCAGTGTACTAAGCTAATGTGTGTAAAATGACAGCGTGCGTGGCAGGTGCGAGAAGTGCATGTGGCATCTGACCCGTGGCCCGCTGACTGCGTCTGATGGGACTCCCCCTCCCGGTGTCATTTCAGTGTTACCTGTACCTGTTCTACAGCCCCGCCAGGAGGACGAAGGTGGCGCTGATGCTGCTCTGCATCTGCCTGGGCAACCTGTACCTGCACGGGCTGAGGAACCTCTGGCAGATCCTCTTCCACGTGGGAGTGGCCTTCCTGTCCTCCCACCAGATACTGACGAGGCAGCTGCAGGAGAAGCAGTCTGACTGTGGCGTGTGAGCAGTGGCGCCTTCCATCTTCATCGAGGGCTCACCTGCGTTTCCCTTTCGGCTTCTCGACTTCACCTCCAGTTTCCATCCTCGAAGCTCCTTTCGACCAAACTGGACTGCCAGCGAGACTTGGGGACATCAAATAGGTGCAGCTGGAGGACATCAAATGGGCTTTCTCCCTGGGCCCATTCTGGCTGGCTCTCTGCGTCGGCACGTCCGCCTAAGACAGCAGGCGCCGGGGCCTCAGTGCCGAAGGAGCCTTCGCGGGAGATCGGAATGGGATAATTTCGGTCTTTTAGACCGAATGACGCAATAAACCACTAGATTCAGTAACACTAGTTTTAGTTACTGGCAGTTGTCTCCAAGGAACCACTTTAAAACCCACATCAGCTTCTCAGTCTCTGTGTGACTTGGTTAGTTTTTTAGAGGGTCAGTACAGGGTGAGTCAAAAACTTAGAAATACAGTTTATGAATATAAGCAAGACAAATTTTGTTTACATTTTTTGATAACTTAGGTCCAGTATGATACCTTTAGAACAGTGAAATGTATTTTGGATAGAAACTGAAATGATCTTCATTTAGGGTAAGGCCAGACCAGCAGAGAAAGCAGCTAAGAAAGCTCAGTTTATCTATCTTACGGACAGCCTTTTACGGTGGTGGGGCTGTGTGGGTACAGAAATGTTCTGTATTTATTTGCAGGGTATTTCTGAATATTTTAAAAATTAATTGGAACAATCAATGCTACTCGATCATAAGCTTCTAAGCCTGAGCAAAAAACGAGGATGTCAGGCTGCCTAGCAGTGGGCCGCAAACTAGATCCCCACGGATTCCCAGGGTGGCGCTGCCCAGACGCAGGTGGGAGTGGCCATCGCAGGTGGGAGGGGCCACGCATCAGCCCCACAGGGCAGCCGAGCTCCTGTTGTTTTAACGATGATGAATACCCGAGCCTGTGTACCTGTTCCTGGAAGACCTCTCAAATTAATTTCTCACACCTTCACCTTTCCCAGTCACCTTGATTAGATGGAGGGGCTCATTTGTTGTTGTTTTTTATGAACAGGACTTAAATAGATGTTAACTTTTTCAAAGTTTTATAAATATGTAATTAACTCTGTGCTCTGAAAAATTCCTTTTCTTTCTCTCATTGTCAAAATATCGATTGATCGTAGTTCTCCAAAATGTGGATCTGAACCAGAACCCGTAGGTTGTCTGGTACCGTTCAGGAGGCCATTTTGGATTGTCTGTGGGCTGTTCTTAGTAGAGGTCTGGAATCTGAATACTCAAGCGGGATCGCACAGAGTACTTGGGGTTGAATTACGTAGTCTTGGTAAGTTGCAAAGTCCTATTTTGATAGTTTTTAAAAGTTGGAAACCATTGCAAGAGCTATTGAGCATGTGGGGAAAGCAGAACATCGTCGGAGTGAATTAGGTTGGACGTGGTTATTGCGGTGGTGTTTCTGTTACTGAGCTGCTCTGGTGTCCCTTTAAGGAAAACGAGTGCGTGTGCTGGGAACTGCTGGGGAAATGTTGCCAGAGTTCATTTTATTTTCTTAGAATAGAATTTTCTATTTTTAATCAAATAAAATAATCTGGATATGAAGGTTCTATTGGCAACATCTGCAGATGGAAACTTCAGGGCCGTCTCTCCCTTGATTTTGGGTCTGCATCATTTTCTGCACATCCAGCAGGTGATGTTCAGGCTTTCTGGGAGACGGTAAAACAGAGCGGGAAGCCAAGGAGGCGAGAAGGATCCCTTTAGGGTAGAAGCACAAACAAAGCTTTACAAGTTGGTAAGAGCAGCTCATACACGACTGGCTTCCTTTTCGAGCCCACATGCTGTTGGGGTTGCCGAGTAACCCTGCAGCCTGGGTGCCTTGGGCGTTGACCCTGTGGCCCACGGTCAGCAAGCAGTGCAGAGAAGCCCAGGGAGAGGACTCCTTCCCGGGGACGCTCCTGCACTAGCGAGGCGTCATCCACACTTGGCTGAATGTGTCTTACTTGGTTAGTATCTAAACTTGGGGTTGGAGATTTACTTCTGCAAGTGGAAGGGAAAAGAGGCCCCAGACAAGTAGTGCAAAGTAATGAGCATATGAACATGTTTAACTGCAGGCCAGTCCAGCTATGAGCGGCCTCAGCCCCCTGGAGGGAGAAGCTACTGATGGGAAAGAGGGTCTGAGAACTCGTCCAAGGGAAATCCTGGGCTCAGGGTTGACTTGGTCCAGGCCCGGAGTTTTGAAGCCTCCTGTGTCGTCCTCAATGCCAGAAAGCTGGCCGCAGACTCTGTGCTGTGCCAGCCCCTTGTTTTCCCAGAGGTTAAATGCCACCTGCCCAGCCCACCTCGTAGGGCGAGACCTGGGAATAGGTGAAATAATGTCAAAGACAAAACCTTAAAAGTGCCTTCTGGTATCATGCTACAGGACCTGGGGCATCAGAGAGTGCTGAGTTGCAGGACTGCTTCGGGGCGTGAATGGCTCAGCGCCCTGGAGCACGTGTCCCCTCCCCCTAGAGTGCCTCGAAGGAAGCACAGAGGCCCCGCGTTCTCTTCCCCGGGCCAGTGCGGCTGGGGCGAGGACCATTCCTGGGTTCTTTCTCCTGCGGGGAGACAGTTGGGCATAGCTGAGCTGGTATCCCTCTGGTGCTAGAGGGAATGTGACCACAGGCAGGAGGAACGTGACCACAGGCTTGCGGTCTCGCTCCTCAGACTTGCACTCTGGCCATCCGTCAACTGTTGACAGGCATTGTGAATCCAGGTCCAACACTGTAAAGCTCTTGAAGGGGTGTGTGGGGGGGTGCTGAAGTGAAAACAGCTCATCGCCATCAACCACACCTTGAGCTCCTGCCCTTTCCCTAATCCACCCGCCAGGTCCCCCCGCCTCCCTGCACCTGCGCCCCGCACACGCCAGCCCAGGTCCCCCCGCCTCCCTGCACCTGCGCCCCGCACACGCCAGCCCAGGTCCCCCCGCCTCCCTGCACCTGCGCCCCGCACACGCCAGCCCAGGTCCCCCCGCCTCCCTGCACCTGCGCCCCGCACACGCCAGCCCAGGTCCCCCCCCCCCCCCCCCCCCCCCGCCTCCCTGCACCTGCGCCCCGCACACGCCAGCCCAGGTCCCCCCTGCCTCCCTGCACCTGCACCCCGCACACGCCAGCCCTGGCCACAGAGGCAGAAACGACTCTGGAGGGAGGGAGAGCCACCTTTAATTGTACTTGATCGGGAGGGTGCAGGAGCTGTGGAGAGGGCAGGGGGCACTGAGGCCAAGCCGTCTCCCCGTGGACCCCCAGGAGCCTGAGTAGACTCCTGGGGTCGGGTCTCAGAGGGAAGTAGCACTAGGTGGTCAGCACTGCTCAGACTCAGAGATGAAAGCCATCCAGGCTGGCTGTTTGGGTGCAGGGGCAGGGGGTGGGGGACAGAGCTGGGGACTCTGTCCGCTGGAAGACAGAGCTGCCCCTTGGCATGTGGGGGGGCTGCAGGCGGCACCTCCAGCCAGGGCTGCCATTGGCTACTCTGTGAAGGCGTCGGCCGCCCACTGTAACACGCAGGACAGGTGGCCCTCGGAGAACCTGCTGCTCCCTCGGTTCAGCACAGGCAGGGCCCAAGGACCCACAGGGACGGGCGAGCTTGTGGCGACCAGATGTGCGCCCCTGCTCTGACGGTTCACATTCCAGTGTCCGCGCATGGAGTCCTGCCCAGGTGCGGGGAAGCACCACCTGTGTACTGTGAGTGTTCGTCACGGTGGAGGGCGAGCAGATGTGCCCTTGTGAGAAGAGGCTGGGGAGGGAGCGTGCCAGGCAGCTGGCCAGAAGGCTGGGGTGGCTCGGACACTCAGCCCAGCTCCGCCGTGGGCAAGTCACTGCCTGTCAGCCCCAGTGTCCTCATCTGGGAAATGGGGTGACAGCAGTCTGCCCCGTGGCATGCTGTCATGGGGACAAAAGCCTAGAGGAGGAGAAGACTGGGTGAACCCACTGTTCAGGGGCAGGAGGAAGGCTTTGAGCTCACCCGCTCCACAGAGCTTCTGCCTGCGCCAGGCCGCGCAGTGGGCCGTGTCCTCTGGCCTCTACACGGAAGGGCGTTTTGTGGTACTGCCATGTGAATTCTCTTCCATGTCCTGGGCTTGCCCCCTGCCTTCCAGGCACAGAGCCCCTGGTACCACTGGTGTTGAGTCCTCCAGGATCCAGGGAGGCCTGTTCTGCTGGTTGTCCTAAGAAACCTGGGACCAACCCTCAAGGTCTGTCCCCAAATGAAAGCTCTGATTTTCCCATCTGGGAGCAGTGATGTCAAACTTCTGTTGCTGGGGCAACTCATTGGCAGGGAACCTGTGGAAACGCGCTTGTCAGTAAAATCTGGGAACGGCCGGACATGGAAACATCTGGCTGTGTGTACCGATGACGGAGCTGTTGCCCACAGGCGCCTTTTATGTAGGTTAAATCTACCGAATCTATTCTGTTCCTCTAACCTGTGCTTGGTACATATGACCTTTTTTAACCTTATGCCTATATGATTCTGGGCCGCTGCAGAAGTATTATTTTAATGCATCACTCATAGGACCCCCAGGATTCTATTTTGTTTAATGGACTTTTCTACTAAGAGCATAAAAGACCGAGGCTGATTCAGCCAGGGCAGCTGGCTCACATATCCCTTTGGAATGCTTGCTGTCCATGTTATACAAGCTTCTTACTGTTTTCATGGAATAACAAAGATCTATTTTGAGTAAACGGTGGGTACATTTTAACCAGCTTCCACACAGTAGTGAAGCCTGCACTTGTATTAATGTATATGAAGAATGTTGTCTAGCTGTTTATATACTGTGTATATGTAAATTAAATGAGGTGGCTTCAGAAGTGGGAGGAGAATAAATCTAAGGTGCTTATTAACGTGTGTGTATGTCTGTATTTGTGTGATAAATTCTGAGTTATGGGTCCACTTTCCTGGGCCTGGCATACTGCAGGGGGATGTGTTGTGAGAAGTAAAATTCAGGTCCTCTTTGTCCGGTAAAGTCTAGACAGGTGCAAGGACTCAACCGGTTTTCAGCACTAATCCGCAGACAGTGGAGTGCAATCACGGGTCCAGGAAAGACCGTGGAAAAAACAAACTAGCAGTCGCAGTGCTGCTCCGGGGGCTGGGAGGCCTGCCTTCCATGCAAGCTCTGTCGCTTGCGTGGCTGTGTTCTCCTGAGTAGGCACCTTCCCCGCTCTGGGCTCTGTCTGGGCTCCTGTCTACTCTGAGGGTGATGGAGTTACTTCTTAGGACCAGCCCGATCACGAGATGGCCACCAGGGGGCGCAGCTGACAGCCAGCCGATAGGGAATGGGCCCTGAAGCAGAGGTCTTTCCTGTGGCAGCTGATAAAATTCCCAGAAAGGAATCAAACGCACCATCTCTAAACACGTTGAGAGATGCACACGCCACAGTTCTCTCCACCATCTGTCCTGCATCAAATCTTCTGGAGGAGGGCAGAGACTTCTAAAGCAAACAGCAGTGTTAGCGAGTTCTGGGATTTGCGAGTTGGCAGAGCCTTTAGATACCATCTGGTTCAACCCCCTCGTTGCTCAGGTTGGGGACGTTGAAGCCCATCCTCAGGAGCCAGTACAGTGTAGCCCAGAGCTCCTTCCCCTGGGCTGGGAGCAAGGTGCTGTCTACTACTTGGCAGCTCTTTCAGAGAATAAAAGGGGACCTTGTCCACAAAGGATGCCCTTTCTGCGACAGGGGGGCTGGGTGCCAGTTCGAGCTGATGAATCACCTTCCTTTTTCTCGGTTTCTACCCCCCGATGGGGCCAGGTAACCAAAGCACTGCCCGACAGCTCCCAAGCATCCTTGGCCATGCCAGGGGAAGAGGGAGGCTCAGAGAGGCAGGGACCCACCGGCGTGCCTGGAGGGGCACTTCCTGGCTCCGCTGAGGCAGCCCTAAGAGATTGCTGGGTCAGGTGTGCAAGGCACAGCCTATAAAGGTCACTGAAGAACATGAAGGAGGATATCGTTGTGACTGGGATGAAAACGAGCTTCCCAAACAGAAAACTCTCACAGGCAGAACCCTTAAAGCAACTGATGAATTTGATTACATACAAGTAAGGATTTCATGGGCAAAGTTAAGTCATAGGAGACGATTACAATAAAACCAGTAAGGGATTAATATACAGCCAATTTCTGTACATCAGCAAGAGAGATAGCCACCTCAACAGAAAACACGAGCAGACAATTTAAAGATGAGAAAACCCCAAAAGCTAATAAGCATACGAAGATGTTTAAAATCATTAGAAATATAGAGAAATACATACGATAACAACAGTCATATAACACCCTATGCCTATTAGTTTGGAAAACCTTAGAAAGCTGGATGGCACCAAGTGTTGAGGGACTGTGGGGATATAGGACTTCACACATGGCACATCAAAAGCAGTGCTACCATTACAGGTTAAACTGTGTCTCCCCCACCTCCACCCAATTCATATATTGAAGTCCTGACCCCCAGTACCTTAGAGTATGACTATATTTGGAGACAGGGCCTTTAAAAGGTAATTAAGGTGGCCCTGGCCGGTTGGCTCAGCGGTAGAGCGTTGGCCTGGCGTGCGGGAGACCACAGGTTCGATTCCCGGCCAGGGCACATAGGAGAAGCGCCCATTTGCTTCTCCCCCCCCCCCTTCCTCTCTGTCTCTCTCTTCCCCTCCCGCAGCCAAGGCTCCATTAGAGCAAATATGGCCCGGGCGCTGGGGATGGCTCCTTGGCCTCTGCCCCAGGCGCTAGAGTGGCTCTGGTCGCGGCAGAGCGACGCCCCGGAGGGGCAAAGCATCGCCCCTGGTGGGCGTGCCAGGTGGATCCCCGTTGGGCCATGCAGGAGTCTGTCTGACTGTCTCTCCCCGTTTCCAGCTTCAGAAAAAAGAAGAAGAAAAAAAAGGTAATTAAGGTAAAACGAGGTCATATGGGTGGGCCCAAATCCAATATGATGGGTGTTCTTGTAAGAAGAGATTAATACCCAGACGCATACAGAGAGAAGACCACAGGTTACAGGGAGAAGGTGGCTGTCCACAAGCCAGAGAGAAGACTCAGAAGAAACCAACCCTGCTGACACCTTGTTCTCTGACTTCTAGCCTCCAGAACTGGAAGAAAATAAATTTCTGTTCTGTAGTCCACCAAGTCTGTGGTCCTCTGTTACAGCAGCTCTGGCTGATTAATACAGCTGCCTACCCACATGGAGTGTGCACACACCTCGTGATATGGAAACTTCACCCCTGGTTTTACACCTCAGGGACATTCTGACACAGACCCTTAAGGGGACGTGTATGAAGACAAGTGTCTGCTGAAGCATCATCTGTGTTGGCAGAAAGCATCTGTGTGCTGATCATGGACAGGAAGAGTGACCATGCAGCCGGCAGAAGTGCCAGGTTTAGCTATAACTTAGTGACGTGGATGGTGCTTCAAAATGTAAAACCGAGTGAAAAATAACATTTATGTGATTAGAAATTTATGCACACTATTTTGTAAGAATACATTTTAAAAAGATGACGTCAGAGTAATGGCTGCGTGAAAGATACCTTTAACCTCTCCACGCTTGAAATTTCAAGAAACTGAACAGCTATAATTCAGGGAAGGAATCCCAGCTGGGCTGGCAGTCCCGCCCAAGAGGTCCACGCACCAAAGGTGGAAGGGCAAAAACGGCGGAGGAAGATAAGAGGCAGTCGCAGTCCCTTCGGGAGAGGGGAGAAACCTGGAATGACTGGGTCTTCTCCTGCCGGAGGAGCGGAGAGATTGGGGGGAATTTGGTGTGATATCAAACCAGAGCCGGCAGAGCGTGGGGTCACCCCCAGTGTTCCCACCGTCGGTCTGCAGTCCGCACTTAGAGATGCAAAAATACAAAGTGCCGACCCCCAGCCTCGCAGATACAGCCTCCCTCCCCTCGCGCGGATACGAGAGTGGCAGAGACATACCTCACAGCTGAAAAACAGAGGGGGGGCCTCTGTGCTCTGTGTCTGGTCCCCTGCTCCGTTCTGATGCAGGGAGGGGCACCCCAAAGCCCGAAATCGCCATTGCTAAAGCCGTAAAGCCCTCGCAAGTTCTGCCCGTCATCACGACTGCAGCCCCGCCTCCACCTTTGCGACAGCAGCTTCTCAGAAGACTTCAGCCTGGGGTTTTACAGAGCTAACGCTTGTAACCCAGCGCCACCTACTGGGAAAAGATAGACAAACATCTTGGGAATATTTTCTTCTAATTTTTTTGTCTTTCTTTAGTTCCTTTTGTGGTTGTTGTTTTGTTGATGTTTATTGTTTTGGGGGTATTTTTTATTTTTGCGTTTTTCTTTCATTTTTAATTTAAATTTATTTTTATATTTTTTGTTGTTCTTTGCTTGATTTTTTTTTTTTAACAATACCACTCTCAAATGCCGTCAAGGCAGAAAAGAAGGAATATCATGATTACCCAAGAAAGAGACAGAGTTCAGAAAGAAAATGAATCAGGGAGCACCAAAATATATATGATATCTACTAACAGATCTAAACAATAGATAAAAATGCAATCATAGTTAGAGATTTCACACCATTGATGGTGTTAGGTAGATCATCCAAACAGAAGATGAATAAGGAAATAGCCTTAAATGACATATTAAACCAAATGGACATAATAGACATTTATAGGATATTTGATCTCAGAACATCAGGTTATACATTCTTTTCCAGTGTGCATAGAACATTCTCAAGGACAGATCATATGCTGGGCCACAAAACCAACTTCAACAAATTAAATAAGATTGACCATAAAGCTTTAAAATTAGAATTCAACTGCAAAAAGGAAGTAAAGAATCCCACAAGCCTGACCTGTGGTGGCACAGTGGATAAAGTGTCAACCTGGAATGCTGAGGTTGTTGGTTTGAAACCCTGGGTTTGCCTGGTTAAGGCACATATGGGAGTTGATGCTTCCTGTTCCTCCCTTTTTCTTCTCTCTTTCTCTTCCCTCTTTAAAATGAATAAATATTTTTTTTAAACTATATAAAAAAAGAATTCCACAAAAATGTGGAAATTAAACAACATAATTCCAAAAAATGACTGGGTCAAAGACAAAATAAGAACAGTGATCAAAAGATATATTCAGACAGGCCCTGGCCAGTTGGCTCAGTGGTAGAGCATCGGCCTGGCATGTAGGAGTCCTGGTTCGATTCCCAGCTAGGGCACACAGGAGAAGTGCCCATCTGCTTCTCCACCTCTCCCGCTCTCCTTCCTCTCTGTCTCTCTCTTCCCCTCCTGCAGCCAGGGCTCCATTGGAGCAAAGTTGGCCTGGGCGCTGGGGATAGCTCCATGGCCTCTGCCTCAGGCGCTAGAATGGCTCTGGTTGCAACAGAGCAATGCCCCAGATGGGCAGAGCATCGCCCCCTGTGGGCATGCCAGGTGGATCCCGGCCGGGAGCATGCAGGAGTCTGACTGCCTCCCCATTTTCAGCTTTGGAAAAATACAAAAAAAAAAAAAAAAGATATATTCAGAGAAACAAGAATGACAACACAACATACCAAAACTTCTGGGATGCAGCAAAAGCAGAAATAAGAGGGAAGTTTATATCATTACAGGCTTATATCGAGAAATAAGAGAACTCCCAAGTAAACAACCTAGCATTATATCTGCAAGAACTAGGAAAAGGAGAACAAAGGCAACCCAAAGTCAGCAGAAGAAAGGAAACAGTAAAAACTAGAGCAGAACTAAATGAAATAGAGAACAACAAGCTATAGAAAAAATTAATACAACAAAGAGCTGGTTCTTTGAAAGATCAGTAAAAGTGATAAGCCCCTGGCTAGACTCATTAAGGAAAAAAGAGCAAGGACTCATATAAACAAAATCCAAAATGAAAAAGGAGAAATTATAAACATCATAGATATACAAATGATCATACTAGAATACTATGAAAGATTATATGCCACCAAATTCAACAATCTAGAAGAAAAGAATAAATCCCCAGAAGTATACAATCTTCCTAGACTGAGTCACAAAGAAGTGGAAAACCTAAATAGACCTATAAGCAGGAAAGAAATAGAAACAGCTATCAAAACCTCTCCCCCAAATAAAAGTCCAGGGCCAGCTGGTTATACTAATGAACATCAAAGAAAATTTGGTACTTATCATTCTCAAAGTCTTTCAGAAACTTAAAGAAGAAGCAATATTCCCTAACACATTTTATGAGGCCAACATAACCCTGATACCAAAACCTGGGAAGGTATCAGGAAAACTACAGACCAATATCTCTAATGAATACAGATGCAAAAATCCTAAACAAAATTCTAGCAAATCAAATACCTCACATAAAAAACAAAACAAAAAAACAACATCATAATCTAGTGAGATTCATTCCAGGAGCACAAGGATGGTTCAACATGCACAAATTGATCAATAAAATACACCATATCAATAAAACAAAGAACAAAAATCATATGATTCTCTCAATAGATGCAGAAAAAGCATTCGATAAGATACATCCATTTATGCTTAAAACACTCAATAAAATGGGTATAGAAGGAAAGAACCTCAACATAATAAAGGCCATATGTGACAAACCATCAGCTGCTATCATACTCAATGGTGAAAAACTGAAAGCTTTTTATCTAAAATCAGAAACAAGACAGGGATGCCCACTCTCTCCACTCTTATTCAACATAGTACTGGAAGTCTTAGCCAAAGCAATCAGGCAAGAGAAAGAAATAAAAGGCATCCATGTCAGGAAAGAAGAAGTAAAGGTATCATTTTTTTGCAGATGACATGATCCTGTATAGAAAACCCCAAAGGTTCCACTGAAAAACTATTAGAACAATAAACAAATACAGTAAAGTTGTGGGATACAAAATCAATATACAAAAGTCTACTGCTTTCCTATGAAACTTCAGAAATGAATTGAAAAAAACAATTCTTTTTACAATCGCAACAACAACAGAAATACCTGGGAATAAACTTAACATAGGATGAGAAGGACCTATATATTCTGCTCACAAAAATCAGGGGATATTTTATCATTTCATATGCATGTTGAAATATCCCCTAATTTTTGTGAGCAGTATACTAAAAACTACAAAGCATTATTAAAAGAAATTGAAAATGACACAATGAAATGAAAAAGAGTGGAGATCTTGCCCTGGGGGTGCTCAAGCCTGCCTGAACTTGATGAGGCTTCAAAGGCCTGCCTTTAGGGGCTCTAAACCTCCCATGCTGCCAGACTGCTTGTCCCTCCAGGGCTGAAGGTCGTCTTCAGCGGGTCAGCGGGATGGGAACTGAAGCCAAAGCTGAGACTGTAATGGTCAGGGAGAGCGTCTGGAACCCACGGGCAGGGAGAGCAGAGAAAGGGAGAGTGTAGAGGGAAAAGCAGGAGGCTGGAAGCTGGCCCCGGCCACTGGGGACTCTCTCCTTCCAACATCCAGGCTTTTGACCAGCAGTTTCTTGGCGGAGACTCTTTTCCACGTGAGGTACTGAGCTGAAGGCCTCTCATAGGGACAAGCAACACAGCGGCAGGGGGACAGAGGTGCCCTCCACGCAAGGCCTTTCTCCCGCCCCAGAAATAGCCTATTCTGGCCCCAGAGCCCAGAGCGTGAGCCTGGGGAAGTGAAGCTGAACAGGGGCGGGGTTGGGAGGGGTGAAGGGGACCAGGACCACCGTTGCCGAGTGGTTGTTCCAGGCACATTTTCGGAGGCTGGCCCAGGGATCAGAGCAGGGGCCAGGGGCAAGGACCGCAAAGCCAGCATTGGGCTGAATTTTCTCATAGAGCTGTCCGGCAAGGCGCGGGAGGTGGCTAGCTCTCCGCCCTGAAGGTGAGCCAGCTGAGGTACAATGAAGTGTCGGATGGAACCTTGGAACATGCTGTCCCCATCCCGAAGGCATTGTCTCGCCCTGGAGGCTGGTGTCCGCCAGGACATCTTTCTATCTCCCCGGGTGCCTCCTGTGTGTTCGTCCCACGCCCGACGCCAGTCGCAGGAAACAGCCCGTGCCAGCTCCCATTTGAAGAGTAAATATTAGTCTTTTCAAGAGCTGCCTGTTCTCTATCATTCAGCGCCAAGGACACCAAGCCGGGGGTGGGGGAGACCTCTTGGTCCCCACGCCCAGATGGAATCCGTGAGCCCAGGCCATTGCTGCCACGGAGGGCTGGAGAAACAGGCCTCCTCGTGTCCAGGCAGGCATCCCCTCCCAGTCACTGGAGCCCTGGAGTCCCTTCTCGGGGGAGATTGGACACACTGAGGCCCCCAACCCCTAGCGTGGGGGCTCTCCTCACGGACTGTCCAGGCTGCAGCCACAGGGGCAGGCGACCACAGGTTTGACCGGGCCCTCAGGGTCTCCGGGCCCAGCTCTGACGCATACGGTCTAAGCTTCTGATACCAGGGAGGGGGGATGACCCGCTCCTGCCTCAGTGACCACCCCTCCACCTAGCCCCGCACCCCGCTCACTTGCTTCTGTAACTTCTCTCGAGTCATCTGACTCCTGCGGTACAGGGTCAGCTCCATGAGGGCGGGGCCTCTGCCTGGCCACTGCTGAACCCTCAGCGCCTGGACCTCGGCACACAGTTAGTGTGCAGTCACTTTTTGCTGAACGGAGGTACTGATGTTAATACTTTGGGAATATTGACTAGCTATAGTTCTCTTTCCTTAGCCCTTGGAATTCCATTCCTCTGAAGGCACTCCACCACTGTGACCCTGGGGAAGGGCGAGGCAGGTGAATGCCACCTCAGGCAGAGGGAGGAGGACGGGGCCAAGGGGAGGGAAGGCCACCATCAGCTGACAAATAGTGGGAAAAGGAAGGGGGCAAACCTTTCAGACATGTGTCCTGGTCCCAACCTCTGGGATGAAATCTTGAGGAGGAAACACTGAAAGCTGTAAATAGAGGGGTCATGTGTCCCGTTCTGCGCAGGGACGACAACCTCCCAGACAGCTGTGCACCTGCGGTGGCTCTGTCAGATAAAAATGGCGGAGTTACAGGTTTGATGGCAAGAAGGTCTGAGCACCACCAAGCCTCCCTGAGCCCCCAGAAGCCTGGAGGGGATCTGGGGGTTCCTGCATGTTCCACAGGGTGTGAGGAAGGTGGCTGAATTGGCGCTGGTGGGTCTGTCATGGTGCTGCCATGGCACGTGGTGAGGTGAGCCTGTCACAGAGGGCAGCTCACACAAGACTGGGTGGAGGTACGGCAAGACTGGAGGGAGTCTGAGGGGCCAGAGCGAGCCTGGTGGGGCTGGGTCAGCCCTGGGGGCTCAGCCATGGGAACAGGCTCTGAGTGCCCCAGCATAGGCATCAGCCACAGGCCGGCGAGTGTCCTTGAAAACTCTAGTGCAGAGGGCAGCACGGGACTTTCGTGTGAGGCTCCTTTCCTCTGCCACCTGGAAGCCACTCATAGGGACCCTCTGCCTTATATCCTAGTGCCCTGCCCTTGCCAGTTCCTGCAGGGAGAGCTGACAGCCCTTTGCCTCTGCTGCACCACGGAGCAGAGTCCCTCTGAACCCCAGTAAGGGATGCCTGAAACAACTGGCTTGTCACCTCTCCCTGCCGGGCCTGGAAGTCTCAGGCTCTGGCCTGGGCCCACCTTGAGCTGATAGATGGTGGGAGCCAGCGGTTCACGCAGGTGACCGACCAGCTCAATAACCCTCCTTTATTTTGGCGTTTCACAGTTCTCGGTTCCTCATTCCTGTGTCCCGGTTGCAGGTTCTTGTCTCGGGCTCTGCTTTCTGGGGGACGTAGGTTACCAGGCCACCTGAGCCTCTGTGCTGGAAATTATCCGTGGCACTTGGCATTCCTCTCTGGCCCCCTCCAGAGTACCCAGTGTTGTAGGGGCTAGAAGGCTAAAGCCTGCCTTTCCCAGAAGCCCTTGCTGCTGGGTGGGATCTGGAGACACCTCAGGCTCTGCCAGAAGGAAGCACTTTGGGGGAGAGGTGAAGGGCACAGGGGGCTGGGGGCCCTGCTTCCTGCCGCCGTTGGCTGCTGGGTGGGATCTGGCACACACGAGTTTTTGCAGCAGAAGGACACTGTGTTCCTTCCACTTTATTGTCACCAGCTTAATGGATGTCCAGCTAGGACGTTGACAATAATTCCCTGCAGGGGTGGTGTGACCGCGAAGTATAGTAGTACGCCCAACTTCCATTCCTCCAGATCTTTCTACACTTAATTTCCTTCATGATTTTCTTTCTGCAGAATATCCCTAGAATGCTTTCTGTTTCCTGCTCTGAACAGTGGCTGATTTGACTTCCTCACCTCTCCCATACCCTACACCACCCGGCTCAGGTAGGGGGACCGGACAGGCCACACATTTATCCAACAAGACATCTGAAAAAAGACCAGGAGCCAGACTCCGCTGGTTACCTACTCAACAGCCTTCTTCCTTATCAGATCAGCTTCCCTTCCAGAAGCCCGGTCTTTCTTGCAGCCAGGGCTTGGGTATGTGATCTATCTAGTCAGAAGGTGGCTTCTGGGATAGTTTATCTTCCCTGATAAAAAGAGACACAGGAAACATTCTCCTCCCTGCCAGGGGCTGGCGGGTTCTGTGAGAACATGATGCTTGGGCCAGCAACAGCCATCTCACAACATAGGGTAGTAAGTCTACAGGCAAAAGTCAATGTACAGCCCTGGCCGGTTGGCTCAGTGGTAGAGCGTCGGCCTGGCGTGCAGGAGTCCCGGGTTCGATTCCCGGCCAGGGCACACAGGAGAAGCGCCCATCTGCTTCTCCAGCCCCTCCCCCTCTCCTTCCTCTCTGTCTCTCTCTTCCCCTCCCACAGCCAAGGCTCCATTGGAGCAAAGTTGGCCTGGGCGCTGAGGATGGCTCTATAGCCTCTGCCTCAGGCGCTAGAATGGCTCTGGTTGCAACAGAGCAACGCCCTAGATGGGCAGAGCATCGCCCCCTGGTGGGCATGCCAGATGGATCCCGGTCGGGTGCATGCGGGAGTCTGTCTGACTGCCTCCCGTTTCCAGCTTCAGAAAAACACACACACACACACACACACACACACACACACACACACACACACAAAGTCAATGTACAGAAGATGACAGAGTGAACAGATAAAAAGTACCTACACCTAGGATGACATTGTCAAGCCACCGAATTAACCCTATAGCTGCCTACTTCCAGCAGGCATCACCCTGGCAGGACCCCGTCTCTCTGAGCCCACACAAGGACCGTTCAGAGCTCTTCCGAGTTCTTCCCATGTGGACATGTGAGGTCCCAGGGACGCTGGGGCCTCTGGGAGCTGAGCAAGTGAGGCCTCGCCTGGGGTGTCATGTTTAAGGAGGTGGCGCAGAACTCAGCCATCAGGGCAAAGTGGATTTTTTTAAAAAAATAAAAACAAATGCAAAAATACACAATTGACAAAATATGAAGATTTTAAAATAAAGAAACCGAAGAATCAGTGCTGCCAGCTACGTCTGCTCTACTTGTGTTTCCTCATGGGACACACCCAGTGACTCTCAGCTGTGACAGCCCCCACACCAAAGCAGGGCTCTGGGCTTTTGAGAACTGGGTTCGAGACCGGGGTCTACCAATGCCTTGCTGGTGATCCCAAGCAAGTCCCTTCCCTTCTCTCTGGACTTTGGTTACCTTGTCTGTCCTGCATGGGAGATGGGGCATTGCCCGGATGACCGTCTTCCTTGTCCGTGGCCCACTAAGGTTACTGTCCCTGCTCCTAGGAGGTTGTGTCTCCAGGGCCATTGACTCCTGGCGATTAATATCTCGGCAGCCCCTGGCCTGATCAGGGTGTTTAATGACTGCCAGCTGTGGCTCCAGCCCCTCCCCCTGCAGAGATAAGAGCAGTTCCCGTTCCCACATGGGGGAGGTAAGGGGAGGCAGGGTCACTGCTCGTTAAAACAGGCTCTGGGTGAGTGGTGGGAATGGAGGGGCTGACACTTAACCACCCTCACCCCCGCCCCTCCCAGGCTCATCACACCTGACAGCAGTGCCTCGGGATAGACTCCCTGTGCACCCCGCTCCCCGGGGCTGCCCTGGTCTCCCCACCCCCTGCCGGGCCCTGTTAGTTTAGATTCTGATTCCAACATCCTTGGGGCTTCTCCCCAGGTGTCCCACAGATACTACATTCAGCACGTCCCAAACCACCAGCCCCCCTCCTCCTTCTTCCTCACCAGACGATGAACTGGAAACTTTCCCCAGGCCTGCCCCTGGGGCCCTTATTGGCAGCCAGAGCGGCCTGCCCCAAGTCCACCCTCACCCACTTGGCCTCATTGAAGAAGCCTCCGCTGGGTCCCCAGCTCCTGCTCACCTGGACTCAGGCCTCCCTGGCACCTGTCATGCTCCCTTAGGACCCGGAAACCCCCACCTAGTCCTCAGAGACCACCCCGAAGTGGCCTCCCCTGGGAAGCTGCTCCCAATCCATTCTGCTGGCAGACGGCCACCCTATGTGGGCAGCCTGTGCCCGGCATGGCAGGAACCATCCACATGTTGGCCTCTGCCATCACGGTGATGGTGGCCCTCTGTGCCAGGATGGTGGCTGGGGGGGGGGGGGGCTCCTTGCCCTTGTCTCCCCAGGAGGCGACCACCTGAGTTAATTGGCCTTTGCTCTCGAGGACTGGGGTCAGAGCTTGGTCAAATCAAGGCCTAGCCTGTGGCGAGCCAGAGGCCAGGCTTTACTTGCAGTCCCCGCTGGGCTTGGGACAGGGATCACTCTTTGCAGCAGTGGTCAGCGGCCTGGGTCTCCTTAATTCCTGGGGCCAGCAGTTCAACGACCTCACCACCTTCTCCCTCTTGTATCTCACTCTGAAACGGAGCTGAGTGGAGAGAGAGGACTGCTTTTCCTGTCATCAGGCCAACGGCATGTTTGGGGCCCTAAGCTCAACCGGGGTGAAGTCCTTGAGGTGCCCACCAGGTGGCGATAGAGATGAGCTGGTCTCACCTGACAAGTGCCCTACAGGCAGGCGGGGGCCCCTGGAGCTGGAGGGGAGAGGGGGTGCAGGAGAAATTCATTTTATGGTCACCCCCACTGCACCTCTAATTCACAGGCAAGCTGCCAGCCCAAGACAGTGTTTGAGCTTGACCCTATTGCTGAATGCCCACCACTGGGCTTCCCGCCTCCCGCCACCTCTCAGGGCACGGCCCCACCAACGGCCCCTATTTTTCCATCCCTATCTTGGATAACTCTGTGTTTCATTCGGTTTCCCTTCTGGCTGATAACTCTGCTCCTCTCCCCGGGCTCTCTCCTTACCCTGCAGCCATGGCTCACTAATGGTGGGATTTCAAGTCTCCAGTAGGCTGGGCCCAGCTAGTCTGAGGGCTCCTCCTGGTACTTACACCCCTCAGGCAGTTGGTGGGGCTCCTGATCTGGAAGGCAGGGTGCTGCCCTTTCCCCTGCAAACATTTTGCTTCTAGATCTTGTTGGCTCCTCCCATTTGTTTCCCGTCTTCCCCCACCCCTTCTACCAGCCCAAGCTCATCTGTCAGTTCTCTGACCTTGTTCTCTGCGCAGCCTTCACCCTTTGTGTGTCCCTTGGTCCCTAGGTGCTTGGGTCACCCCCTCCCACTGCTCTCTTCCTCCAGAGCCCAGAGGGCAGCCGCCTCCTCATTAGCCACCTAAGCCTTAGCCAGGAACTAAGCTAAACCATCCCGCACCCTCCCCTGCTGGGCGGATGGAGAAACTAAGACCCAAAGAGGGACAGGGACCTGCTCGTGATCTTTGAAGCAGTCCGACACAGAATCGGGACTAAAAGGCTAGGGCGAGGTCTTTTGGACCTTACTGAGCAGGACGGAGGTGGACAAGGTCTCTGGTGCCAGCTCAGGGAGTCCTTGAGTAGGCAGTGGGCAGAAAAGAACCAGAGAGAGTGAGCAACATACCCCAGCTGGGTGAGAGGAGCATGGGCAGACTGCCTGTTTCCTACCTCTCATCTCTCGTCCCTGGGAGTAGTAAGGATGTGAGACTCTCTGGGAAGACTGGAACAAATCCCAGGCCAGCCCTCCTCCACCCGCCCCTCATTGGTAGTCACCATTGTTGGCCTAGGCAGGGGGAGGGAAGACAAAGCTAAGGGCACTGCCTCCTTCTCTGTCCTACAGTTGACATACACAGGGCAGGCATGGCTCGTGGATCTAGATGAAGAGGGTTTGCTACTCCTGGACATGCAGGACCACAGATCAAAGGGTATTTGCCTGTGGCTGCCTCTGATCTAGGTTCACGGGCACTCTTATCCTGGCCTGACTACCTCTGACTCAGGCCTCTCAGCAGGGTGCTGGGCTGGGGTTGTCCTTGAAGGGTTCTGGGATGGTACCAATAGCCCAAGCCTTCGAAGGAGACTTGCGGGCAGATCTGAGCCTTTGCCAGCCCATTCTGGCTTCCTTTTTACCAGCCTGGCATCCCTCTCCTGCTCCTGCAGAAAGACAAACTCCTTGCAAGTTTGTAGGACATTTAAGCCAAGGAGATCAGCTCAGGTAATGGCTTTGGAGACATCTCTTGCTGATTGACATCATCTAAATCATCGGATTGCCTCTATATGTAAATCTGTTAATGGTGTTGTCTGTGTTCACTCACTTGTTTGGTGACATTTGCTCTGTCCTCTATCTCTCTGTCTTCCTTCTCTTGGCTGAACCCTGTCAATGGCAACATGATTCTGTCATCCCCCGTGGGCTCCTTGTCTGCAGAAATGGCTGCAGCCTGTGAAATGCTCAGACTTAACCATATCTGGGACCGCGGGCAGCTTTGTGAGCTGTTTCAAATTGATCCAAGAATAGAACTGTCTCTTTTTGTCTGGATTTTGGGGGTGTGAGAGACACAATGAGAACCTGTTATAACTTCTTCATACTTAGAAGGGAAGATACCCCTCAGTGATATGACAGTTGAAGACCCTTAGAACTGTGTGCTTTTCACATGGAATATATTCTGCCCAAAGCCAAAGGGTTGGCTTCAGTGCCTCCCTCTTCCAAATGGGGCAAAATAGCCACAAGTTGGAAGGTAGTCCTCATCTTAGGTCACATGGGAACATCAACCATCAGGGAACACAAGTCAATACAATACAACATTTATTGTTGCACAAGAGTGGATCTTCTGGATGGGGTGTGGGCTGGAAACCACGTAACCACAGGAGTGCAGGGCAGACACACAATACCATGACCACCAGGTCTCATCTCGTCTCGGTGATACATGGGCCAGGGGACTGACTCCTCAGCCACACTCCATGGAGGGTCGGGTGGGAATGGGGTTCCAGGGATGTGGTGATCACAATTAGTGATGATACAAATAACCGAAAAGATCCAGCGTGTTACAAGATATAAAAGGCAGCAGTAAGAAGTCTGTGCTTTCACTTTCCCATCAGCCAGATCTGAGTTCAAATCCTGCTGTGTGTTAGGGCCAGGCACCTGCTCTCTGTGAGGCTCAGCTTCCTGATCTGTGAGAGAGGGACAGGAGTTCCCATCTCGCTGTGTTGATATGAGGATTAAGGGACCCATGAGTGCATATCTCTGAGCCTAGTTCTCATGGTTGGCACGAAGGTGGACATCCCAGGGCTCCACAGCCCGCGAGGATGAGCAGGGTTGCCGGCAGTCTCTTTGAATTGTTCCAAACATCCCGGGACTGGTCCACTTCAGCAGGGACTCTGAAGATAGCTATGCTCTCCAAACTAAAACTCCATCTCACAACCATGTCTGCCTGAGGCAGAGAAACTCACCCACCGGGAGGACCTTGCAGCTAAGAGGACACTGGGGGAGAGGGCTGCATCTTCAGGGAGATGCCTGAATGGCAGTCCTTGACCCAGAGGAACTTGACAGCAACTTCAGGCACTAGAAGATCCATGGATCCACTGTTGAGGTGGTGGCGCCAGGTGACCTTTCAAGGGCAAGACTTTTGTCAACCATGTTCCTACTGTATTGTTTGGGGTTGGGTGGTTGCCTTTCTCAATAGGTTATGAGAAGGGGCGGAGTCACTTGGGAGGATGCAAATATCTTGCCACTGATTGGCAGAGGGGGCTCAAGGGGAGGAGCCCGACGGTTAAGCTCCACCCCACATTTTTCAGGGCGCAGCTCTCCGGGCTCTTTCTTGCTTAGAGGGGGCTCCCCTCTAAGCACCCTCCTCTCCCCAGGTAGGCGCAAGAGCAGCGTTCTCCGGGGACTTCCAGACAGCGACCTGCAGGCCAGGGCAGCCTCCGAGCCCAGGGCTGCGGCTGGCTTTGCCCCAACAGGCCTCCGTCCCCGGTGCTGCCCGGGCGCGGCTGAGGGCCGGTGGGACCTCCCTGGGCCCCTGGGCGCCCGGTGGTCAGACCAGGGAGTCTTCCGCCTGGAAGCTGGAGGAGCGGCGCGCGCCAGGGCTGACGCGGGTCAGCATGGACACCTGCGTGCTGCATGTCGCCCCGTTGCTGCCTCCCGATGGGTATTTGGGGCCCCAGCCCAAGAGGCCTTGTACGTTCCAGCGCCGCCACTTCCGCCGCAGCTCCGCCTGCACCTAGGAGAAGAGGGCGTGGTCACACCTACGAAGTCTCCTCCCCTGCTGGCTAACTCCTGTTAGGGTGCAGGGTCAGCCAGTCTTACGCTCTGGAGGAGTCTAAACTGAGAGAGCTGGGTGCGCCCTGGCGGGGTGCAGAGTTGAGAGGCATGGGGCCAGTGTCAAATCCAGGCCTCGGAGTAGGGGGAGGTGGGAGGCAGGGAGGGTCAGAGAATGCAGTCCAGTCCGGGATGGAGAGGGGGCTGTCTGGGGGTGGCTGTGTCCCCGTTCTTCTGACCCCTGCTCACTTGGGCTTTGCAACCAGGGTTTCACCATAACTCAGCTTTCACTCACTGCCAGTACCCGTCCCCACTCACTCTGCACCCAGTCATTAACAGGCACATCCCAAACTCTGAGGAGTGCAGAGTCCCCTGGGTGGGGGTGGGGTGGGGGGTGTTACTTAGAATGCAGGTTTTAAGTCAACAGGTCTGGAGTGGGCCTTGAAATCAGCATTCTTTACTAGGTCTTAGAGGCCACCACTGATTCACTAGTCTGAGGACCACACTTGGACTAGAAAGGTAACCCATCCTCAATCTGCTCATGTCACCAGGTGTTCTGGACCCTGGGCCCCCGAGGTCTGGGAAGCGCTTACCTCGCCATTGAGGAAGCAGTAGAGGACAGCCACCACAAATCCCTGGGGAGGAAGGGAACAGGAGAGGTGAGGGAGACAGGTCACAAGACTAGGGGGAGTAGGAGAAGCCCAGCCCCACACCTGGCCCCAGCCCTGTGTTCCCCTGGTTAAGCAAAGGGCTAAGTACATGGTAGTTGCTTAATCAATATTCATTATATAGTAAAAAGACTGGAATTCAGTGGCAAGGGGCCAAAGGCCAGAGAAGAATGAAGCCTTAACGTCAACAATTCGTACCTGGAAAGACCCCACGATGAGCTCAAAGACTAATTTCACTTCAGTCTTAAAGTTGTCGGGGAAGAAGGCAAACATAATGTAGTGCACTCCAAACAGGGGGATCAGCAGAAGGGTGGACTTGGCCAGCCTCCTGGGGAAAGGGAGGGGCAGGCAGTGGGTAGGTGTGTCCACACATTTGGACTCAATAGAGCCTGGCATGGGCGCAGCTGGGGGCACAATGACCAGGATGTGTGAGAATGAACTTTTGGCTCCGGTAACTGTTATGTCCACATCAGGTCCTGTTCCATACCTGCAGTGCCTATGCACTGCCGCCCCGCCCCCCAGCCCTGCAGCCTGGAAGGAAGGTTAGGGAGAAAGGACCCCTTCTATTCTCATCCTTCTGGAAGAAGCAGTATAAAGGAAGACCAGCGCTGAACCCTGAGGATGAGGCATAGTTGAGGTATTTCAGGCTCTGTGGCAGCTAATGGGGAGATGTTCTCAGGCAACATGAGATCCTCATTCCTTCTTTCTTGGTCTCAGTTTCCCCAATCTTTACAATGGGGTAAACGTATGCTCTACATAGTCACATTACAGAAATGGGGCCCACTGTCAACTCAGAAGTGCTTTGGGTGCTATCAAGCGCAATGCATCCATGAGAAACCAATTCTTTACCGGGAGAGGTCTGAGGGTTGGAGGGCTCTCTGCATTTATTTCCTCTGCCTTGGCAATCAGCCCAGGAATCCTAGCCCTGGGCCGGAGGGTCCACAAGCCAACCGGGAGCAGGGAAAATGGCCTTGCCTCCCATTCTTTCCTCGACCTGGTTCCCAGCCATGCCAAGATCCTGAGCACTGCCCACCCTCCTTGGCTGGAAACCTAGCTCACATGCTAAGGCTGACAGATGGAAGCTTTCTTTAAACTGAAGGCTTATGGGGAGGTGAAGAGTGGGAGCCGACAGCCCCTCCTCGGGGAGCTCGCTCTCCTACTCCCCCCTCTGCCTGCCGCCAGCTGTTCAGTTTCCCCTCACCCACCTGGGCCTGTCAATGACCAGATAGCTCTCTTTGTCTCACATTCAGCCCTTTTGAGTGGTTGGATGTTGACACCAACAAGGCCCCCACAGGCAAAGTTGAGGATGAGGGTGCCCAGGCCTGAGGTGTTGCCCCCTGGCAGACCGCAGACCACTGCACGGCCTTCATTTCAGAAACTGGAAGAGAAGCCCCGCCCACACAGCCAGCAGCAGGGAATGCGTCACCCTAGGATCGCCAGTCTGTCTCATCCGAGAGATCGCAGGATTCCAGAATAGAATCCTGACTCCAGCAACTCGTGACATTCTAGCCAGAAGCTGACAACCACAGCACAGACTCTCCAAACAGAAGCTAGGTCAAGAAGAACATTCTAGAATCCCAGGACCGGAGCACCCCCGTGGGATAGATACCCCAGGCGTGTCTGTGCAGCACTGATCATTTCTATTTCCCATCTGTGGGTATGCAGGCTCCTACTCACTTTCCCACAACCAACCTTTATTTTTTTAAAAAAATATTGATTGATTGATTGATTGATTGATTGGGTTGATGCTCTGTCTGACCAACTGAGCTACCCAGCCAGGGCACAGTCACCCATTTCCTGTTTCTTTTGTTCTGTCTTCACGCCCATTGTTCTCATGAGAACCTGCCTGTCTCCCCAGTTCTCCCACACACAGAGAACAGCCCTCACACCTTTCTAAGCCAGGAGCATGACCGTGTCCCATGGACACTCTGCCCTCCCCCTGCTGGGCGATGTAACTCCCAAACCCTTGAGCGGAGGAAGCGCATGCCAGTTTCCTCACCTGTAAAATAGAGACAAGTTATAGGGGACCGTGGGGCTGAAATGAGATGATGAACAAAAAACCCGTAGCACGTGCCTGGCACGTGAACTGCAGATGTTATTATTATGGAGGGGGGGAGGTGCTGAGTCCTGAATATGGCTGTCTTATTGGCAGACTGAGGGGTCCTCCAGGGTATTCATCACTTGCATTATTGGCCCCGTTTCTGTGCCAGGCACATGCCAGGGACTGGGAACACAGTTTTAACAAGACAGGTTATCTGATGTCTTTCTTCTTGAGCTCCCTGGCTTGGCAGCAGATTCATGCCTGGATCAGATCACCTGCTGGGTAAGGTGACTGCCCGAGAAGCAGACACGGGACTCATGAGCCTGGAGAGGGTGGGGATGGGGCAAGGGACACTCGTGGACTGAGCCAGGCCATGGGGTAGAGATGGGCAAGAGCAAGGTGGCTTTTTTTGGGCAATTCTTGAAGGCCATTTCAAGGGGACATGGATTAATTTGAGGACCAGGGATGGGGACACTGGGAGAGCCAGGGCACTGGGGTCACACTCACGAATATGGGCTTTTTTCACTCTTCCAGACATCTGGGGGCTGCAGCTTCTGCACCAGTATTCGGATGATGCGAATAAACAGGATGAAGTTCACCTGGTAGTGGTGAGGCCCCAGTGGGGTGGTCAGAGAGGGAAGGGCAGGGTGTCCAGTCCCCTGGGCTGATGGCCTGTCTTCTCCCTGAGGGCCCTGCTGCCCCTCCGTCTTACCTGTGCCCTAGCTCTTCCCCCTTGGGGCAAGTCATCTGGAAACTCTACTTCCTACCCCTGAGGCCTGGCCTCCCAATCCGTCCTCTCTACTCTAGAGGAAGAACCGTGGGAAAAGGGTGGCAATGAGCCTGTGTTAGGCACTGGGAAGCCTGAAACAGGAGTTTCAGTTCTGACCTAGACACGAATTTCCTGCACAACCTGAAGCAAGTTGACTACCACCAGTCTGGGCCTCAGTGTTCCCCTCTCTCAGTGGCGGGAGAAGGCCTTACCAAGATGGTGGTGAGGATGGGGGCCTTTAGGATCCACCATAATAATGAGGAGTGGATGACGTCCCAACATCTGGGCAGGCGACGGTAGGGAAGAATGAGAGAGGTTGCCCTCAGCCAGAGAGACAGTCAGCAGTTCTCCCAGTTTCCCCCAGCTCTGCCCCAATTTCTTCAGAGGCCCCAAGTCTAGAGCAGGGGTCCCCCAACTTTTTACACAGGGGGCCAGTTCACTGTCCCTCAGACCGTTGGAGGGCCGGACTATAAAAAAACTATGAACAAATCCCTATGCACACTGCACGTATCTTATTTTAAAGTAAAAAAACAAAACGGGAACAAATACAATATTTAAAATAAAGAACAAGTAAATTTAAATCAACAAACTGACCGGTATTTCAATGGGAACTATGCTCCTCTCACTGACCACCAACGAAAGAGGTGCCCCTTCCAGAAGTGCAGCGGGGGCCAGATAAATGGCCTCAGGGGGCCGCATGCAGCCCACAGGCCGTAGTTTGGGGACCCCTGCTCTAGAGTCTGCTGCTCCCAAGCCCCTCTCCTCCCACCTAGGAGGTCTGCCCCAAGGGATGGCAGCCAGGAGGAAGGGGGAAGGATGCCAGCTCACCCGATATCCTCAGACTGGATCCTGATGATGGTCCACGTCATGATGAATGTACTGGGCACCCCTGTCCGGGCCAAAGGAGAGAGAGAGAGAGAGCATGGGAGGCAGGGAGAGAGGGCATGAGGAGGAGATTAGGGAGGAAGAACCGGAAAGAGGGTGGGTTACCAGGACACCTCCGCACGGTTGTTCACTGTGCTCCACTGAGGGTCTGTGCTCATATAAAGGGGGGCCTTTTTCTAATTTTGGGGAGCGGTACTTTATAAACCGGCAGTGACCTTCTGTGTTTCCAGGGCTGAAGGGAAAGTGGAACGATGTCCCTAGCATAGAACCTGTCTGTCCCACAGCTCAGCCCGGGTGCAGCTGCAGGCTGAGGGTACTGGCCCCGGGTCACACATTTGGGGGACTCTTACCAACCCTTGGCTACAGCCTTGCAGGCAGGACCTGCAGCCCAGCGAGACCTAAGACAGCAGGCTGGGTTGGCACCCACCCCCTGGCAAGCTCCCCCAGCCTTGCCCCCTCTGTCCCCAGCCTGGCAGCCCTCCCCAGGACCATACCCCAGCCGATGAGTATGTACCCCCAGAAGTACTTCCGCTCGGAGAAGAAAGAGACAGCGAGCAGGGTGTGCAGGTAGAGGCCCTCCACCAGCAGCCAGAAGAAGTTGGCCATGACACAGTACTGGAACAAGACCACGGCTGCCTTACAGCCCACCTGCAGGGGAAGGAGCAGAGAGGGTGCTCACTGCGGCTAGCCGGGGTCCCCGCCTGCCCACACCTCTCTCTGGGTTGACCAACACAGTTGCTGTACAGTCATCTGATTTTGGCATTTTCTCCTTAAAAATGTTCTCAGTGGTTTTCCAATTATCCCTGATTTGAGATCATCTGATGCTTTGGAATAAGCTTGTGGTTTTAATTTTCCATCTGTTAATTTATCATCTTCCTGTCTATCCAACCACCTATTCATCTAACCATCCATCTTCCTACCTACCCACTTATCTATTTATTCACCCACTCACCCACTAGACATCCCCACTACCAACTCACCCATTTATCTATTCACCCAGCATCCACACAGCCATCCGTCATCCATCCATCTTTCCGTCTATCAGCCCATCCACACACCCACCTATCTATCTCTCCATTCATCTAGTAGGCAATTACTGTGCCTACCAGACAACTGCTATGAACCCACACACCTAACCATCTATCCAGCCATTCATCGACCTATCTGTCCATCATCTGTCATCTGTCCACTCACCTATCTACCCACCCCCACCCCCTCCCCATTATCCAATGATTCTTACTTTATCTCCCTATCCTTCTACCTGCTCAGCTATCCATGCACCTGTTAACTCGGCCATCCATCTCCCTCCCCATCCTCTTAAATGCCTTATCCCACCACCTACTCATTCGTCTATTCCAATGAGGTCTAAAGGTGGCTGGAAGAGGTGTGAGGGAGAATTCCGGCTTGCATTTTCAAGAGTCCCTTGAATGTGTGTGCATGGGGGGAGGTTCTGGGCTGTGGAGTGGACGCAGATATAAGTGTTGAGGACAGATGAGGACTGAGAAGAGGGAAGTGGAGGGGTAGGAAAAATGAGGAAAAATGGAGAAGGGAGGGATGACCATTTCTCCTGGGGGCCAGAGGAGCTGATGATAGAATCAGTTCTCCAGGTAGATGAGGACAATGCAGGAGATACAGGCGACCCCTGAGTAGGGCAATCAGGGGCTCTGGGTTTTTTAGAAGGTCTTCTGGGCTTTCTGTGTTCTAGAAACAGTGTCCCATTTCAGATCAAGCCCAGATAGCGGTGAACCAGAGCTCAAAGCCACCTCCTCCAGGAAGCCCTCTAGCATCCACTCCTTCCATTACTTAGAACACGGTTTCCAGCCTTCTTTCCTGTGCCCTTGGCTTTGGAGCATCCTTAGAGAGCCTCCTACTTTCCTCTCTCTATGGTTGGAAAATCCTTCTTCAGGTCACACTTCAGTCCTTCCTGCTGCAGACATGCCTGGTCCTCCCTTCCCCCGCCCCCCCCCCACACACACACTTGCTTTACAACAAGAATAACTCAGCTGTTTAACAGGGCAATTACTGTGCTTCTCCTAGCTTTTGAAAAGCTTCACAGAGCTGCTAATGAATTGGGAAGCCAGTCTCCGCAATTACCACAATTACCGTGATAAGTGTGCTAGAGGCTGCAGGCGGCTCGCAGGCTCTGCCCAGGACACTGCCATGTCTGGAGCCTCGGAGGACCTCTGGGAATGGCCAGGGAGGCTCCCCTGGGGCTCCCCTTCTGCTGGCTGAGATTGATACCCGAGATCCCACCCTCCTAGGTTAACTCTTTGGGAGAAGGGACTGCTGACCGCTGCAATCATGTGCCAGCTGTGCCATCACTCATGAAGTTCAGGGACGCGTGGGAGTCCCGAGCTCAGAATCACCTGGAGTTGGACCCTTCAGTGACGGCGATGAGTTCTTAGATGCTCTCTTAATTTCCCTCCTTGAGGAAGCCCCTGAACTTACTGATGGTGGGGGAGAACAGAGAGGAGGGCTGCATGTGCCTGGACTGGCTCCCCACGGAACGGGGGGGGGGGTGTAGGAAGGGTGACACGGTGAGCACAGCCCTGGGTTTGCAGATGGCAGAGGGGAGAGCTGGAAGTCCTGGCAGAGATGGGGAAACCGAGGCAGGGAGTTTCCTAAGGTCACATAGCCACAGAAGTCAGATGGGGGCCGTGAGCTCTGGCCACGAAATGCCCCTTTTCCCACCAAGGAGAGACATTTCTTGCTGGCAGGGGAAGGTCTGTGAAGCCCCAGATGGCCGAGCACCATCTCCTGTGGTGGGAGAGGAGCAGGACTCAAGGAGCTGCCGGGCAGGGTCGGGTGGGGGTTGGTTGGCCACCCTTGGAGAGAGAGAGAGGAGAAGAGAGGGAGAAGAGTCCTCCCAGTGAGAGAGGATGAAGGAGAGACAGGGAGGCGGTCCCAGCAGGTCCTCACCGAGGCGTCAGAGCAGTGGCCCGAGTCCTCGCTGCCGAAGAGGATCAGGT
Organism: Saccopteryx bilineata; assembly: GCF_036850765.1. NCBI lineage: Eukaryota > Metazoa > Chordata > Mammalia > Chiroptera > Emballonuridae > Saccopteryx > Saccopteryx bilineata. The sequence goes on from NC_089499.1 coordinate 11,290,912, forward strand.
CCTTGATGAAGACGGAGGCAGCCCTCAGGATGAAGGATATGAACAGGTGCATGTGGATGTAGTTCCGTGTACAGTGGAGCTTCCTGGTGATGTGGACAGAGCTGGGAGGCCGATGGGGCCTTGGACCCCCACCCAACCAACGCTGTCCAGGGCTCTGAGCAAGGGTAGGGCAGAGGGAGCGTGTGTCCCAAAGAGGGGCTCTGTTCCAGGTGTCCCATCCCCAACAGTGTGCAGCCGGGCCTCCGTGTGCTTAGGCCTCCAGGGGCTCAGCGCAGAGCACAAGCCCCTCCCTCTGGCACCCTAAACCCAGGTGCAAGTTCACCATCCTGTGGGGACTAGGCTAGGCCAGGTGGGGTGCTGAGCCACCTGCGGTCTCTAGGAGAGGCTGACTAGGCAGGGGGCCTGGGGCAGGGACTGTGTGTGCCTGGGGGGGGGGGACAGTGGAGGAGCAGAGCATGCCGGACTCCCTTTGCTCTGACGCTGGTCGCTGGGGCTGGACCTTACCTGAATAGGCTCAAGATGGCTGTGGCGACCAGAAGGGTGATGAAGGACAGGCTGTAGCCAATGGTATAGCCGGTCTTCAAAGAACTGTAGAACATTTTCTGCTGCTGCTAGGGGGAGGAGGGGGAGGAACTTTGGTGGGGGTGTGTGTGTGGTGAACTCACCTAGGGGTATTGGCAGGGGTGGGGCGCCCTATGCACCCTGCCTGCTCACCCCTGCCTTGGCAGATGAGGCCGAAGCCCAGGGCTTCCAAGGGCAGCTGAGCTGCCCCTTTCAGGCCCCAGGCCCCCTGACCCCCCAGTTCTCACAGAGGGGACAGGACCACCTGCCAGGATCGGAACTGAAGTCAGTCTTCCTCCGCTTCTTCACGGGAAATAGCGGGGAGAGAAGGGCGAAGACCTCCCACTCCCCACCGGTCCGTGCACACGACAGCCGTGTGCCTGGCACCCCTCTGCGCCGACTTGGCTCAGTGGCCCAGGGAACCCAGGCCACGTGCCCTTCAGACCCCACATGAGGACTTCTCGCTGTGTGGGGAGGGAGGCACGCAGGGGACAGGGAAGGTGACAAAGACACTGTGGGGGTGACTTCACATTTGGGGCTCTCGGAGGTTGGGAGAGCAGGATGAGGGCAGTTGGCCTTTCTGGGGAGGCGGCACAGCTGGATCCCCGAGGCTTCTTGCTGGCACCCTCCCGATGGCCTCTCTAGGGACACACACGCAGGTCAGAGCCATGCAGGGACAGAGGCACAGTCCCTGGGCAACCCTCCCCCCACTCCCAAGTAGACAGAGGCAAGGAGTTGAGAGGGACTGAGGAGACTGAGATTGAAGGTCTTGGGATGGCGCTGCCCTCGTGGGCGGGGTGAGAGCCCTGTCTGAGAGGGGACCTGGAGGGGACAGAGGTCATCACAGACGGACACACACATGTGTGCTTCCACCCCAAGGACTCCAATTCCTACTCCAGCCTCCCCATCAGTATCCCTGCCTGGCTCCTGGCCCCAGGCCCTGACGGTGACCACCTATGTTTCACCTGCTCTGGGGCAGATCCCTGTCCTGGGACGTCTGAGGGTGACGGTCTGTCCCTGTCCCTGACTGACTGTTGGGTACCTAAGGCTGGGTCCTTCCAGGATATGCCCTGGGTTTCCCCTCTGCATGTGACAGGATGGTATCTGCCCCCCTTGTCACGTTCAGGGCTGGAGCGAGCTTCCCACCAGGCAGCGGGGTGGCCTGGCCTGGGGGTGGGGCTTCGGGGGAGTTAGGGGGTGAGTCCCTGGCAGAGAAGGCCTGGAGAGGGAGGACGTGCAGGCAGACTAGACCCCAGGAGTCCTGGCTCCCATAGATGGCGACCTCACCCTTGGTGGGAGAGAGTAGGGGGAGCCTGGCACTCTGGGGGGGGGGGGTGTGCGCTGAGGCCCACCTCGTCCAAACCTGGTTCCTTGTCCTCCAGGCCACAGGCCGTGGGGTAGGGGCTGGGCTCCAGGTCAGTCCAGCCCTCGTCAGTGCAGCTGCGGCTCACGTTGTGGCCTGAGTGGAGGGCAGGGGGGGAGAGGAGTGAGGCTGAGGAGGCCAGGAGCCGCGCAGGCCTGTGGGGTGGGCCTGGGGCCTGGCTGTCACTGCCCTCAGCCCTACCATGCTAACCTCTGCTGTGTCAGACCCCAACTGCCCCCACCCAGACCCCAGGGCATCACAGGGGAGACGGGGCGGGGAGGAGCCCCTCCAGGACTGCCAGGGGACCCTCCCACACAGGTGACAGTCAGAGCAGATAGTCCTGGGCTCAGTCCTTCTCCTTGTCAGGTCTGAACCTGACCCCGCATGCAATGTAAACTCTGATCCTTGTCACGGGTAGCCTGGATCCTGGGCTATCTCAGTGATCCCTGACCCTTGCCATGAGCTAAATGTTGACCCTTGTCACAGGGCCACCGGGGCTGGTGTGGCATGGCAGATGGTTTCTTTGTCCCATGGGTCCAGACAGCAACCCTCTGGCTGGGGGGAGGGGCCCAGGCCTGTCCACTCCTCCGGGTCAGCCCGTGTGGGCCTATGGGCCTAGGCTTCCTCCCACACCTGGTGGGGCCCGTTCCTGTGGCTGGAGAGGGACCACAGGTGAGGAAGGAGCTGGGCGGGGCTTGGAGGACACCGGATAATGGTGCAGAGCTATAATCCTCATGAATGCAGAAGCAGGGAGCACCCAGCAGGGGAACCCACCCAGGGAGAGGCATGGACAAGGGGACTCAGGCAGCACAGCCTTGCAGGAGCTTGGGGTGAGCCACATTGATGCTGGGCTCCAGATCGCTTCCTGATGTGGGGGGAGGGCGAGAGGAGGCAGTGTCCTATAGACACCCCTCCCCCCCCCAAGTAGACCGTTGCGTTTTCTCAACTGAAATAGCTATCCTAAAAAAAGGTCTCTTTAAATATCTGAAGGTAAAAATACCACAGATTAAAAAATGCAGACCGTGAATTAAAGGACTAGCCCCCCAGGGACATTTTGGTGCCTCGATGAGCAATCCCGTGCCTGGCCCAGCCCACCCCCAGGTATTTTCACTGAGCCTGGGTAAATAATATCTTTCTAACCGTTCACAATCTTTACCTTCCCCAGGTTCCTGCAGCTTTCACTGTAGACCCAGGACCCTCGCCCCCTTTCCAGGCAGCCCACCTCTTCCCCAGTCCCGGTGCCCAAGGAGCTGGGCTGGCGCCGCCCTTCCCCTGCGCTTCCCGTACTCACAACTTCCCTCTTTGGGATTTCAGGTCAGTTGCTGCCACCTTCTTTATCCAGTCGCCCAGAAAAACACACCCTGTTTCCCTTACATTTTTAGCCCCTACCCTGCCTCCTATGTTTCTCCATCATTTTCAGAGACAAGGGCCGCCAAGAACACCTGTGCGGGTTGCACACTGCACGAGGGTATCTGGCTGATGGACGATGGGGGTTCATTTCTACTTTATGTTCAGCTCGCCACTAGGTGGGTTCTGGTGAGAGGCTGACTGTGCCTGAGGAAGGGTTGCCTCTTCCTCCTCTGCACAAAGGCCCCCTGTGGGCCCCTCCCGGGGGTGGGGGGGGCTGGCGGCCTCGGGACTAGTCAGACAGTGGGCGGGAGTCCAGGTTCTCAAATGAAGGAGCCGCCTCGATCATTCCAGCAGGGCCAGAAGGAAGAGCCGTCAGGAGGAATGCAATTAGCAGAGTGTCAAGAAGGAAGTCAATTAGCAGGAGCTTCCAGGGACCCACGGGAAGGCTGGTTGCCAGGCTCTGCTGATGGGAGCCTGTGAGACCTTCCGGAGTAACTCATCTCCTGGTGCCCACGTGCTGCACTCCCTGGGGGGAGTGCGGGGCTGGGTTGGTGCCAACCTGGAACATGGCACTCCTGTGACTGCTCCCAGAGTCCTCAGAGAGGGTCTCGGGGTCTCTCCTTCACTGCTGAGGTGACAACGCTAGGGGGGCAAAACTGGCCTGCCCCAAAGAAACCAATTTGGTCCACCTCCCGTGCCTACTTTACAAACACAGAAACTGAGGTCCAGCGAGAAAAAGGCCACCTGGAGTGAGAGGTGCCCGGGAGTCTCTCTGCCCACCCTCCGCATCCTTCTTCTCTCCCTCAAAGCTCCGCCCCCCGCCCCCCCCCCCGCCCCGAATCTTTGAGTGGCAGCTCTTCACCTTGATGCCACGTCCTTAGTTCCCCTCCCTGAACACCCGCCTTACACTGCACCCCAGCCCTGCCGCCCATCCCAGCACTGCGTACAACTCAGCACACGTGTGTCTGTCTCCTGGCTGAATGTCTCTACAACCAGAGTGTTGGCTCCCTGTGGGCAGGCAGCATGGCTGTTTTATGCCCCTGCCACCCAATGTTTGTCTAGCCCAGCGCCAGCCATGTAAGTACGTGTGGAATAAACTTTCACTGAAGGGGAAAATGGTTGATCACAATATGCTGTAAGCCTCGCGCATGTTATGTAAGAAAGCCCACTTCCTCTACTGGAGGCTAGAGGCTCCTCATTCTCTTTTCTGCCTTAGAAAGGAACATTCATTTCAGCAGAACAGGACAGGTTGTGCGACCAAGGCCACACAGTGGTTTCAGGGGTCGGAGAGGCCATCAGCTCCAGGCGGTGAAAGACTGAGTCATGAGCAGGCCGAGACAATGGGAACATGGGAGCCATAATTTAATCAAGTAGCTGTCAGTCAATCAATTATTAATTGCTGAGCAAATATTTAGTGAGCCCTTCCCACATATGTAGTTATCTTTATGTGACAAGCTAATCAAATCCCATGAGTCCTTCAAAGACCTCGTGCCAGAGCATCATTTTCTTCCAGGAAGCCCTCCCTGATTGCTCCAGTCCTTTTGACACTTTCCCTTCTCTTTTCCATAAGAGATGAGTCCCACTCCAGTCGGTCCCACTCGGAAGCTCCCTTGCTTCAGCCCAGGGCTCTTACCTTGAAGGGGGGAGAACAAATTATAGATGAGGGGGCAGGCCAAGACGACCACCTGACCTCGAGGAGTGGCCGGCCAGCAGGTAAGGTTGTCCCACATGGTACCGCAGCCTGTGAGGTAAAGGCAGGGGACACGTGGGTCAGCATGGCCACCAGGTGCCTCCAACCCCAGGTGCCTCCTCCTCCTCCAGGCTCCCCCCTCAAGGAACCTACAATCTGAGAGGGGAAGCAGACCTCTGCCCAGGCTGTACAGGACCTGTCCTGACAAGGAGTGGGGAGAAGGAGGCATGATGACAGCTCCATGGTCCTCAGTGAGGACCAGAACGGCCCCTGGGGGTGCTCTGAACAGCGGTGGGGGATTCTTTTGCTGCCGATGAGGGGCCTCGCCCCACATTTGATGCATGGCCCTGCGCAGTGATGACTTGCGGAGCTTCCTGCAAGGCTTCCAAATGCGCCACTGGGCATTTGCGTAGGTGAAATCCTTGTGTTACGACGACCAGAGCTGGACTCTTACTCCATTTTACACACAAACACAAGGTACTGCGGCACGTTTAACACACACAGCTCTCCCGGAGCGCAACCACCGAGTCAAGGGAGGGAAGACTGGGCTCTGGCGGGTTCGGAACTTTACGAGAAGTTGTTTAATGTTTCGGAAAATCATGTTACCTACAGCAACGCTGACCGTGATATCGCAGTCAGCGACGCAACCACTGTGTGTACCAACCTGCATCTGTGCTCTCCCAGCCCCTGATATATTTATAGGAACAACCTTCAGACTGTGTCTTCCTTCTTATCTTTTAGTGTGATGTGTGATTGGGTCTGGCTGTGCAGATAGAATTTTATTACAAATTACCTTCCTTTTTATGCTACAATTAGAACATCATTAAAAAAAAAAGAACATGTGTTCTGAATTTCATTGTATAATAGGAAAGGAGGCATTAGAAAAATGTATTGTATAAAAAGGAGCTGTTGTTTAGGATGGGGTGACGGCTATACCGGGTTTTAGCTAGTTCTTGGGCAGTCTTCCCAAAACTCACAAAGCAACATAGATACCCCCAACGCAGTCATAGTGTGAACTGTGGGGCGGCGGTCAGGAGGTGAGTTCAGAGGAAACCCTTCATCATGGGCCGTGTGCTCCAGCACGTGCCTGTTAGCCCGAGGACCTGGCTGCTGACGGTGCACAGTAGGGCCTCTAGAAATCTGCTTTCCTAGGCAGCGGTAAACTCCATTGTTTTGCCTGCCCAGGGTCTGGGTGCCTCTCAGAGGCTGGGACTCCTCTGGGTCTCCCCTCCTCTGAGGGAGGTTGAATTGTCTCCTTGCAACCTTGCCAGTCCCATAGATTCATCAGGAAACCCAACCCCTAAGCCAAAGTCAATGCCAGCTGGGCCCAGCCCAGCCCAGCCCAAGTCCGAAGGTTCATGAATTCCCAAGGAAGGAGCCTGGGAAGAAGAGGTGGAAGGATGTCGCCACTTGAGGAAGAGCCTGGGGGACTCTGAGTGCTGGAGTGAGCCGGCAATGGGGAGGGGTCCCTCCCAGGCCTGCAACCAGGACCTCCCTCCCAGGCCTGCAGCCGGGAAGTGGTACCTGTCCCCCCCCCCCCCCCCCCCCCCCCCCCCCCCCCCCCCCCCCCCCCCCCCCCCCCCCCCGCAACGCTGAGAACACCTGGGCCCCCAGGGCTGGCCAGGAGCCGGCCTGCCTGCCTCTGGGATCCCAGAACTTCTGCCCCACCCTGTCCAGAGGCTTCTTGTGGCCTCGCTGGCTCCCAGTCCCTCCTTCTTTCCTGTGCCAGCCTCTCTGGAGGCTACGTAGGGGCTCTTCAGGCCAGGCAAACCCTGCTAGCTGTTCAAGGCTGCTAATCATATTAGCCAAGACCTCTGTAGCCTTTGGAAGTGGCAGGCACTGTTCCCCCCTTTCAGTGAGTGACTTATTTAACCGTCCTGTTTACAGGTGAGTTACTGAGGCATAGAGCAATTAGGGAACTGGCCTGGGGCGAGTGGTGGAGCCCATTCACAGGTTTCCTCTTCAGCAAACCTCTCGCACTCCTGTTCTGAGCAGCTCCACCGATTCTCTGGGAATCTGGCTCCTCTGGGCTTTTTGTTTAGCCGGCAACCCTGCCTGGCAGGCTGGCTGTTGTGTCTGGGCCCTCGCCAGAGTTTGGCTCTCTGGGTCTCCAGAGGCGGCCCAGGTTGGGGAAGAGATGTGGAGCTGGGTTCCCGGCCCTGAGCTCCACTTCATTCGAGGGAGCTCAGAGGAGAGGGAGACTGGGCCCTGTCCTTGGGGAGGCCATGCTGGGTCTCAGGAGTCTCAGCATCTCCAGGCTGGGCTGTGAACTGTGCTGGGCCCAGGCCAGCGGGCAGGCCAGGGGAGCCAGGGAAGAGAGGCCAGTGGGGGATGTGGTCTGGGAAGCTTCCTGCGTGAGGTAGCGGGATCTGGAAGCTGAGAAGAGGGTGACAGCCAAAACAATGCTGGTCACCTGGCAGGACTATTGTCCTGGGCTGGACCTTGGGAGTATTCTCTCTGTGTGCCCAGCCCTCAGGTCCCACCATATGCGTCACCAGGCCCACAGACACACAGGGTCCAGGCTGGCTGTGTGTGGCCACTGGGCTGCCACCTCAACAGGAAAGAAAGCCCAGCCAGGATCCTGGGATGGGGGTGGTGAGGTAGAGTGGGGACCTCTGCTGGATCGTTCTATAGACCTGTGTATACACAGAGTCACACTGCCTGGCAAGCACTGCTGGGCACACAGAACTGGACACACATGCAAACATACACACATGTATGCTAACTTGGATCCGGAAATACCGGACACAAGTAAACACAAGCAGAGAGACACACACAACCCACAGACACACATGCGCATGCGTAGACATGACAGCATCTCATAGACACTCACTCTCTCTCTCTCACACACACATACACACCCCAAAACACAGACACAGCATAGCAGGCAGGCACATCTAGACACGTCCAGGCTACACAGACACCCCCCGCCCCGACACACAGACATTCAGAGTCAGACATGGAGCTACAGACCCCAGAGGCACAGACTCAGAACCAGGCAGACATGGGCCAGGAACACACACTTGGATATGCCCGAACATACACAGGGCCCCATACAAGGTCATGGGCAGACTCACCGCCCATTGACCCATACCTGCCCTCCTCTGGATCCCAAGCGGGCTGCTTGGTGACAGAGTGTTGGCACTCAACAGACACCCTGTGCCAGCAATGACCTCATCAAGATCATGAGGATGGCCTGCCTTCGGGGCCTGGGAAGAATGTATGGGGGCCCAGAGTCTGGGGTCTGGGCCTCTCTGAGCTGTCCATGATCCTGGATTCCACTGTTGGGGCCTGCTGAGGCCTGTCTGACGCCTTGGCCTGCCCCCCTGTGCTGGAGGGGGCATAGGCAGTGGGCAGGTCAGTCTACCCTTTGACCCAGGGCTCAGTCTCAGAGGCCGGGGAGATGGGAAGCCACTCCTGTCTGAGAGCTGGGGAGGCGAAGGCCATTGGCAAGGTTACACACACTCACTTAAGTGCAGGAGGCAGAGAGCCTGGGCACCAGGACCGAAGGGAGGGCCCGGAAGGGGTTACATAACTGCCAGCCTCAGAGGTGGCAGGGGACTCGGGAGCCAGGAAGGCGGGAAAGATGCTCCCTGCTCCTCAGCAAGGAGGTTACGTAACTTTAGGCTGGGCCTCAGGGAGGTGACCTGGGAGGGAGGCGGGGATCAGGCACAGCCCCCTCACTGCCGCCAGCCCTCCCCCTCCCTCGGTGAGCCTGGAACCCCGTCCCCACCTGCCTCCCCAGGGCTGTCTGTCTCAGGGCTCCCACCTCCCCGGCCTCTCTGCTTCTCCAAATCCTTTCCACTCCCCGAGTTGGGCTCCCCCCACTCTGAGTCGGGCCCCCTCACTCTGAGTCGGGCCCCCCCCACTGAGTCGGGTTCCCCCCACACTGAGTCGGGTTTCCCCCACACTCTGAGTCGGGCCCCCCCACTCTGAGTCGGGCTCCCCCCACACTCTGAGTCGGCCCCCCACACTGAGTCGGGTTCCCCCCCCACTCTGAGTCGGGTTCCCCCCACACTCTGAGTCGGGCCCCCCCACTCTGAGTCGGGTTCCCCCCACACTCTGAGTCGGGCCCCCCCACTCTGAGTCGGGCTCCCCCCACACTCTGAGTCGGCCCCCCACACTGAGTCGGGTTCCCCCCACACTCTGAGTCGGGCCCCCCCACTCTGAGTCGGGTTCCCCCCACACTCTGAGTCGGGCCCCCACACTCTGAGTCGGGCCCCCTCACTCTGAGTCGGGCCCCCCCCACTGAGTCGGGTTCCCCCCACACTCTGAGTCGGCCCCCCACACTGAGTCGGGTTCCCCCCCACACTCTGAGTCGGGTTCCCCCCACACTCTGAGTCGGGCCCCCCCACTCTGAGTCGGGTTCCCCCCACACTCTGAGTCGGGCCCCCTACTCTGAGTCGGGCTCCCCCCACACTCTGAGTCGGCCCCCCACACTGAGTCGGGTTCCCCCCCCACTCTGAGTCGGGCCCCCCCACTCTGAGTCGGGTTCCCCCCACACTCTGAGTCGGCCCCCCACACTGAGTCGGGTTCCCCCCACACTCTGAGTCGGGCCCCCTCACTCTGAGTCGGGCCCCCCCACTCTGAGTCAGGCTCCCCCCACACTCTGAGTCAGCCCCCCACACTGAGTCGGGTTCCCCCCACACTCTGAGTCGGGCTTCCCCCCACTCTGAATCGGGTTCCCCCCACTCTGAGTCGGGCCCCCCCACTGAGTCAGGTTCCCCCCCACACTCTGAGTCGGCCCCCCACTCTGAGTCGGGCCCCCCACACTCTGAGTCGGGTTCCCCCCACACTCTGAGTCGGCCCCCCCACACACACTCTGAGTCGGGTTCCCCCCACACTCTGAGTCGGTCCCCCCACACACACTCTGAGTTGGGTTCCCCCCACACTCTGAGTTGCCCCCCACACTCTGAGTTGCCCCCCACACACACTCTGAGTCGGGTTCCCCCCACACTCTGAGTCGGCCCCCCACACTCTGAGTTGCCCCCCACACTGAGTCGGGCTTTTTTTGAAGGAAGTCCTTTGCATTTCCTCCATTCTCACCCAGGGCTTCTGAGCCAAGAATAGAGCACTCAGGGTGGGGGAGTGAGGAGGAGAGGCTCTGTCACCTGGTCTGAGGGCCCTGCTAGGTCTGGGCAGCTGGGAAGCATCAGCCTGCAAGTGCTTGCATGTGGTCCCTGTGGTGGTCATGTACTGTCACTGAATGTCCTCTGCCCTCCCTCTGAGATGCTAATAGTGTGATGGTGTGATCCCGGAGTGTGGCACTCTGGGGCCAGTTCTCTCCATGTCAGCTCCAACCACTTCCGGGCTGAGAAACCTGACCTGGAAGTGCTCCCACAGTGAGCTGCCCCAACCCCTCTTTGGGCTGGGCAGCCATGGCAGCACCCCACATTTCCTGGAGGAGAGGGGGAGGGACCCCAAAGGCAGAGTTAGCCGCACTCACTTCGCTGAAGGCCTGTTTGCACGCTCTCCTCAGGTACCAATGGGGAACTCCCTAGACCAGGGGCGGGCGATGGGGACATGGGGACCTGCTGGCACCACCCCGACCTCTCCTGGCACCCTCTCCTCACCACCCAGCAGCCCCCTGGTGCCGCCCCCTCCAACTACGTGCAGTGAGTGTGATGTGGACCTGGGCCCCTGATGTGAGAAGAAGTGGGGCTCCCTGGGGGTCTGCAGCGCCTCTCTTCCCACGGCGCGGGGTGCGGGCTCACCTGCTGGCACAGTCTCCCGCTGGGCCTCCTCCAGACACTGCTTATGCTCCGCCTCGATCATCTTCATGTAGTCACACAGCTCCCAGTTCTGCCCCGTTGCCCAGCCGCTCTGGGGGGACCCCAAAGACAGGGGGACAGAGAGAGGGAGGGCCCATCAGACTTGTCCCTGGCCCACATCTTGTCCACAAACTCCAAGAAGGTGGGTCAAGCAAGGCCCAGTCACTGGACTGACCCACGTTCCAGACGAAACCCCAATCCCAACCACAGATCTAATCCTTATCCTCATTCCAGACCAAAGCGTGACCCTGACCTGGATCTGACCCAAAATGTGTTCATTGTCCCCAAAGCGTGGTCTGCCTTGAGGACCCTGTTATGGTTCCTTGGTGGTTCTCCCAACAGTGTTGTGGCTATAACAACTTTGTCACTTTGTGGGCCCTGGACAGAGGTGAGAGGGCCTGTCCTTGGAGCCCAGAGCTGGCCCATGGTACTCGGCCATTCCTCAGCTTGGTGGGAGGCTGGGAGTCCTCTGTCCTTGCCTCAGTCCCTATGGACGGTGGAGCCCAGCAAGTGCTACCTCACTGCAGGAGTTGGACCCTGGCCAGACCTGGGAGAATCCAGGACTCTGGCTGCATCTTCCAGCTTCTGCCCCCGTTTTGGGAGCCTGTGCTCAGTCCCCTGAGTCTCCAGCTAGGAAGGAAATACTAAACCTCCTTGCCCAGACCTCAATTGCCTCTTTCTTAGCTTTTGAATAATTCAAGCTCCATCAGACCTAAGGAGGAGGGAGGTTTGAGGAAGTAAGAGAAGTCCTCCCAGGATGGCGAGCCACCCTACCCGCCCTCCTCTGCCTCTGGGAGGGAGAGGGAAGGGTTGAGAAAACTCCAGCTTCCCTTCTCCCCTCTCCTGCAGACCAACTGGGGATCAGGGGTGGGGCCAGACCTGCGTGTCAGGGGGCCACGGGCCACTGATGCTGACCTGTGAGCAGGGCGATGGGTGCCCAGGAACAGGCCTTGGGAGCCGTTGGGTGGAGAAGGGCAGGAGAAGCCTCCACGGAGGAACTGCGGGGCTGGTGGCAGTTTCTGCCCGTCACACTGGCTTTAGTGACGTGTGCTGCTGTGCCCGGCAGCCCCATGCCAGCTTCCTCTTCTCTGCTCGAGGAGGAGGATGTCCCAGTCCCAAGCAGGGCCGTGGGGGAGAGTCCAGCAAGACTGCTCCAGAAACAGAGATTCTGTTTCTCTTCCAACTTGTCCTTCCCACCCTGGGACAAGGTCTTCCCCTCCCTGGGCCTCAGTGTCCCTTTGGGCTAAATAAACCTTAACCCCTCCCCCTGTAGACTCAAAGGGTTCTTGTAGTGGGGCTGAGAGAAGACATAGATTGGAGGGGTTTCCCCTTATTTCCTTCCTTAAGGGGGTCCCCATCTCGCCTGTAGGCACCAAGGGTGTGACTTTGACCACTGTTCTAAGTAAACCGACCCCACTGAGGGATAAGCTGCCATGCCAGTGAGCTAGCTCTCTACTGCTGTAGAGGGAGGGGAAGGTCCAAGCTGAAGCCAGATATCTTGGCTTCCAAGGGCCACACAGTTGAGGCCCTTCCACCTCAATAGCTCTCGCCTGACCAGGTGGTGGCGCAGTGGACAGAGCATCATACTGGGATGCGGAAGACCCAGGTTTAAGACCCTGAGGTCGCCAGCTTGAGCGCGGGCTCATCTGGTTTGAGCAAAAGCTCACCAGCTTGGACCCAAGGTCGCTGGCTCGAGCAAGGGGTTACTCCAGGGGTCTCAAACTCGCGGCCCACCGAACAATTTTGTGCGGCCCGCAGACTAATCCACAAAGTTCAAAATATTTTGGATAAAATTAAGTAAGCCTAGCGGCCTACTTGTATTTTTCATTTCTCTAGCATCCTAGCTAGATATTAGCTTAGTTAACAGCAGTTGTGATGCGAACTACAGTTTCTGGTCGTTTTGTGACACTGAGTAAACTGCATGTACGGTTGTGCTTGTTGTACTGATTTTTTTTTGTTTTCAACTGCAGTGAGAAAAGTGTTGCGTAACAGTTGCCTTTTGTAGACCTAGTGCGGCCCACTGAATGGCTGTGATCTTGCTCTGCGGCCCACATGCTGAGTTGAGTTTGAGACTCCTGGGTTACTCGATCTGCTGAAGGCCCAGGGTCAAGGCACATCTGAAAAAGCAATCAATGAACAACTAAGGTGTCGCAACGAAAAACTGATGATTGATGCTTCTCATCTCTCTCCGTTCCTGTCTGTCTGTCCCTGTCTGTCCCTCTCTCTGACTCTCTCTCTGTCTCTGTAAAAATAAAATAAAATAAAATGTGTACAAATTAAAAAAAGGAAGACATTCTTTAAAAAAAAAATAGCTCTGTTGTCCCTTGTTGAAGACTTCAGTGGAGCCTCATTGTCACAAAGTTTCCCAGCTTAGCGCCGCAGCTGACCAGCCCAGGTCCCAGGGAAGGCCTCCCTGCGTGGGATGTCTGTCGGACTCCCCAGCATCCAGACCCGACTCGCCCACGTGCCACAGGCCTGGACACAGCGAACATGGCTTCTATCCTGGCACATCAACCTGAGCAGCCAACTGGGGGGGAAAGACATTAGCTGGTAAGTCATTGAAAACTTGGCCGTGTTGAAAGTAACACAGATCTGTGACAGAGATGATGTCGTTATTTGTGTGACTGTTTCAAAGAAAGGCTATGAGACTTCCAGGAAGTACGCTGTGGTCCCCCTGGGGGTCACGTGCTTCCTCTCTTGCCCATAGGGTTTTCCAGACTGGAACATTCCAGATGCTCTGCCTTACGGGATCTGTGGCTGGCTTAGGTGTGGCACGCGGGGTGGCCAAGCGGATCCCAGAGGTGGCCTCTGGAAGAGGAGCCTGGAGACTGGCCACCTGGGTTATGTCTCATCGTCTTGCTTGCTTGGGGACCACGCTTCTCCCCAAGGTGTCTTCTCAGCCCCGCTGTCCGCCAGCAACATGCTCAGCCTGCCTGTCCCCGTCCCAGCCTTGCCTCGCTCGCCTGCCCATTCTCACCTCTTACCCCTCACAACACGGATGGTAGTGGACATCTACTGTTGCTGCCTCTTACCATCTTTGTTCCTGTCTCTGTCTGGGAAACCACCTTCTTTCCCACTGCCAGTTTAGGAGTCCTTATGCTCCCTCTTCTAGGGGCTCAACCTGGGACCAGACTTGAGCTGGTCAGAGGATTCCTGGCCATAGTGTCTGGCCTATGGCCCAAGTCAGGCAACTCCGAGCCAGGAGGCTTATTCCCGGAACTCGGGATTAAGCAATTAGGCAAGTGGATTTGTGCTTTTCCACTGGACTGGAACCCTCCAGGGATGTAGGGGCTAGAGCTACTGCCACCATTTTGTTGCCAAGTGAAACATCATGACAAAGGCCACACAGCTAAAGGCAGAATAGAGAGATGGAGAAGAACTGGGTCCTCTTGACCTGGTCTGAGCCCCTGAGTGCAGCCATACCTGAAACCAGCCCTACTTCCAGCACAGGAATCAACACCTTTCCTTACAACTTGAGCCAGTTCAGTTTTCTGTCCCTGTAACCAAGAACCCAGACTTGTGCTCTGAGGACAGAACAATGGCTGCCCTCCCTTGCTGGGCCCTCTTATGCCAAGGCTGTGGTCATACAGTTTGACCAATAACATTTTTTCCCCAATCACTTAGGCCATCAGAGGACTTCTGACCACTTCTTCCTGCCGTCATAGGGTAGAAAGGTGTTGGGTCAAGTTCGCCAGCCAGCTCTGCTCCCCCCAGCAGCACAGTCACGGCGTCTTTCCTGACGGGCAGTTTGCAAGGGGTGGGGGGGGGGTAGGAGTCTCCAGAGCAGCGGTTCTCAACCTGTGGGTTGCGACCCCGGCGAGGTCGCCTAAAGCCATCGGAAAATACATCATGCATATCAGGTATTTACATTCCGAATCATAACTGTAGCAAAATTACAGTTATGAAGTAGCCACCAAAGTTATTTTTTGGTTTGGGGTCACCGCAACATGAGGAGCTGTATTGCGGGGTCACGGCATTAGAAAGGTTGAGAACCACTGCTCCAGAGGAACCCAGGACCCTGGGATGTCTCTGAGCAAAGTGGGGGTGGTCTGGAAGATGAAATCCAACTTCACTACAAAATAATTGAGTGCTGGGCCCCATCTGGAGAAGGGTAGAGGAAATAGAGATCCAAAGAGGTCTAAGGTCACACAGGAAATGCACATTCCTAGGAGGGTTCAAAACCTCTGACTACTAGTCTGGACTATATCAGTCCTTCTCTACCACTTCTCCTTGGGCCATCTGGTCAACCGTTGCCCTTTGGGGTTTGGAGCCCGGGCAGCTCCCTCTAACCCTTATCAGTGAGGAATTCAGGCAGACTTTGGACTTCCTCTTCCACTTATTTCCCTACTCTAAACATCCTCATTATCCCTCTGGACTCCAGACACACAAAGCTGGAAGATTCCCAGCCGGATACAGGCAAGCCTGCTAACCCAGGGAAGTGTTCCAGCGTCGGATATAACTGGGGTGTGGGCTTCATAAAGAATGGGTAGTAGGGGTGGGCGGGCCTTTGGGGCCGAGTAGGTGTTGGACAATTAGAGGTGGAGTAAGAACATTCCAGAAGGTAGGAGCTGTGGGCACGGAGCATGGAGGCATGCAAAGGCTGAATACACTCAAGGTTGCAAGAAGCCTGGTATGGCTGCAGCAAAGGGCCCTGGAGGTCTCAGGAGAGGAGACCAGCCGGGAGACAGGGACAGGGACCAGGCCTCATCAGTTCCCGCCTGGACTGTTACACTGGTTTTCAGCCCCAACACCTACAGCCTGAAGGATCTTTGTATAATGTATGTCCCCATCCTCATTCTCCTGCTTCCAATCTCTGATGGTTCCCACGGTTCCCATGGCGTACGGGTCAAAGCCCACACTTCAAAACTGGCGTTCAAGCCCCTTCCTAAACCCACCAACGCCTGTATCTCCCCACTTGTCTCTGACACCCCATGTGGACTCCTAAGTCCTCACCAATCCCTGTGCTGGGCTGAGCTCTGAGTGAGAACTTAAGTCATTCTGACCTTGTAGTTGGCTTACGTCTAGAGAGTTTCAGGCTAGAGAGTTTCAGGATTTCCTGAGCACAGAAGAAGAGACCTAGGGTCCCAGAAGAGCAAGGGAGGCCATAGCATCTCTCAATCCCTGGGCCTCTGTGCCCCCCGCCATGGTGTTGGCTGAATGTGGGGGGTGGCTACCAGAATGTTGGCAGAAGAATCCTGTCTATGGTTGAGGTCAGGGATTAACCAAAGTTTGTTCATTTCACTTGCTCAGCGGAGCACCCTCTTCTTTATCCTTACTGTGAGGGGCTTGGGAGGAAGCCCTGCCTTCTCCTCTCCATGTGGGGCAAAGGCTGGGGAGGGTGAAGATGCTGGGTGTCGAATCTGTTAGATGCCTGGGACTAGGAAAGACATGGTGAGCCCAGATCACATGTTGTGGGTCACACTCATTCCCCTCAAGGGGAGCCTGAGACCACAGTTACTGGCCTTGAATCAGAACCCCCAGCCTTTTCCAGGCCAGGGAACTATGGCTGAGGGAGCAGGAGTCCTTCTGAGGAGCAGCTGGTCTCAGCAGCATCTAAAATGCAGCAGCCTGGATTAGGTAAGACAGGAGAAAGAACTTTCTGCCTGCAAATTACCAAGTACTGGGGAGCCACTGTGAATGATTTGTGCTTTTGAGGTTTGTTAAAAGAGGGCTTTTTCCTGCCGGGAATGGTTGGAGGAGCTGGGGATTGGGTCATAGAGGGTAGAGGACTCAGGAATGGTCCCACTTACCACTCCCCCATTACCATCCCACATGCCATGATTTATTTAAGCCAACCCCAATTGAAATAACACGGCAACAAAAAGTCCCAGGGGGGAACTTGGGACCCAGAGAGGAAGGCACAGGACCATAATCCAGGTTCCCGGGTCACCCCCTTCGTTTTGGCATTTGCATTTGGGTTTGTGGGGAAAGGGGGTGACCCTGCAGCAGGGGAGGAGGGGGAGAGAAGGAGGAAGAGGAGAAAGGGTAGGGTGGTGTGGTAGGGGACGCAAAGGAAGGTAAGGCGGAGCGTGGGATCCAGAGTCACAGAAAAGAGGAGAAATATCCCAGCTTTGCAGAGGGCAGGGAAAGAAGTTGAAATCAGACCTCATCTTATGGGGGAGGGACACAAGGGCAGGGACACAAGGGCAGGGACACAAGAGGAGGGACACAGGGCAGGGACACAAGAGGAGGGACACAAGGAAGATGTGGGAGGTGGTCATAGGATTCGCAATCACTTGATCTGGGTGACGGCTATATAGGTCTACACATGTGTTACAATTCTCTGAGCTGTCACTTCATATTTGTTCATTTGACTAAATAAAAACTCTCTTTAAATTCCCAGGGCAGCACAGGGCAGGCCATAGGCACTTTGGAAGAAGCAAGTCCTCTTAGTGAGACAGCAGAACCTGGTTAAATCCACAGGGTCTGGGATCAGACTGCATGGCTGACCTCAGGCAAGTTACCCCACCTCATCTGTAAATGGGGACAAGGACAGCACCACTTACTTCCAGGGTTGCCTAGAGGGTCACATGTAGAGGACACTAGGGGACTACTAAGAAGTGAGCAGTAATTGCTAAAGCCCCAGCCCAGCTCCTCACGCCAGGCTGGGCTTACTGTCATCATCGGACCCCAGTCTAGCCACAGTCTCAATGCCCTGCATAAGCTCAGGCAGTCGGAATGCCCCACCCACTGACAAGTAGCAGCAGTGCCTACGAGGAGATGTTTCCAGTCTGGTAGTTCCCCTCACCTCCTACTGTTATCATTCTCTCTCCCACCCTCTATTTGTACATCCTTTCGCCAAGAGTCTGAATCTTTCCCCTCTCTGCAAATCTATATTTTGCCAACCACACTTCCCCCAGAGGAAGGCTGAGCTCTGGCTGGTAGGAGAGTGGAATGAGAACTAGTGTTGCGTGGAGGTGATGTGTGGAGGCAGGTAGTAAGGAAGAGATGCAGACAGGGAGATGCGGGTGTAGCTTGGGGCAGGAACTCCCACAGCACAGAGTGGTACCAGGGCAGGGGCTCTGGCTGTTAGAGAACGCAAGCAAAGACGGTCAGCTTGGGGCTAAGCCTGGTCCCGTCTAAGGGCTTAGCTGGCAAGGTTTACTTAGGGGGCACAAAGTCTTCGAGAATTTCTCTGCAGAGGATCGCGGTGGGGAGGGCCAGCGAAGCAGGGGCAGCGGGAACTCAGTTTTCAATCCTCTGCCCCTTGAAAGTCCTCTTGGACACCCTTAGGGAAAGAGTACTCTTGTTTAAGAACATGATGTCTGTGGGTGGCGTTGGCGTTAAGGACATCTGCAGAGGGCTGGGCACCAGCACAGGGGGTCACAGGGCTGTGAGACATGGGGCTGGCTGGCGACTTCTTTCCCTCCTCTGATGACCCACTGTACAAGAAGAACTTGTTGTTATGATAGTAGGAGGCACTTCCTGAGAGATATGGATCCTCACATCATGAATCACATGGAAGGGGACGTATATAAAGATAAACCCTGGAAGCCCAGCTGGACGCTCACGCACCCTGCAGCTCGCTCTGCAGTCCCAACATGACACGGGCAGGAAAGCCCTTTGCAATGACACCAAAATCCCTTAGAATATTACCACTTATTTTGTGATACTTGACTCAATGCTTCCTGGATGGATTTGAACATCTGATATTAATTAACCCTGCTCATTTTATTAGTTGTGATGATATCATATTTACATTAGAAAATATCTTTTGGTTTGAGGTTCATCTTCAAATAATTTGGAGTAAATGGTCATGATCTCTATAATTTATTTTAAAATACTTCAGCCAAAAAAAGCAGATGATGCAAATATTAATTACCAAGACTAACAATGGTCAGACCTAGGAATTGGGAGGAAATGAGTGATAAAAATTCCTGATATTACTCCAAGGAATGGGTATTTCCATGTTTATTATACTATTCTCTACTTTTTTGGGCATGTTCAAAAATTTAAAAACAACCGCATAATGTGGTGGAGACATTAGACTGTGTTTCATTCTCTCGTTCTGAAATACACCTAAGGTACGGGAGAGCTTTCACTGACGTCCCTCCTCCCAGGCGCAATGACCACTGCTTTGTGTTGGGAGGTCACACAGGGGAGGTTGGGACAGGGAGAAAGGAGGGGGCTTCGTCTAGTCCCCTGGCCCCATTCCTGAGTCCACAGCCAGAGGGGGCACAGTGAGGGGCACAGTGAGGGGCGCGGGCAGGTGGCAGGCTGGCCCAGGTTGAGTTGCCACTGAGGCCGCCCACTGTGTGAGGAAGCCGATCTCATATCACCCGTCCCCCTCCTCTCACCCCCGGGAGGAGCCAGTGCTCACCTGGGCCTGGAGTCTCACCGCACTCCCCCCCCCCGAATTGTCTGCCACCTCACGAGGACACCCCCTGTCTCCAGGACTCCTGTCTGCCCTGGCAAACCCTGAACCCTGCGCAGGCTGTGGCAAAGGGGCCTCATAGGGGTCCACAGGGCTCCTGAGCCGGGGAGCAAGAGGAAGCCTAGAAGCGGATGGCTGGGCCGGGATGCCCAAGGTGAGGTGAGGCCTTCAGGAGCAGGTAAACGGCTACCCGCTTCACAGAGGATGGGAGGAGTCAAGCCTCCCCTAACCCCTGAGCCATGACAGCCTCTGGGCGGATCTGGGGTTTTCCTCCTCCTCCTCCTGGGGTCGGGCCCATTGGTTCTGCCAAACAAAGGCTGTTTTATGATTTCAGGTAGAAGTTTGGCCCATTTTGAGGAACTCTTCAGGGCACTGCCCTGCTTCCTCCAGGAAGCCTTCTCTGACTGCTCCTCTCAGAGACTCAGTCTTAGGAGGCTGCACTCACACCCTCCTGGGCTCTTCTTGCTGGGCCACTGGCTCTATCTACTCTTCCCCACCGGCCTGAGAATCTTCCCAGGGCAAGGCTGGGCTGCCCGTCCTCTGGGACACCCCTCCCCTACCATTGGCTGGCACTGCCCAGTGCAGTTCTGCTCCCAGGGCGGAGTCTCCATGCCCACTCCCCGGGGGGTAGGCGCAGGGGAAGGCTGGACAGGTGGCCTTGGACGGACTTCCTCTTCTGAGACACTGGAGGTTTTCTTTCCTTTTCTTGCTTCCCTGTTCAGAGATTTTCCCCTTCCCGGGCTGAGGTCAGGGCACCATAAACAGAAGTGATAAGGCCTTGGGCCTTCAAACTGAACTTTGCAGCTGCCATTTTATGGCTCTGATAATGGCACCCCCCCCCCACCCCCCCTCGAGTCCGGCTGGAGCAGGATTGCCTAATGTCCATTCAGTGTGGGAGCAAGTGGCTGGTGGGGAGAAGTAGAGGGAACTAGGGAACCTCACTCCAGCCTGTTGTCACCCAGCCCTGGCTAAGTCCCTTCTCTTCCCTCTTTGGGCCCAGCGCTGCACTGGGCTGTGGGGAACATGAGAGGGGAGAGAGCTCAGCTCTTGACCCATGGGATGGTCTGAAAAGCCCAGGCTGGGGTCAGAGGTGGGATGGTTGGGTGGGCTGGAGCAATCAGGGAAGGCTGCCTACAAGAGGAGTAAGATGTGGAAAGACATAGGAGGGTAGGCAGTGGAGGAGTCAGACTTGGACTGTCTCAAGCAGTGGGGGAAGAGGTGACCTAGCATGATGAAAGGCCTTGCTAAAACTTCTCTTCCCCTGGGCTGAGAAGCCTCCTGGAATGGGAGAATGAGGTCAGGAATGGTCCCAAGATCCCTGGCCCATCCAAGGAGAATTTGAGTGGCCAGAGCCCAGGGTTGAGAGAGCCAGAGTTTTGTTGGTGAGGCCCAGAGGCTCTGTGATATTAGGGGGCTGTAAGTGGTGCCGGAGATGTGGCCTCAGGTCCTGAACTTGGTGGGGCTTTGAGTGCTCAGGAGGTGGGCCTGATGGCTGGTGATGGGAGGAGGGGAAGCTCTGTCAATGGTCAGAAGGTCTGCTCCCAGGACAGGCAATCAGCTCCCACCCCCAGGGTGTGCAAGACAGTTACTGCAACAGCTGGAAACACAGATTCTTGCCCTGGCAGAGGTGACCGGAAAGAGGGTAGTCACAGGATAGAAGAGACTAGATCAGCATACTCTACCCACCCACCAGCCATCCTGAAGTTGGTGCCAGACCTGGAATCCACTTGGGTGTTAGACCCTGCACAAGCAGCACCCCCAGATTCCTCGAGTCCTGGGGTAGAGGCAGAGAGAAAATCCACCACCGTCTAGGTCTGACGGGTAGGGGACAGGTATGGCTCCAGTGTCTTTGGGCCTCACTTTGCCCATCCGTGAAATGAGGGGTAGATTCAGTGAGTCTTGAGTTCCTCCTTGTCTTAGAGATGATCCATGTGTCTCCTGCCTCAACCAGGATCTGCCTTGCAGCCTGGGTGAGCCCTCCACAGACACACACAAGCACACCCACATAGGGCGTGCTGGCACAGGTCAGGGGCAGACACGTACCCACGTGGGGATGAAGCAGAATCGGGAGGATGAGGGAGGCCCCGCTTGGGGCTGACAGCTCCCTGCTCAGCTTTCCCCGTGCACGTGGCTGGCACTTCCTGATAAACGACCCCAACCCCACCGCCCACCTCCTTCCACCTTGCGCTCCCTACTTTTCGTCTCTGCGCAGTGAGAAGGCACACGAATGGGGTCTGCTCGTTACCACTTGATCTCCAAAGCCCCTTCCCTGGTCCTGGGGTCCCTAGCGCCGGATCTGCTGCTGAGATGTCACTCCTCCCCGTAACACACAGCTCCCCACAGACACCTCTAAGCTGGCACTGCACACAACGACGATCCTCACAGCCTCCCTCCTTCCCACCCCCTACCAGACAGTCCAGTTCAATCGACCGCAGTCCCCAACCCTGCACCTACTGACCTCCCCACCCATGGCACACCCGCAGTCACAACGCGGGAGGCTTCTACACCCGCTCGCATCCATCGCCTGTCCCCCGGCGTGCCAGATCGCCGCGCACAGCGGGCTCCGGGCTGCGCTGAGAGGGACTAGGCGCGACCGAGACCTCTCCCTCGGGTCTAGACCCGGTCCGACGTGGAGCGGGAGGCGAAACCCGGAGCTCCGTGCCCTTGTTTCCCTAACACGAGGGTGCGCACAGACAGCGAGGCTCCCGCCGCCCCCATTCCACCCCCAGCTGCTGGCATTCCGGGTGGCTCGGCGGACACTCACCGTGGGGTGGAGGGCGCAGGCGAGGGAGCCCGTCAGCAGGCAGAGCCAGCTGGCCGGCCGCGGGCTCGGCGGACGCATGGTCCGCCCTGAGCCCGTGCCGGGCGGCCCCACGCGGGTAATGGGTGGGCTGGCGGCGCACCACCGCGCGGTCGGCGGCGGGAAGTCTGGCGGAGTAGCGCTGCCGCAGTGGCTCCAGCGCTAAGAGACGCCTTTCGGGGCTTGGGGCGGGCCCCGGGGGCTCGCCTGATGGGCGGCAGGTCCAGCCAATGGGTCCGCGAAGGCGGGGCCTCAGCGCAGGTGTGGGCGGGACTGGGGGCACCCCGCGAGTGGGGAGTCCCTGGGTTCCCCCGCCTATCCCATACGTCAGTCCCTGGTCTCCGGGCACTGACAGGCCTCCGCCCGCTCGGACTGCATCCCCAAAGTCTCCAGACCCTAACATGCCTCGTTTTCTCGTTTGGCTCACGTTGTCCCCAAGCGCCCGGCTGCCCTCTCCCCCCGCTCGCCCCCCCAGCCCCGCCCCAGGGCGCTCGGCGAGCGCACCTGCACAGCTATCGCTTGGAGGCCTCCCAGCCAGCCTCCCTATTTCCCGTTTGTGCTCCTCAAGAGGGCTGGTGCGGGCGGGAAGGCGGGACCACGAGACAGGACCGGACACTTCTCATCCCCAAGGCTGCCGGCTGCGCGGCTTGCGTAGGGTCTTGGGCTGCTAGCGACTCGGAGTAGGTGGGGCGCGTTGTTCGCTCCACTTTCAATCATCCCAACTCATTCCTCGCCCCGGACAGGCCGGACAAGGGCAAGCAAGGGCGAGAGGGAGGCCAGACTCTGGGTTCCTCGGTGACAGCGCCCCCCCCCCCGGTCCCCCGCCCCGTCCCACGCGACCCGGCAGGGCGCACTCGGCACCCGCTGTTGTGCGTCAGTGAAGACAGTGCGGCCGTGCCCTCGCTCTTCCCGGCCGGGGCACTTTGGGACGGAGGCTGGGCCTAAGTTCCAGCGCCTCCATGCGGGGAGGGAAAGTCTGCTCCAAGCGCGCGGGCTCAGACGGCGCATCCGACCTAAAACCAGAGACCTCCTCCTCCTCCCGCCTCCTGCTCTAGTTTACAAACGGGGAAACTGAGGTCCAGAGAAAGGTCCAGACTGTTCTTCCCCTGTTGGCTCCTTGCTTTCAAGGTTTGGCGGGTCGGCCGCTGGGTGACATGTGGCCAGCCCGCCTCCACCGCGCGTCCTCAGGCCTCAGTTTACTCGTGCCTAGAGAGCGTCTTCTTGGGAACCAAGTGCAGGTGACTGCTTTGCCTTCTTTCCGAGGGCTCGAGAGGGTGCAAAAGAGACTGGAGGTGGCGGTAGAGACAGGTGGATGGTAAATACGGTGGGGGGGGGGGGGTGCGGTAGGGCGGTGTTGACGTTAGTGGAGAGGCGGAGAGGGCCGCGCGTCCCAGGGCGCCGCCCCAGGGGTTTGTGCGGATACTGAAAGGAAGGTCAACTCCAGGCGCTGGCTGACCAAGTGCGTCCCAGCCAGGCTCTACTGCCCAGGAACCTGGGGCCTCTGAGCTTCTGGGGGGGAATGGAGTTGGGGAACCAGGGAAAAGCTGGGAGTGGATGAGGCCCAGCCCCTCTCAATTTCTGCTTATTTGCTTTCTGCTCTCCCTCACTTACCTCCCTCCCTCGCCCCACCTCCCTCCCTTCCCTGCATCCTTTTCTTCTTCTCTTCTGCCTCTCCTTCCCTTCCTTTCTTTCTTCCTTTTTTTTTTTTTTTTTTTTGCACATTTATTAATAATCTGCCCTGTGACAGACTCTGTGATGTGCACTGGGGCACAAAGGTGGGTAAGACAGGGGTACCTTTTGTTGGAGGAAGACCTAGGGGGCTATTGTACTCCCCACAATTTCCAGGTATAACTAGTGAGCCCAGGCATAGGCCCTTCCCCAGATACTGGAGCTGTGAGCCGCCTCTGCCCTGGCCATTCTGAGGTTCGGACCCAACCCTTCCCCAGAGAAAGTGAAAAGTCACCAGCGACATCCTCAGCCATCCCCACTTCTGGGGGCCAGGTTAGGCTCAGGAGCCAGGGGTCTGTGCCTCTAACAGTACCTCTCCTCAGGCCTCAGTT
This sequence comes from Saccopteryx bilineata, assembly GCF_036850765.1. Classification (NCBI taxonomy): domain Eukaryota; kingdom Metazoa; phylum Chordata; class Mammalia; order Chiroptera; family Emballonuridae; genus Saccopteryx; species Saccopteryx bilineata. The sequence continues at coordinate 11,314,881 of NC_089499.1, forward strand.
CTCTGTGGGACAGGGGAACCCTGTCCTCATTCTGGGGAGTTGCCTCTGCAGCGCTGGGGTGAGGACTGGGGAAGAGCAGACCTCACTTTAGCAAGTGACCTTCTGAAGGAGGGAAAGCTTAAGGCTCCCAGTGGGGGATGGGCTGCCTTTCCCCTGGTCCCCTGGAGAGGGGTGCACAGGAAACCCCCTCCTAGCTCAGGGCTGCCTGGGCAGGCGACAGACAAGGAGAGTGGCTGGCAGGGCCTGTGGATGCCCAGGCAGACCCCCGGCTCCCAGGAAGGAGGTGGTGATGGAAGGAGAATAGTTTTCCTGCAGATTGTTTGCAATGGAAATTACCTCTTTGTTCTGCCAGAAATGTTCTCCTGGGGGACCCAGCCCTCCTTACCTATCAGAACAAATGGAGAAGAGAGTGTCCTTGTCTTCTCTCATATTCAGAAGAGAGAGAAAAAAGAAAACAGCAAAAACAAACAAAGCCTTAAAAAAATTCAACCACAGCTAAATTGGACTGTTTCAACTAATTGCTGCCGAATGTTCAGTTCTGTGTTCTGAGGCGTGGGGGATCAGCCGTGCCTACTCCCAGGGAGTCCTGTGGGATCTGATGGGAGAAGCCATCCTTCCTCTTATCAGGTGAGCTGGGGGGGGGGTCCTGGTTGGAAAAGGGGCATCAGAATCAGCAGGTGTGGAAGCAGTGACAGGGATTTCTGTCCCGATCTCCCCACTGCCCCTCTGGCTTGAGGAGGGGATTACAGCCACCCTTAGCTCCTGGAGACGGTCTGTTCTGAGCTCTCTCCTCCTGGATCCCTGGGACCAGTCCCCAGTCTCTGAAGCTCTACCCCCACCTCACTTGCAGGTTTGAGAATCGCAGGAGTGCAGAGGCGGAAGGAAAGAGAGAGAGAGAGAGAGAGACACTTGGCATCCCCTGGGACGTGAGGACAGGCACGACATGCAAGGCAGGAAAGGATCTGTAGTTACTCATTCGGAGCCTGCCTGGCTTCCTGGCTGCCTGTCTCCTCCCTACAGCGGGGCACCCTTGCCGCCCCCAGTCCTTCACGCACCCCCCTGAGTCATCGCTCTCTCCTTCGAGCTCCTTCCCAGCTCAGGAACTCAGCGGTGGTGGCCTGGTTCTGCAGTGGAGTGGGAAGGAAGGCTGTGGACCACCTCTTGGTCTTGGCCTGCATGGCGGGAAGGGGAGGGGGGCAGGCCCGGACCTGGTCTGGGGAGTCGCTGCTGCAAGAGTCACCTTCCAGAGTCAGCTTCCAGAGTCACCTTCCAGAGTCACCTTCCAGAGCCATCCACATTGCTGTGTGCATGCGGACAAGCGTTGCCCTCTCTGGGCCTCTGAGTCGAAGGGACCTATACCTTTAGGTCTTTATCCAGTGAGTGGGCTGGCAGCGCCAGGGAGATGAACTGCTGGCCACTTCTGCAGGCCACCCCTTCTTTGGGGCCACTTCTTTCTGTGAGGAGAGGCATGTTAACTCCAAGCTTAATTCCAAGGTTTGGTGGAGGTGGGAGGGGCCCAGACAGGTATTTATAGAAGAAAAGTTCTCTTTATTCCTCTGTAACAGCATGCAGCATATACAGTTCCTTCATTCCTTATAATATCATCGGCCACACTGCCCCGGCTTGGTGATGAGTCTGCTGTCACGGTGACTTGGACGTGGGCTGCCCTCCAGGGGAATCTAGTGCTGCTTAAGCGAGGCTAAGCAGTGAGTCTGAAATAGTTGAGGGGGGGGGAGGGGAGGAGGGAACCTTCTGGTGGTGCGTCTAGGAAGAAAACAGAGTTCCTGGGCACGCAGGTGATGGAGGGAGAATTGTCCTGACTTGACAGAGGGAGATGAAGCTGGGGGACCGGTTCTGAAAGGGCCTACACCACCCCGTGGTCCCAGAGGCTATGGCTTAGAGCTCTGGAGGGTGGGGGAGGGGGAGGTGTGTCCATTCAGGTCCTCCAGAGAGCAGATGCTAAAATGGAGTTAGGATTGTGGAAGTTTATGGCACATCAGGGAACCCTGTGAAAGACAAAGGAGAAGACAGCAGGACCAGGCAGGGACAACCTCAGACCTGATGCAGCTCTGACAGCGCCTTGGCCAACCTGACAGGGCGCCCCGGGGCAGGGATAGCACATAGGCGCCTTAGTGCCCCCCCCCCTCGTCGCTGCACTGGGTCAGCCGAGGCTGACAGGGAGGAGCAGGGTCGCGCACAGATCCCGTGCCGGATCCTGGAGGTGCCGCCGCCAGACGCTGTCAGTGTCTGCCTTCCTCACAGTGGAGTGGCAAGTTCTTTCCTGAGGGGAGGTCCAAGCGATGCACGTCTATGGTTATCACAGAGGGGAAACTGAGGCACGGGCATGAAGGGAGTGGGAGAGCTCCTGCTCCAGGAGACAGAGGAAGAGGACCAAGCTCCCCTGGGGGAGCTCTTATTCTGGGTACAGAGAGGGGTGACTTGAGAAGGAACTTCTTTCCTCAATATCCCAGGGCACAGTTCGGTCCCGGGGGTCAGAAGTCTGTCATCATGCAGGCTGGGGTGGGGTTCATGGTGCTGTGAGTCTGAGACACCCTAGAGGAAGGACCCTTTTTCTATTTGTGCTCTAACAGCAGCCACTGTCTCTCGGTCTAGTGCTTACTGCAGTGTGTGTGTGTCTGTGTGTGTGTGTGTGTGTGTGTGCGCGCGCGCGCGCGCGCCCGCGCGTGCCTGTGGAGGTGTGCGTCCTTATGTGTGGGCATGAGTCAGTACAGACTTCTGCTTCCATCTGGGGTTTGAGAGCAGGGTTGGGCCAATACGTGCTGGGAGGAGGTGGAGTTAGAGGCAAGGTTCTGGGTAACGAGGCGCAGAGAGAGGCTGCGTCTCAGAGAGGGTGCCTGGTACCACACACAGCACCAGGCCACCTCTCAGAGTTCATTACTGGGCCACTGAGACTCCCTGGGGCTTGTGGGGCACTGTCCACCCAGGGAGAGCTCAGCCTAATTCCACAGGAGGTCTAAATTCCTAAACTCACCTCCTCCACTCTCAGCCCTGGGTTCCTGCGAATCAGTGTGTAGCTGACCTTGGGCAGAGATTCTAGATGAGAAAGATAATGGGAGTGGAACAAGACAGACATGAAGTTTAAGTGACATAATCAACATTGTCAGAGTCTAGTGTGGTGTGTTAAAATTTTAAGTGTGGAAGTCTCTATGTAACTCCTAAACCACTAGAAGAAGGAGAAATAAAACAAAGAAAATCCTACCAATTTAATAAAAGATTGTATTAAGTTGGGAGTGGGGTGGAATTAGAGACAAAAATACATGATAAAGAGAAACATAAAATCAGATATCAGGAATAATTATGAACATTAATTATTATAGTCAATGTAAAAAAAAGAAGAATTTAAGGTGGGAAATTTAAGAGGAATAGTTTATATTATTAGGACAGTCAATCTATCAGGAAGATGTAATAATCCCAAACAGCTATGTATTTAATAATATAGCCTCAAGTTATATAAAAAGGATATATATATTTTTTCTTTTTTTCCTTAAAGGAGGATTTTAAAGGAGGCACTGTGGAAGACTCGAATACCCTTCCCTCAGGAATTTTATTCAGCCATCAAAGTAAATGAGCTAGAGTCCCGTCTCCCAGCAGTGACCTATATCCCCAAACTGGGTATTGGGCAATCAAAGCGGGTTGCAGATTCATGTGTACAATACAGCGTCATTTATACAGAACTTAAAATCTGCGAACAATACTGTGTACCTTTGATGAATACATAAGCATGTCTAAGAAATGTTTAGGAAGTCAGGTTTTTCCTTTGAAGAGAGAGGGAGGGGAATGGGATAGGAAGGTGTATTAGTTTCCTATTGCCATGTAACAAATCACCACAGTTTAGCAGCTTAACACAATACCATTTATCATCTCACATTTTCTGTAGGTCAGAAGTCCAGATACAGGTTAGCTGTGTTTTCTGCTAATATCAAGGTGTTGGCCAGGGTTGTGGTCTCTTCCATATTCATTCAAATTATTGGCAGAATTCAGTGTTTTTTTGTTTTGTTTTTTGGCTGTTGTAGGACTGAGGTCTCCATTTTTTTTTAATTGGCCAAGTGGTCTCTCTCAGCTCCTAGAGATTGCTCTCAAGTCCTAGACACACGGACCTCTCCCCAGGCAACTCACAACACAGGTTGTGAGCTGGTTTTTGCCAAGCCAGCAAGAGTGCATTTGCTGCAGATTTGATCTTCTCAGACTTCTGTCTCTGAGCTATGGACCCTCTTTAAAAGGGGCTCCCTGGTTAGGTCAGGGCCACCCACACTCCAGGGAGGGGTTATACAGGGTGTGCACACAACGGGCCAGAAATCTCGGGTGCCAATTTAGAATTCTGCCAACCACAGGAGAGATACACCAGGGGTTCTCAGTTGCACTGAATACTTTATTTCTAGATAAAAGTCTACGGTGAATATGGCATTATAGTAAGGTCTAATAAAATGGGGTGATGATGAATATATAGTGTACAGATTAGGTTTGGTTTTTCTTATTCTTTTCTCCTGTATTATTGGAAATCTGTCTCACACATATACAATTAACAACAACAACAAAAAGCAGTTCTAAGTAACTGCTGTATTCAAGACATCACAATTAAAATGACAAAGAGTTTAGAAACGAATAACAATGAATACTAAAACCTAAGAAATGTAGACATCATAGTACAATTAGGTGAAGCTCTGTAGCTTTAATTACATAGATTATGACAGTGAAATAAATTTACAACTAAATATACTAGAAAAGAAGCTAGAAAAGGAACAACAACAAGTTTGGCCTTGATTGCAGACCAACCCACACTGCGTGCTGTGGGGATAGAGAGAGCTCATGGCTGGCTCCCAGGAGGCAGGCATGGCATCTCTGGGGGGAGCCTGGGAGTTTATGGGACACCTAGGGGCAGTTCTTTTATCTGCCCTTCCTCTCTACCCATCCCTTCCTTCTGGCTCCCAATCCAGTGGATGCTGCCAACCTGGTAAGGGACTTCGTGGTCAAGCACCAGGAAAGGGAAAAACTGGCTGGACCAGCTCACGCCTCTGTTTGCACAGGTCTGGGTAAAAATAGCCTCAGCTGTGCAAGCCCCTCACTTCCTTCCTATCCTGGATCCTGCCCAGGCCCATGTCATTTGCCAGCTGTTCTTGTACCTGGACTTCTTGTGAGCTGGGATAGGACAGGGCTCAAATTCATGGGAGCAGGTGCCTGGACAGCTACAGCGGCGCTGACGCAGCCTGAATGAAGCCGAGAGCTGCTGTAGCCTCTGGGAAGCCACCCCGGATTGCCTATTGGCGTTCTTGCCTGGTCGCGGCTCCAGATATGAGATTATTTGTCCCCCTTCAGTGTGCACACTTGTGTGTCCTCTGCCTGGGAGGGCGAGGCCCTGGCAGGGGAAAGGAAGCAAGGAAGAAGCCCAGGCCCTGCCCTGGGGGCCCCCACGGTGGTTAGGGGGATTGGAACTCCCTGTAGGGGTGAGTTAGAGCGAGTGGGGGCTTAGCCTTTTTGGGTGATGCAGACCAGAGGAGGGGCTTAGTGGAAAATGTTCTCTGAAGGGAATAGAGGGTCAGGGAGGGGAGCTCTTGGATTGGTGGTGGAGGAGGGTGTGTGTGTGTGTGTGTGTGTGTGTGTGTGACTACAGTGGGGAGATGGGAAGGGGGTAACAGGCAGAGGCTTGCAGGCTGGTGCCATGACCACATTGAAGAGCAACTGGGCACCACTAGAGGACCACGTGAAGGGTCCTGCTCCAGGGAGGTACAGAACTGAGTACATTAAAGAAATGTCCCACCCTGAATGCAGACTGGTGCAGCCTCCAGTCTCACCTCCTCCACTCTCAGCCCTGGGTTCCTACGAATCAGTGTGTAGCTGACCTTGGGCAGAGATTCTAGATGAGAAAGATAATGGGGGTGGAACAAGTCAGACATGAAGTCTAAGTGACATAATCAACACTGTCAGAGTCTAGTGTAGTGTGTTAAAATTTTAAGTGTGGAAGTCTCTGTGTAATTCCTAAACCACTAGAAGAAGGAGAAATAAAACAAAGAAAATCCTACCAATTTAATAAAAGATTGTATTAAGTTGGGAGTGGGGTGGAATTAAAGACAAAAATACATGATAAAGAGAAACATAAAATCAGATATCAGGAATAATTATGAACATTAATCATTATAGTCAGTGTAAAAAAAGAAGAATTTAAGGTGGGAAATTTAAGAGGAATAGTTCATATTATTAGGACATTGAATCTATCAGGAAGATGTAATAATCCCAAACATCTATGTATTTAATAATATAGCCTCAAGTTATATAAAAAGGATATATATGGAGTATGGGGAGCCGGCTCCCAACTCTCCTCACAAGGTGGAGAAGAGTCCACCTTGGGAGGATGGGGGAACTCCCCTAGGCCTCTTCCTCAGTCCTGCCAGGGTCTCAGTATGGAGATTCCTCAAAAAATTAAAAATCGAACTGCCTTTTGACCCAGCTATCCCACTTTTAGGAATAAATATACCCCAAGAACACCATAGCACTATTTGAAAAGGAGAAATGCACCCCCATGTTTATGGCAGCATTGCTCACAATAGCGAAGATCTGGGATCTGGAAACAGCCCAAGTGTCCGTCAGTGGACGAGTGGATTAAAAAGCTCTGGTACATATATACTATGGAATACTACTCAGCCATAAGAAATGATGACATCGGATCACTTACAACAACATGGATGGACCTTGATAACATTATACTGAGCGAAGTAAGTAAATCAGAAAAAACTAAGAACTATATGATTCCATACATAGGTGGGACATAAAAATGAGACTCAGAGACATGGACAAGAGTGTGGGGGTTACGGGGTGGGGGAGAGGAGAAGAAGGGGTTGGGGAGGGAGGGGCACAAAGAAAATTAGTTAGAAGGTGATGAAAGACAATTGGACTTTGGGTGATGGGAATGCAGCATAATCAAATGTCAAAATAATCTAGAGATGTTTTCTCTGAACATATGTACCCTGATTTATCAATGTCACCTCATTAAAATTAATTTAAAAAAAAAGAAATGTCCCACCCCCAGTTTAGGGGAAGTTTCAACCCATGGGAAAGCTTGGGGCTGAGGATCCCTTAATGTGGGGCCAGAGCAGGGGTTGGGGTCTTGGTCTCCCCTCCACAAGGGTGTTGTACCATGCTCAAGCTGCTCTAGCCCGGTGCATGCTGTCCACTCAGCTGCTGGAGTCTCTTCCTCAGCCCTCCTGATGCCAGTGTGGAAAACACATCCTCATAGAACACATCCGTTATTGGCCAGTGCCCTTCTGGTATCACTGCCTTGTTGCCGTGGAAACCACAGTTTCTCCACTTTTGGCTTATGTGATTCAAGGGTTAGGTGGGGCTTATCCTCACTCTGGCTCTAGTCATGGGTACTTGCCCCAGGCCTGACCAATGAGAGGCATGCTGATGGCCACATGACTCAAGCAGAGCCAATGAGCATCAGTTCCTGGAACTTTTGCTGGAACTATGGGAAAGAAGCATGCTTTTGTGCTTTTTATTCTGGGAAAAGGCAAGCCTGCTGTTTTTGTGGCCATATTTACCTGTCTGAGATTTGAGTCAGTAGATAGGAAATCAGGTCCAGGAGATGATCAGAGACTGATTTCTGATGACAGGAAGTGCCTGGATTCCAGATGAACCTAAAGCCAGTCTGCCCACGGACTTTCCATTTTCTGTGATACAAATCCACTCTTTGCTTAAGCCAGTGGATGCTGGCTTTCTGTCACATGAAACAGAGAGGGTTCTAATACTGCCCCCCTAGCTTCCTTCCAGTCTCCCAGCTGTTGAGAGAGAGAAAGAGAGAGAGAGAGAGAGAGAGAGAGAGAGAGAGAGAGAGAAGAGTCCACCTTGGGAGAGTGGGGAAGTGCCTGGGGCTCTATGACAGAGAGAGGCATGTCCTTTGAAACTTCATGCTGGCCTCTGCTTCTGACCTGTGGGTCTCTCCTGGGTCTGGCGCTCTTTCTGTAGTAAGACCCTCCGCTCCACCTGTGATAGTGTAGGGTCGGTGCAGTCCTGTAGGCCTCTTCCTCAGTCCTGCCAGGGTCTCCCACAATGAGGAGAGTTGGGAGCCAGCTCTCTGCACGTCCTCTAACCCAGCCTTGCCGGTTTGCCATGTGGAAAAAGATGCTAAGTGTCTGAGTGTGAAACGAAGGCAGCCTATCACCACATGGATGATAACGTGGGTCCCCTTTTATTTACCTCGGGGGATCATTTCTTATATATTTAATTATTTTTATTGATGTTAGAGGGAGAGAGAAACATCAGTTTGTTGTTCCACTCATTCCAGCATTTGTTGGTTGACTCCTGTATGTGCTCTAACTAGGAATCGAACCCATAACCTCGGTGCATAGTGACGATGCTCTTATCAACCGAGCTAGCTGGCCAGGGCATGGGGAGATCATTTCTATGTGAATACTGTCAGGGGAGGATGTTTTAGATGCTGCATAAGTTAGGATACAGCTTCATTTGCTGTGATAAAGAACAAAAGAACAGTGGCTTAAATAAGAAGTTTGTTTCTTTTGCATGTAGAAGCCAGAGTTGGTGCGGAGGCTCTCATTGTGATGTTAAGAGCCTAGGATCCTTCTTCTGTCTTGCTGCTTCATTATTCCTTAGATGTTAACTGTATCAGTTATGGCATTAGTCTGCCTGGGCTGCCATATGTAACAAAGGCCCACAGACTGGGTGGCTTATTATCTCACTGTTCCTGAGGCTGGAAGTCAAAGATCATGGTGTCAGCAGGGTTACTTCTTTCTGAGGGCTGCGAGAGGGAATCTATTTCATGCTTCTCTTCTAGCTTCTGGTGTTTTGTTGACAATCTTTGTCCTTCCTTGGTTTGTAGAAACAAGCCTCTAATCTCTGTTTCCATCTCCACATGGTGTTCTCCCTGTGCACGTCTGTCTCCAAGTCACCCCTTTTTATAAGCACACCAATCATACTGGCTTAGGACTCACCCTAATGACCCCATTTTAACTTGATTACTTCCATGAAGACCCTATCTCCAAATAACTTTAGATTCTGAGATTTTGGGGATTAGGACTTTAACATATGAATTTGGGGGTGGGGGGCACAATTCAACCCATAATGGTTATCTAATATTGTATAACAAGCTACCTTTAAACTTAATGGCTTAAGTCAATTGTTTATTTCTCATGGTTTCCGTGCTCAGGAATTTGGGAGCAACTTGGCTGGACAGTTTTGGCTTGAGATCTTTCATGAGTTTGTAGTCAGAAGTCAGCCAGGGCTGCAGTCATCTGAAGGCTTGACTGGGGGGCAGGGAGGGTCCATTTTCAAGCTGTCTCATTTAAAAGTGAGCAGCTATTGGCAGGAGCCCTCAGCTGCTTCCCCTAGACCACTCCACAGGGCGGCTGGAATATCCTTATGGCACAGTGGCTGGATACTCCAGAGTAAGGGATCCGAGAGACCAAAATGGAACAAAATTCAGTGAAGAAAATTTGGAGATCTAATTGGCTTTATTAAGAGATCTCTGCATTGGGCAGCATCCCATCTACAACTAGTAGGATGTTCCATAGGGTTGTAAAAAAATGGGAAGTATCTATTGGAAAAAGGGTGGGGCAAGGGAGCTATAACAAAGAATATAAAAAGACTATTTTTAAATTAAGATATCTTCTTTTGGGGGCAAAAAGAATGGCAAGGGTATGTATCATGCAGCTGCCTCTTTTTTCTATGGGGGATGGAGAGGGCCCATGTGACAGATGACCTTATTGGTGCTTGACCAGAACATTCCAGACTGGTTGATTAAGATTATATTTCTAGGTAAGGTTGAAACAGCAAATAGGGTAGGTATTAAATCCAGGTTCGGTATCATGGGCTTGAGCGTAAGTGATGCCATGTTGGGCCTGTGGTTTTCTCTTTAACAGAAACTACAATGCCTCTTGTGACTAGTCTCGGAAGCCATACACTTTCACTTTTGCCATAGTCTGTTAGACACAAGGGCTACTCCTGCCTCAATGGCGGGAATACCAGGAGAAAATTCTTGTCCACAAGGCCCAAGTTGGCTCACCACCATTTCTGCTTTCCAGTCAGCGGGAAGGAAAAGGCACACTCTTTCCTAGCAGCTGACTGGGAAGGTGCACAGTCATCTCTTTTCCTATCCCACTGGCACGCCAAAGCTTGGTCACGTGGCCACACACAGCTGAACCACGCAGCGCGGAAATGTAGCCTTTATCAGAGCGGACATGTGCCCAGCTTACAATGTCTATTACTGTATGTCTTCATTTGGGACATACAGTAAGTTCTCATACCAAGTTCTGAGAAAAGCGGAACTTGGGTGTGGATAGTTTGTTTGGGAGGTGATCCTATGGCTGGAGAAAAGGGGAAGGGTGTGTATCATTGAGGGCTCTGCTTTAAGGGAGGAGATGCAACTCAGCAAGGACTTCGGAAGCCTCCCAGCGTGGTCTATGCGGGGGCATTTCTCTACCGGTCCCCCTCTGGGAAATGAACTCTCTTGCATTTCCTGGTTGCACCTCCTTCTGTGACTTGGGCTCTGTCACTCCCAGACCTCCAGCTGGGAACCTGAGGGCTGTCCTGTGGGCTGCTGGCCACCACCCCAAACCCCAGTCCAGAAGGCCACAGACTGGTGCCCTCAGGACCACACCTGTCACTCCATCCTGCCAGGGAGCCTCTCTGCCAACCTCCATACTGGCCACAGTGGAAATGTTCAGAAGATGAAGCCATAGATACAAGTTAAAAAAATAAAGTAGAAAAAGAAAAATGGCTGCCCAGTCCCTGGCCCGGAGCACTTATTTCTGGGACTTGCTGGCTCACCTCTGCAAGAGTTGAATGAGGAGCTCCTACAAGGAGGCCGCCCCTCCCCTCTTCCCTCCACGGGGGTCTCTTCACGGCAGAGGTTTGGACATTCTAACTTCCATGGCTCTACTGGTGAAACCCATGGATTCTGGTTAAAATGATGTTTTTAAATGCACTAAAATAAAAGGTAAAGGATCACAAAGGAAATCAATTGAAATACAGTTATCAAAATACTAAAACCAAGTCTGTGTCACAGTGATGCATAGACCTTAATCCCATGAAGATCTAGTGGCGGCTGAGCCACTACAGGACTGTAAAACTCTGATGGGAGTAAACGCCATTTTGAGACATCTCCACCAATGGGAATGTGAGATGCAAGTAGCTAGGATTTCTATTGGTGACACAGCCACAGCTTCTGTTGATACCACTGTGTCTACTACTATCTTCTTTCATAGTGGAGGGAAATGCTAAACTTCAGTTCAAAGTGAATGGGAATGAAGTTGTCATTTTCTCCCACCCAAATCCACGGACCTCCTGATTTCTATTCATGTATTCCTTGGGGGTCAATGGACCCAGAACTAAGACGCCCTGTTCTACCAGGAGCCTGAACCGAGATCTGTCGGCATCTTAGGGCACACGGCCCCAGCTGGAGATCTTTCTCCCTGCCTGGGCTGTTTGCTGTTGAGCCAGTGAGGTTGGGAGAACCCAGCCAGCATAGGTGCATTCAGGCCCTGGGGGCAAGGGGGTCTGAACTCCAGCCTCAAGACATCATGACCACCCCAAGGCTTCCAGGCAAGGGTGAAGCTGAACCAGACGCAGCCCCAGCTGTGGGGGGCTCAGCCAAGGTGAAAAGGATAACACTAGTGTATGAGGCAGAACGTCAGGGCCACCAGATGAGTGGGGACCCTTAGGGAAGGGAGAAAGCATCTCTGATGAGATTCAGGAAGGGGTCATATTGACACTGGCCTGTGAGACTTGTAAGATTTATAGACGTGAGGATGAGGGGGGGGGAGGGGGGAGAGGGGGTGGCAGTGAGGGCATCCCCAGCAGGAGGCCCAGAAAGTGTAATGAGGCTGTGGCTGGAGGGGAGGTAGGGCTGGATTGGCAGGAGGTAGGCGCCGCGGGGCACAGAGCAGAGACCTGAGCAGGCAGACAGCTGGGCCCCCGCTCCACAACGCTAAGCCCTCAGGCATTTCTTCCTGGGGAGGCCACCAGGAGAGCTGGTCCAGCTGCCACTGCACACCTTGGCTTTGGGGGTAGCTGGTCCCACAAGTGCCAGCTGCCAGCATTCAAACCAGAAGCCACTGCCCTCATCAGCTGGCATGGGATCAGCTGGAGGCTCAACAGCCCGAATGGTTTACAGGTTTGTAAATCATCAGATTAAAAAACTAATTGCAGCGTTTGCCCTAAGCCTGGCTCATCCCTGTCACTGCTTGGTTTTGTTTCACTTCTGGTGACAGCTTTGGGGACAGCACAATGGAACCTTGAGGGACAGGAGGGGAGAGGCAGGAGGTCTCTGCCCTGTGGCTTGGGCCATGAGGCCTGCCCCTGTGTGCTGGGGAGGACCCCTCACCCGGAGAGCACTTCCCAGAAGCAGAGAAGAGCACCGAGAGGGACCAGCTGGGGCTGTGCACTGGAGGCGGAGCCTCCCTCCTGGCCTCACCACACCCTGGGAGGAGGCAGCACAGGCCGCAGGACTGCGGAGCAGAAGCTGGCGGAAGCCAGGCTTGGAGGCTGCAGCACAGGCCGCAGGACTGCGGAGCAGAAGCTGGCGGAAGCCAGGCTTGGAGGCTGCAGCACAGGCCGCAGGATTGCGGAGCAGAAGCTGGCGGTAGCCAGGCTTGGAGGCTGGGCTGGATCACTTAAACCAGCCCTCACCCCAGAGAGGCCCACTGGCTAGGCGGCTCTAGAGCATCTCAGCTCTGCCCCTAGGCTCTCTGCCCCGCGGCCCATCCCCAGTGCCCGGCTCTGGGTCTCCCCTCTGACTCCTCCCTTCTCTCTCCATCAGCTCCCCGGCCTCCAAGTCTCCCCACAGCCTGGCTCCCTACCCTACACACAGTGGGTGTGCCATTCACCTGTGCCCCACCTTCAAGGGCTCCCCTGCAGAAGCCTCTCAGACTGACATCTTAGATCCCCAGATCATGAAGGCTCAGCAAAGCACCCTGAAATGGCAGCAAAACAGTTTTGATTTTTTGGCTTGATATCCAGCTCTATCACTCAGTAGCTGTGTGACTTTGAGCTAAACTTCAATTTCCTCATCTGTAAAATGGGGATAACAGTCATCCTGAAATTCTGGAGTTTGTAAGGATAAATGAATGAACACACAGAAAGCATTTAGCATAGGGCTTGGCACATAGTAGGTGCTCAGTAAAGGGTAGCCATTATCACCTGCTTCATCACCCCATACCCCCTGGTGCCCAATATTTTGTCACCTAACAGCCGCTCTCAACTATCTCCATGGCCCCAAATTTTAAGATTTCCCAGTACAACCTTCTCTTGGTTACTTACTATTGTATAACAAACAACCACACACTTAGCAGCTTGTAGCAACAAACCTTTAATATTTCACAGTTTCTGTGGGTTAGGAATCTGAGCATGGTTTGGTTGGGTCTTCTACTTCAGGATATTAAGAAGCTACCATCAAGGTGTCAGCAAGGCTGCAGTCTTATCTGAGGCTCTAGTGGGCAAGGGTCTGCTTCCAAGTTCACATAATGAGCAACCTAATTATCAACAGAATTATAAGTTCCTTGTGGCTGTAGGACTGAGAGCCTCCTTTTCTTGCTTACTGCTGGAGGCTGCCCTCAGTTCCTAGAGGCTGCCTGGTTCCTTGCTGTGTGGGTTCGGTTCCCCAACATGACTGTTTGCTCCCTCAAAGTCAAGAAGGGAGAGAGATGAGAGGTACTACAATCCTATGTAACATAGTCACATGATCACACCTATCCTATCATCTTTTCTATATTCCACCCAAGGAGAAGGGAATCACACAGGCATCCACACCAGGAGGCGAAGACCTTGGGGGCCACCTGTCCGCCCTAGGCCCCGACTCTCTCCAGCTCTCTGTCTCTGCTCACTCTGCTCCTCTGTCTGGAGGGCTCTTCCTGTATTTCAAAGTCTTAAGCTGTTCCTTCCTCCCATTGTTTCCTGAGCACCTATTCCATGCCAGCCCCTGGCTGGGTCCTGGAGCCACCAAAATAAATAAGACAGCCCAGCCAATCAAGTTTTCCCTCCAAGAAGCTCCCTCTCATGGCCCATAATTCTTAGCTCATATGTTTGACACTTGTTCCATTGTCATGTGTAATGTCGCAATTAATTACACATTATTCATGTAAACAGTCTTGTCTTGCTGTGTTCAGATTTCTTTTGAAGTGCCAGCATCTACAAGGTCAAGGCTGAGTGTGGGTCAAAGTCAGGGCTTAGTCCCAGGCCAAGCATGAGAATAGAGCTCTGAGGACACGCCAGAAAGGGACTATTTTTTCTTTGTTTGTTTGTTTGTTTGTTTTTCTAGGTCAATCGATGAGAACTGATCAATTTGTTTTCAGAAACTAGCACAGATCTTTTCAGAGGCAAATCCTGTGTGCAAACAGCTTCCTGTGCTCAGAGGATGACCAAGCAAAATAGTGCAGATGTTAACTTCCAATACTATTGTAGAAAGGGGTCACCCCAAGACTTACTTAGTTGGAACTGACATTCTAACAGGCAAAAACGTGAAGGTGTCTGCCGTTCTGCTGACAACGTGGATAGTCCAGCTATCAAGAGGCATATCATCAAACACACTTTTAACATCTCCACAAATTATATAGAGGAAAAAGATAAAGTTAGAGCCGAAAACTCCAGCAAATACCACCTTAGCCAAGTAAGTGATCAAAGTTAACATCACCAGTAATGGGACAAATGGCATCAATGACCTCCTGATGGGATATTTGGAGACATCTTTATGTAGCAATCTTGCCAATGAATGTGTTACCTGAATCACGAGGAAGTAATAAGACTAATCCAAACCGAGGGACAGTCCACAATACAATGGACCCGTACTCTTCAAAAATGTCAGTGTTAACAAAGACAGAGAGATGAATGTTCCAAATTAACGGATATTCAACATGCGCAGCAGCCAGATAAGGGGAAGGGGCGCTGCTGACTTGGGTCTGAGAGCAGGGGAGGAAATGGCTCTCAAAGGCAGTAGCAAACGTGTTTTAGAGAACGAAGACTGTAGGCAGTGTCTGTGGAAAGGGCCAATATTACAACAAAATGTCCGGTCGCAGATGCGCCACCCAAAGTAACTTCCTGCTTTTTAGAACAAAGACCCCGCGACACATTCTCTTCTCAACCCTACCTGCTTGTGGCACCAGCAACGCAAGACGAATCCAAGTGCATGTGAGGAAATAAGCAGAGTTAAGTGGAAGCAAGCTCCGTCTCAGAAACCGTCAAGAGCA